>NW_028227269.1:80122500-80270000 GCF_978045245.1 Mus caroli
AAGGGGAGCATAAAATTAATTACCTCGGATATCCACCGCCGCCATAATTCCAAAAGCGCTATAAGAGCCTCCTTCCGGCGCACAGTAAAGGCGATGACTACCGCGACGGAAGCGGAGGCTGCGGGCCGTACAGTTAGCAGGGAGGTCAAAAGTATTCACGCGGAGCGCGGCGGCAGGAAAAAAAAAAAAGTGTTTGGGGGCGGGGATGAGACGTAAAGTGGGTGGAGCCGGGTTGAGCTTTGGTCATTGGACGCGGGCGGGAAAGGAGAAGGCGTGTCACTGGGTGGCGGCGGGGAGGGGAGGGGATTGGGACACCCAGAAGGATGGTGCAGGGAAGGCGGGGCCTGTAGACCTGTGGAGTAAGAAGATAAGGAATGACCCCCTCGCTCAGATGCCAAACTGCAACTGGCAGAGGTTGAAGTAACAGAGCCAGAACAAAACAAACAAACAAAAAATAAGCAAATCATTAGGCCCAAACAGTGGGGAAAGTAATTTCATTTACAAGTAAAGAGGTTAAACAGAGCGCTGCTTCATGCTCACTTCTAACATCCTAAAATTCTCTAAACCAAGGCTTTCACTTGTAATCCCATCTCTCAGGAGGCAGAGCCAAGTGCATAACAAATTTGGGGCCAGCCTGGACTACACACAGAGACAATATTTTTAAAAATCTCATGAGTATAAAAACAAACTGTTAGACTTAGGAGCTCCGGTTTTCACCTTATCTCAAGCAGAGAAAATCAAGAGACTTTGTCATTCCTGTTATTGAACCAACTAAAAACCTAAACCAGTTAAAAACCTATAGCATTTTATGACTAAATTTCAAGAGATAGGAAGGGAATTCAGGGGTGAATTATTAACAAGATTAAAAAGAGAAAAGGAACCGGGCGTGGTGGCGCACACCTTTAATCCCAGCCTGGTCTACAAAGTGAGTTCCAGGACACAGCCAGGGCTATACAGAGAAACCCTGTCTCAAAATAAATAAATAAATAAATAAATAGAATTTTTTTAAAGAGAGAAAAGGAACGAAACAACAACAACAACAAAAACAAAAACAAACAAAAAAAAAGAAAAAGAATTCCTTGAGTAGTGTCTAAACACTTGAAGGCAGGGAACAATTCTGTGATGTGGGGAAGCCACAGAAAGAAAGCCACAACAGAACGTTCTGTCTCTAGTGTCGCTTTCTAAAAGCAAAATGATGGAGATGCTTACAAACAAGATACAGAAACTGAGAGGAGAACCCCAAAACCTGAAGGAAGGAGCCTAAATTCACAAAAGTAAGGACTACGTAGGCTCCCCCAGCATGTAACCAGAATCCACAAACAAGGCAGGAGAACCATTAATTTAACTGGGACTTTTCGACTCACAAATCAAAGAATTCCACATTTTAAATTCTCAGCATAATAAATACATCACACACACACACACACACACACACACACACACACACACACACACACACAGTTGGTTTTCAAGACAAGATTTTTTTAGCTGTCCTGGAACTTGCTTTGCTGACTAGGCTACCAGGCTAGCCTTGAACTCACAGAGATCTACTTGCCTCGCCTCTCAGGTGCTGTTATTAAAGGCCTGGGCCACCACATCCAGAGAAAGCATATTTCTTGTTCACTTCAATTTGTGAACTAGGATTTTATACCAGAAATGACAAAGAAATGTGCCCAAACTGTTCTGCTTTTCTGTTTGGTTTGTTTCTTTGTTTTTATTCGGATAGTTTCAGCAGGAAAAGGCAAGCTTTTGGGTTTTGTTTCACTGATCTTGTTTCCTTATGTCTTTAGAAGATTAGGAAAGGCTGTGGCAACACACAGAATGTATGATAAGCCAGACTGGAGAAGTTCACTGTATTTTGCAGCCTGGTGAGGGCCCTGCCAGAGCACTTTCTGTTTGGTTTGTTTCTTTGTTTCTTTTGTTTTTATGTGGACAGTTCCAGCAGGAAACAGCAAGCTTTATAGGATGTGTTATAGGATAGTTTCAGCAGGAAACAGCAAGTTTTATAGGATATAGCTAAATAGCTTTATGGGATGCAGCCCACAGGTTAGCACATCCACGATGGGTGTGCCTGGGTGTGGCACCACCCTGAGGACCACAGGTCCTGAGGACTTCATGCTGTTAGGAGCTCTGCTCTGCTTGCTGCCCTCATTCCTCCCTTAAACCAGGAACTGTGAAAACTCCAAGGACAACTCCACTCCTCACTGGACAGTATCTCTGTCCCTCACAATAATCGTGCTTATTCTTTATCAAGCATTGCTGCTGGAGCAGATTAATGATATAGTCACCGCCCTAGAAAGAACTTAGAGATATAGATTGTCAGCAGTGACCACCACCCTTAGAAAATATTTGGAAAAATAAAATTGTTAGTGAAGCTAGGTTGAGATGTTTTTGCTACTGGCTCTGATGTAGAACATCTTAGGTAACAATTTGAAGTTCAGAAAGGCACACTCTTATTAGGTAACCTAGGAACATTTTATGGCCAGGGAACAAGAACAATGGCAGCCCTGGCTGACTTGAGTCTCACTGAGGCTGGCTGGTGCTGACTGATTTCTTATACCCATTTTTACCCATTTTACCTTTATGATTTAATAAGAATTACTGATGAGAATATGTGCATTCTGAGTAAAAGTATAATAAGAATTGCTGATGAGTATATTAATTCTGAGGATTTAAAGTAGATGTGACTGATTTTTTGACCCGTCCAGCAGGTCCTAAGAACCAAATATGGGGGGAGAGAGAGACGGAAACCAAGTGCAAGAACGACACAGAAGCAGTCTGAGTAGCATCAAGGTGTCTCTGTATTCAGCAAGGCTCAAGGCTTAAATGCACAAGCAAAAGGGGAAGTACTTCTCAGCAGGAGGGATGGGGCAGTGGAAATTTTTCTTTTGGCAGCTACAAGGGGAAGCAGGAACTTGGTGGTATCAGGGTACATCTTGTGGTCAGGACATCTGGCACTGACTTAGGGCTGCAACATTCTGTGGTTGTTCTCAGTGGCCCGCTTTTGACCCCCTTTTCTTCTCGGGGGAAGAGGCCCAGTTCAGAGATCAAGACAATAGAGTTGTCTTAATAGCTTCCAACAATTTTTATGTAAAAGTTTAGATTTGTGATTCTTTTAAGATTCTTTTTTTTTTTTTTTTTTTTTTTTGGTTTTTCGAGACAGGGTTTCTCTGTATAGCCCTGGCTGTCCTGGAACTCACTTTGTAGACCAGGCTGGCCTCGAACTCAGAAATCCGCCTGCCTCTGCCTCCCGAGTGCTGGGATTAAAGGTGTGAGCCACCACACCCGGCCTCTTTTAAGATTCTTATAAGATTACTTTTATAAATAATGAACTAATTAATCCCCCCTTTTTTTGAACCTTAAATTGCTGTTTGCCAGTAAGAGAAACTGGCTGAGAAAACTACTTTGCTTGCTCACACTTAATCTATAATCTATAACAAGTTGCTTAGTTATAAATGTTTGTGAGTTCTTGGGAATAATTTGCTTTCTTTTTTTAGATTTATTTATTTATTTTATGTATACGCACACACTGTAGCTGTCTTCAGGCACACCAGAAGAGGTCATCAGATCCCATTACACACGGTTGTGAGCCACCATGTAGTTGCTGGAAATTGAACTCAGGCCCTCTGGAAAAGCAGTCAGTACTCTTAACTGCTTAGCCATCTCTCCAGCTCCGTAATTTGTTTTCTTTACCTGTACTATGTAATGTTATTTCTTTTTTTTTGTTTTGTTTTTTTGATTTTTTGAGACAGGGTTTCTCTGTATAGCCCTGGCTGTCCTGGAACTCACTTCGTAGACCAGGCTGGCCTCGAACTCAGAAATCTGCCTGCCTCTGCCTCCCAAGTGCCGGGATTAAAGGCATGCATTATAAAATTACCATGTGATTACATTCTAGTTTTCTTCTAGTGAATGACTATGAAAAAAAGTATGTTCCCCAATACCTTCACAAGAAATAACATTACAGAGCCTGTCTTTGACAACAAGCAACGGGATAAATGTGACTGAACTTTGGTTTAGAAAGATGCTTGCTTTAAGTGTTTGAAGTGGTCATAAGACTCAAGTCAGGGAATCTATTTAGGAAATCATTGGAAACTAAATGGTGTCTACACTAATACAAATGATTGAACTGAAATATTTAGAGGACAGTGTTAAAAAGCAATAGTGACTAATACTCTGGTGAGGAAGACAGAGGCATTCTCTCAGAGTACTGATTTATAAAACCAGCTGCGACTAATCAACTTAGGAGTAACAACAGTGAGTCGATGAAAATGAAGGTCTGTTTATTTTGTATATGTTTGTCAGGCATCCAATAGACCAGGGGTTCTTTTTTTTTAACGTATTTTCCTCAATTACATTTCCAATGCTATCCCAAAAGTCCCCCATACCCTCCCCCCACTCCCCTACCCACCCATTCCCACTTTTTGGCCCTGGCATTCCCCTGTACTGGGGCATATAAAGTTTGCAAGTCCAATGGGCCTCACTTTCCAGTGATGGCCGACTAGGTCATCTTTTGATACATATGCAGCTAGAGTCAAGCGCTCCGGGGTACTGGTTAGTTCATAATGTTGTTGCACCTACAAGGTCGCAGATCTCTTTAGCTCCTTGGATACTTTCTCTAGCTCCTCCATTGGGGGCCCTGTGATCCATCCAATAGCTGACTGTGAGCATCCACTTATGTGTTTGCTAGGCCCCGGCCTAGTTTCACAAGAGACAGCTATATCAGGGTCCTTTCAGCAAACGCTTGCTAGTGTATGCAATGGTGTCATCGTTTGGAGGCTAATTATGGGATGGATCCCTGGATATGGCAGTCCCTAGATAGACCAGGGGTTCTTAAGCTTTTCACGGTTGAGATTTAGAGCCAATTAGCTCTTCTGAGATAAGGGGGCACTGTCCTGTTAATTATTTAGTACCTGACAGGCTCTCCTCTGCAGAAGGTGCTCAGCAACATTTGTTGATTGAGCTAATGCTTGTAAAAGTGAACAGATGGTATGATAGCCTTTGGGACAATAATAAACTCCTAGAGTTCAACAGTAAATGAAATGAGAGGATGTGATATGGAAATGGATCTAAGAAAACACCTAAGATCTTAGAAAACACCTAAGATCTCTCCTGACTAGAGAACAATGCAGACCATACAACCCAAGCACAGCTTAGGCTAAGGTTCTGAGTCAAAAAAAAAAAAAAAAGACCATTATTCATATGAACATCTTCTAGCAAGTGTGATGTCTGTGTGAGATGTTTTCTCCTCTTTTTTTTTTTTTTTAAGATTTATTTGTCTACATTATATATGTGAGTACATTGTAGCTGTCTTCAGACATACCAGAAGAGGGCACTAGATCCCATTACAGATGGTTGTGAGCCACCATGTGGTCACTAGGAATTGAACTTATGACCTCTGAAAGAGCAGTCAGTGCTCTTAGCCGCTGAGCCATCTCTCCATCCCATATTTTCTCCTCTTATGAGGAGGGAATTCAGTTATTTCATAATACAAACCAGGGTATAAAGTAACCACAGAACTGCTGAGACAGCACCACTGAAATGTTATTCTGGAATCTCTGAGAGTAACTCCAGTGGTCCAGGGAGAGATCAAGTATCTATCCGGTTTGAGTGTTTAAGGGTTACAAGAAAATACATCACCCAAATATATAGCACAAAATACAAAACAGTACAGCTGTCCATCCAGGGAAGTAGCTGTAATTGTAAAGTAGTTTAATCACTAAGAGCTCTCTACCTCTGATCCCAATCACAGAACACAGATATGCTCAGCCCAGAAGAAACAGAATTACAGACACTCAGTGGCTATCAGCATTCTTCTCATTACAGAACATTCATCCAGGGTTTGTAAGGTTGTATGGCACTAAACTTCAAAGACCCCAAGAAGCAACCAAAAGCACCAACAATAGCAAACTAGATGGTCAGAATTCCACAGCAAGGTGGAAGACACGTGACCAGTGTAGTATTCTTCAGGTTTAATGTCCTCAAGTTGCTTAGCTGATTCTGGAATGTTACAGAGAGGAGTACCCTACTCACCTGTCACGTAGGAGCCCAAAGTTAACTATCTGTATGCCAAGTGACAATTGCAGAAGGTGATAGATGTAAAACACACAAACCTGCTGATAAATCACTCTTGTGGAGGCATAAATAGAGAAGTAGGCATTTTCCTAAATAAGGCTACCAAGAAGGGGCTGTGGTTAAGTAGTAGGTACCTTCCTAGCATAGGCAGGACACTTGATTGCATCTCTAGCGTGCAAAAGAAGTTGTAGCCAGGTGTGGTGGCTCACATTTGTAATCCCAGCACTTGTGTGACAGAGGCAGGAAGATCCCTGCAAGTTCGAGGCCAGTCTGGTCTACAAAGTGAATTCCAGGCCAGCCAGGGCTATATAGTGAGAGACTATCTCAAAAACCCACTCTAAAACAATCCCTAGATTTTATTAATATGATCAGTTGGCCCCGGTATTCTTCTCACCCTTTTAATCCGGGCCTTACCGACATGTGAGTCTCACTGTTAGTCATGTTTATTCCATCATTTTTCATGATTAAAGTCAACCAAAGTTTCACCTAATTTGACTATATTTCTTTAAAAATCAACTTTCACCTTAATGAATTCTAGAGGGTCTTTTTTCTCTCTCATATATTTTCACTCTTAATCCTATTCTTCCATTTCTTGTGGCTTCTTCCTTCATTTTTAAAAATAAACATCTTATTAATGCTCTTTTAATCATTTAATGATATAAAATTTCCTCAAGGAAACATTTTCCATTGTATACCTTGAGTTTCAATGTGCAGTGGTTTCCTTTTCAGTTTATTCTGGGTGTTTCTAAAGTCTTGACTTGGGTAACTAAGCCTCGGGCTACTGGGTGCTTTCAGTTGTTCTTTTTGTTACTCTGCTTGCCTTTCTCTCAGAGCATCTTCTATGTCTCCCACTGCTGTATGGCAATGAATGATGCTGTATCCTGGGACATCTAAAACTTCCGTGAGTGCCATTCTCCTCTGCCCTCATTCACACATGGAGCCCAGTACACAAGTACACAGTACACAAATGTGTCTGAGGGTGAGTGGGCAGGCATGTTCACACAGACACAAACACACACACACACACAGGCACATACATACATACATACATACATACATACATACATACACACACACATACATACATACATACATACATACATGTTAATGCCCACACAAACACACAGAGGCACATACACACACATGTGCACAAGCACAGGCACACACATACAGGCACATGTCTGTGCACACACACACACACACACACACACCAAACATTGACCTAGAAAATTCTACTAGGGTTTAACCAAGATTAAAACAAAGGACAGAAGTTGAAACAAACAGTTTACAACTCTGAAGATGCTGACAATCAATAGTAAGTGATTTTAATCAGAGGGGAATGTGGATGGGGAGAAAGCAAGAAACAACATCTGTGGACAGATGTTCCCCTTAGCCTCTCTTCTCCACTGACTCATGGGGAAATTATAATCTTTTTGTACCCACCACTTCTTAGAAGTGGAGCTGTCCAGGTGATGGATTCAGTGACTGCATGATTCGACCCATTCCATGTTACTCTCTCTGCAGGTTGGTGGCTGGGTGACTCTGATCCGATGTCTGTCTTCCCAGTAATTACATTTTTGTGTCCTCCAATCATTGCCTCCTGCTGAGTTTTCTTGCAGTTCACATTTTATTTCAAAATTGAGCCTATGTAGATGTAAGAAAATTGGTCTCTGTCCTCAGAACCATGCATAGACTATGCTGATATAAGAAAATTTTACCAAGTATTTACGGATAGAAGGAAACCTCTGGATTCATACTCAATTTCCGCTGACAGAAGCAGCTCGTTTCCCCTACTGATGTCTGTCGCTGTGAATGTGGCTTTCTGCGAGCTTGACAAATAATGTAAACTCATTTTGTATCTTCTTATAACTGTCAAGAGTAAGATGCAGTGTTACTTCACAGATTAACCCTTCATAGCAGGAGGGGGGGCAAGGTTGACATGATAGAGTCCATTTTCTCATCCATCCACACCATACGGTGTTTTCCAGTTAGATGCAGACAGAGTATCGATGCATATAATCATCAGATAGATAAAGTACTTATGTCAAATATAAATGCACGCTACCTATGTGCTACTTCAGGCTGAGAATGCCCATCTGATGCGTGGCCAAATCGCTGAAAGAAACAACTTTCCCTTCTTGTTCTTCCTTTATTCTTTAAGCTGGTAGATGTGGTTGAGTGTAGAATGACCATGTGCATAAATATCGTAATAAAAAGTAAAGGTGATTTAACAGAGGTTCCAGAGGACAAATCAACCCCTCATTACCATACACCACAGAAGCTCGTCGGCATCTGCCTCCATGGGTTTCATCATACTCCTGTCTGACCTTTCCTTGCTCGCCTCTCATCCATCCATTTGGGGCCAGGAAGGTTCATTCTGTACTAATGTATATATAAAGTATATAATTAAAGAATTCTATAGGGGCTCCTAATTAAGAGATTGCCTTGAACCTCATAAGAGAACTTGGGTTTGGGGCCTTTGAACAGTGTGGTCATATTTAAAGGCTACAGGGACTTTTAGAGATGGGCTAAGTGTACTTTGCATTATAAGATGACTATGACACATTAGAGGTGAGGGTGGAATGATGTCATTTAAACTGACGTATCTGGGTGGCAAGCTGATGTAGCCACCTGAGGCCACGCTAACTGGGTTCCTGAGTGGGAGGCCAGAGCTGTATAGGAGACACTGGGGAGAGAAGTAAAGAGACCAAGACAATTTTTCTGATCATGGCCCAATGTTTACTAAGAGTCTGTGCTTATGTAGAGGGAAAGCCCATCCCCTGCCATGCCAGGCTTCTTGATGCTTTGTTGCTAAGCTGTTAGCATTAGGTCTCCAAGTCCACAGGTTGTCGGCTCTCTCAGGAATATCTCAGGAAGACAGGTTCAGCCTCTCAGCAGAAGAGCTCTTCTCTCAGAGAAGAGCAGGTGACAGAACAATAAAGCCATCTAGGTCAGAAGGCTCCACCCCAGATGGTCTCATTCACAGTGGCAGCAAGGTCTGAGTCAGCCTACTCAAGGCTGGGGGAGGCTACAAGTTGACAAGGGCTGTAGTTGTCATCCTGACTGGATTGAGAAACACTGTGAAGACATACCTCTGGGCATATTTTATATGAGCGGATCCAGAAAGTTTCACTGAAGAAGGCGAACCCACCCCGAATATGGCCTACACCACCCAACAGACCGAGGATGCACAGTTTGCTCAAACAGGAAACAGCTGAGCACCAGTCTTGCCCCCTTTCTGCTGCCTGACTACACCACAGTGTGACCAGGCGCCTTGTGCATCTGCTGCCTTCATGTCCTTGCCACGGTGGATTACACTCTCCAACTGTCAGCCAAAGTAGACCCTTCTTTAACTTGCTTTGGTGGGGAGGATTAGATACTTTGGCACACGAGCAAGGAAAGTAACCATGGGCATAGCCAGTTTGAGTATAAAGATTTTACAAAGGTGAAGGCTTTACTTGCTGACATTAATGTTAGTTATTATTAAAGCAGACCACTAAAACTATCTGAATAAACCTCCAAAATTCTGTACATTTAAAAGCTTAGTCCTGGGGGGATGGGGTGGGGGGGGCTGCTGAGACGACTCAGCAGTTTGTCAGTGATTTGCTTCAAAGCCTGACAACCTGTGTTCAAACCCTGGAACCCACAGGAAGGTAGAAGGAGAATGCTGACCCCACAAAGTTACCAACTGAGCATCACGCATGGACCAGCGCAGTCACATCATACACACAACAACAATAACAATAATAAATAATCTTTAATTTAAAAAAACCCTTGATCTTGACCTTGTAGTTTCTTGATAGGCCCCTGCCACATCACACTCCATGAAACAAAGCTATGGTAAATACTTAGGAATAAACAGAAGTAGGGTCAATAGTGACACTCCTTGATCATTCTGCTTACTCAAGCTAATATAACTTTAGATATAGTACACACACACACACACACACACAAACCCAAATGCTTATGGAAGTTATAGTTATTATAGAATAAGAATTCAAATGTCAATATGGAACATACCTTGGATGCATATTAACCAAAAGTTAATAGAGGTGAGAAGTGGTGGTTGATAAATCAAGGCAGAGGTTATCAATGTGATGAACATAGGACCGGGTGGGGGGTGGAATGGGATTACTTCCTTCCTTGCTCAGGACCGCAGGTGGCTGATGGATGTGTTTGAAAGTGGGAAGGGCTCAGGGAAGGAAAGCTGTCCTGACTTTTTCACACATAAAATTTTCTGCCCTGGGTTATGCTTTACCAACCCAGATGGGGAAATCATCATTTCTGACTTCAGAGGAAAGATTAGTGGTAAAATTCGTTAGGCTTCCTGAGTAATAATAATAATAATAAAGTGTGATGTCTTCCAAGAAAATAATTAAACCACCACGGGGCAAAGAGTCTCATCGGTATAATTTAAAATTATGAAGTAGGTCATTACTTGATGTCCTGAGTCTAGAGTGTACCTAGCTAGTTCGTAATCAGACTCCATCTGTTCAAAATTAGTCAAATTATTCTGCATACCCAGAAAGAAAAAAAAAACTATTCATTTCATTTTATGGCTGTCAATGTATTGTCGAATGTAATTCATATGGGCTTTTATTATTCATTTTAATTTTCCTAAAGTGCTTCAATGAAAAGAGTAGCATATATGAGATGGATAATAAAAGCTCTCACTCATGAGCTCAGAGTATCATATATGAGATGGATAATAAAAGCTCTCACTCACAAAACCCCCCTCAGGCTCTGTGAACACAATGCTGCAGCCAGTAGCACTCCCCTGGAAGGCCATGGCAACTTTAGGAGGTGGGACCTAGAAAGAGTCCATGGATGGGTTTCCGCCTCACACTGTGCCTCCAGGCCACCATAAGTGTCTGCCTGCCGCATGCTCCTGTCAACACAGGTGCTTACCATACCCTCTCCACCATGATGAACTTGAATCCTGTGCCCAAATAAAGCCTTCCTTCTTCCAGCTGTTCCCATCAGGACATCTTGTTTATTTCAACAAGCAGACAACGAACAAGTTCAAGTTGAATATTGTTATTCCTACTTATAAGAGAGGAAACACAGACACGTGACAGGCAAGCTGCCAGGTGATGAAGAGGTCAATTAGGACAAGTCAAATGGAAAGTAACTGTCAAATCTCTTCAGTGTATTTTCTGCAGCAGTGTAAGCAGGGGACAGAAAAGGAAGATACTGGCTCCCCAGGGTTCCATTTCCAGAATGGCACAGTCTAATGGAAGCCAGATGGGAGAACTTGTCCTACTGCCAAGGGGCCCTAAATAAAGGCTACTAATGTGTCTATTGACTTATAGAGCAGCAGGAAGGAACAGAAAGGACGAGGAATGGACAGACACTGAGTCAGGATGAATAAAATGGCCTCCAGAAAACCCTCAGTGACAAGGGCTTGGCAAAGGTGCCCGGGAAGGGTCTCTTAAAGAAGATCCCAGTAGAGATGCCCCACATGCAGCTGCCTACTCTGAAAATGCAGCTGTCTGCAGCGTCAGATCCCCACCAGAGTCACTTAGACCAAGAGCTAAGCTGGTGGGAATTCTTCACTTCCCTCCCAGGGTCTTCCTTCTGTGTTCTGGCTTCTGTCTGTTGACGGTGTCTGATGTCTATTAGTCCCTAACAAAGGGCCTCATGCTATATTTATTGAACAGCACAGAAAACATAGGATGTAAAGGAATGAGGAATTATCTATGTATCTATTATTATTATTATTATTATTATTATTAATTTTTTTGAGATAGGACCTCTCGGTAGCCCTAGCTGTCCTGGAATTCCCTCTGTAGACTAGACTCTGGCTTCAAACTCACAGAGACCTGTCTGCTGTCTTCCAAGTGCTAGATTTAAAGGTGTGTGTGTGTGTGTGTGTGTGTGTGTATACACACACAAACAATTTTACAAAGGAAGAAGTTACTTTACAGAACAACACTCAAAACTGCAAACAGATGTTGTTATCAGTCTTTCTCCTCATGCTGCTCTCAACATTTATTTGTTTTCTCCAACAAGTCATGGTCACTTGGCTGCTTTCAGCTTGAATACACTAAGCTTCAGGTGACTGTGGAACATACATGGATAGTGAGCTCCAGAGGACGGTTGGAATAAGAGCTATGTTTGAGAGAGATCTGTGGATGAGTGTTCATGGGTAATGTCTGAAGCAATGATAAACCACCTTCCTCTCTGTAGCCCTGCCGATGACATTGCTGCTGACTTCATTATCTCTCATTTGAACTGTGAAAATCGTCTCCATACTGATCCTCTTTCCAGCTCTCCCCTTTCCAGCTCGTTCTTCATATTTCCACCAAGGTGATATTTCTAAATATAATATATATCATCACGCAAAACATCCAGTCTGCAAAGAAAACCTATACCTTTTGCTCCAAGTCTCTCATAGCAGTTAAAGAATAGGATAGCTACATTGAGAACATTTTTTTAAGATACTGCTTTATATGGTTATCATACTTAAAATTGGGGAAGTGGGACTCACTTTCTGAGCATGGTGGTGCATGCCTTTAGTCCCAGCACTCCAGAACTTGGGACAGGAGCATCGTGAGTTCAAGGACAACTTGGACTGCATATTGAAAGGAAGACATGAACAGATGCTCTCCAAATTTTTGACAGGTTGACTGGTACTACCATAAAGTCCCAGATATATTAGCTGTGGTTTTTGGCCTCAAACCCCAATTAGACATCAAGGACATACACTGGGGTTTGAAAGATCTGGATGAGATACATCTAGGACAGGCAATTTTCAGAATTCTACATGCAGATAGAAAGACTCCCTTGATCCCTCACTCAGATGTAATCTCTACCCATGACCTCAAATCCTTACCACTCAAATGACTTTTAACACATAACTAAAAATTACTCAAGGGAATGGTGGCTTTCCCTCCTCCCTACAACTCTAGGATGTGAGATGGTTCACACTGGCACCTGCTAGTCCAAATTCAACTTGCAAACATCTTTTGTAAGCCAACACAGTTCCCTATGCAGCACCAGTCTTTAAAATCTTTATTCCTTCCTTGCTATTAAAATTCGAACACAAACCCGCCTTAGTGGGGGCGGGGGGAGATTGACATTTTGGCAGTTGTTAATCAAGTAGATGGAGCTAGAACAGTATTTCTCCTTAGGTAGGGTAACTGAGTTTCAGTCCATCAGTTCAATCATGTGCACTCGGTCTGTACTTCTGATCATTAGCTCACATGCCAATCACCTGCAGAATCCGGATCAATTTAAGATTCTGCTAGTTCAAATTCAACGTGCAAACATCTTTTGTTTGGTCTAAGAAGAGATTCTAAAACACCCCAAGGTTGGATGTTGCTGGACAAGGAACTGCCCTTCTGTAGCAAGGTTAAGTGCTTCTTCTGCACTGACCTCTTGGTGCAGAGGAATGTAGCCACAAGTGGGTATCTTCTCTCGGGACATTCCCGTACTAACTAACTGTGGCTCTGTGCTGTGGTTTGAATCTGAGATGCCCATAAGATTGTGCATTTGAACATTTGGCCTCCAGTTGGTGGCACTGTTTGGAAGATTACAGAGCCCTTAGGAGGTGGAGCCTTGCTAAGGGAAGGCTTTCAGGCTACTCTCCCTCTGCTTCCTGTGTGTAGACGAAATGTTATCAGCCAGCTTGCTGCTCCTGCCACCATGTCTCCAGGCCACGATGGACTCTGGAACTGTAACCTAAATAAGCTGTTTCTTCTCATAAGTAGCTTTTTGTCAGAGCATCTCATCACAGCAACACAAAACAAACCCTAACCCTAACTCTAGTGCTAATTAATCTTAAATAATTCTAGAAAAGATAGGGAAGTGTCTTATAAGGTTTCTATTTCTGTGAAGAGACGCCATGACAACGCCAACTCTGACAAAGGAAAACATTTAATCGGCTAGCTTGCAGTTTAGTTTAGAGGTTTAGTCCATTATCATCATGGTGGGAAGCATGGCAGCACACAGGCAAACAGGGTGCCAAAGAAAGAGCTGAGAGTTCTATAGCTGGATTGGCAGGCAGCAGAAAGAGAGACCCTGGGCCTGGCTTAAGCATCTGAAACTTCAAAGTCCACCCTCAGTAACACACTTCCTCCAATAAGGCCATGCCTTCTAGTTGTGTCATTCCCTGGTGACCAAGCAATCATATTCATAAATCTATGGGGACATCCTTATTCAAGCCATCACATTTCTCTCCCTGGCCCCATAGGTTTGTAGCCACATCATAATGGGAAATTGCATTCAGTCCACCTTCAGAAATCCCCATAGTCTGTTATAGTCTCAATCCTGTTTAAAAATCAGGGAGTTAGGCTGGGCATGGTGGCGCACGCCTTTAATCCCAGCACTTGGGAGGCAGAGGCAGGCGGGTTTCTGAGTTCGAGGCCAGCCTGGTCTACAGAGTGAGTTCCAGGACAGCCAGGGCTATACAGAGAAACCCTGTCTCAAAAAAAGAAAAAGAAAAAAAAATCAGGGAGTTATTGAAAGGTAGCTTTTCACAAAGGAGACGATTAGCTGGAAGGTGGCCTTCAAGATGTAGGAATAAGTCATAATCAAAGCAGACTTCCTTAGGTTCTTCCTTGTTGTAAAAATGAACCTTGGTTGGTAATATGAAGCCAGCATACCTAGGTTCTTACAGTTTGTAAGCTGGGTCTTTGCACACTCTTTGGTTTAGGAAAACTTTATGAGGAAGACTTTGTCAACCAAATGCTGATATGACAGTCCTCAAGGACTAATAGGCACATTATTTTTGTCTTTCTACCAGTAAGAGAGCACTATTTTTGAAGTTACATTGTATCAAGTGTCTCTTGTTTTGAGAATTATGAAACTATTTCCTTCTTTCCTTAGGGCGCAGTACAAGCTCCTCCTCCTGGCTTGCAATGCCCTGCATATTAAAAGTCCTATTTTCCTCTCCGACTTCATCTTTAAACCCTCTGCCTTGTCCCTAGCAGTGCTTTTTAATCCCTTTCATCTTGATCCCTCTGTCCATGGAGGTCTTCCTACCCACCATGCCTTTCTTTTCCTCTACCTGGTCAACCCCTAGAAATCCTTAGTAGCGGAACTTTGCTGATGAAACGAGTTTGTTGAATTGGAATTCTTCCCAGACCTCATCATCACCACTGTGAGTTAGATAGCTCTCCTACATGCTCTTGCAGCATCCTGTGTATATTCTAGAATAATGGTTGAATGCATTTTTAAAGGGGGCAGTTTTCCTTTATCCCCAGCTAGCTCCTTAATGAATGAGACAGAGACTATGAGATTTATTTAATTAGCTTTACAACACAATAACTGGGCAATCATGCCTATTCTAATCCTCTAAGCCAATCTGGCTACCTACCAGCCAAAATCCCTGAGATACTTGCATTTTTTGTATTGATCTGCCTCTCTCTGCATCAGGTGTGTTCTCCCATGGTGTCTCTGGGACCCTCTTCCTCTTGGCAAATCCCCTTTTCCTCTTCTCTCTCTCCGTTTCTCTCACTGGCAGAAGCCCTGACCTATTTTTCCTTCTGTCCAGCCATTGGCTGATCAGCTTTTATTGACAAGTCAGAGAATAAACAGGGAGCAATGTTTACATAAACTTGAGATTGGAGAGTCTTTGAATAAGCGCTACAATGCCATGTCCGGACTGTAACCAGATATGGGGGCAGAGAAATTGGCATTTGAATAACAATACAGTGATAATCTTATATAGTGCACAAAAACATTAGGCCAACAGTGTACATTCTAGAATAATGGTTAAATCTTTTCTATTCTTGAAGAACCCCCTATGGTTGGTAAGCTGTCAATAAACAGCGTGGTATTCTGACCACGAAATAAAGGAGTACATGAGGAAACAGAGAGTCAGTCATGTTACTTTCTACCTCTAGTGCTCTGAATCTTTTGATGACTCCCCCCTTTCTCATTTTTTTTAGTTGTTGTTTCTTTTGTTGAGACAGTGTCTCAGTGTGAAGCTTAGCCTAGCCTCAAAATTATTATCCCTCTGCCTTTACCTCCAAAGTGCTGGGATAAGGGGCATGTGCCACCATGCCTGACTGGTAGACTTCAGTTATAGGTCCTGGACAAATTTCTTACCTGATTCCTGATCTCCAGAACCCATGTAAGACCTGACACACTAGCACAGGTCTGTAATTTCAATGATCTCCTACTAAGAGATAGAAAGTGGAGGCAGGAGAATTGCCAGAAGACCACAGGTCAGCTAGTCTAGTATACAAAGCAGTGAACAAAAGACCCTGCCTTGATCAATGCAGAATCAAGAACCATTACCCAAGATTAGCTTCTAACCTCTACACAAATCCTGTGGCATATGGCATGCACACACACATGTGCACATGCAAACATGCACTCGCACACACACACACACACATACACCATGCATCCACACATGCATGCACGCACATACACAGCCCTCAAGCATAGGAAAGTATCAATAGATATACATTGAATCTCTGAATGTTACTGAACTCTTTTTTTGAGGTGTCAGTTCAGCTGTTTTCTTCTCGAATTATCAGTCCTGGGAAGAATGACCATACATATCCTAACTTGTCATATAGAGCCAAGTCTACTCTTATGCCTGAGTCAAATAATCTCATAAAGGGGGTGTGAGGTGATCTCCAGTCACTTTCCTAATAATCTGACGTAGTCATAGGAAACAGAATGCCATGGACTATAACATCACCTACCAAAGGCGAACTATTATTTTCATATGTATGTAAATAAAGGACAGAAATCCTTTAAAGCTTCAGCTTACACTTATATCACAAGGACACCCTGCACACGATAGCTCTGCTATCTACTTCTTCTCATGTTGCTATTCTAACTATTTTCAGAGTCCAGGAGAGCTCCCCCTGCCAGATCTAACCTCCTGCAGTTTCATCAGGTGCCCTGCTAAGAGAGCAGCAAGGCACGTGGAGCTCCTCAGTAGGTCCATTTAAAGGCAGATCCAGACTTCTCTGTCATAGGACCATGGTTTCCCTTTATAAAGTTGCACTGGTCAGGAAATTGCTTTGCTACTATTTAAGCTGGTACGGGAGTCACTTGTAGCCAGTTTCTGGGGGTGGCAGTAGCAATGAAAAGTAATTACCCAAAGACCTAATTTTGATAACCTTGTATTGTCAACAAATGACTCACAGTTTGGACATCTGCAGCTGGGTAGGAATAATCTATGGAGAGACTGTCACCTTGGACCATGCACTCTCATTGAAAGCAGCAGAAATTGGCTCTCATAGATGTGTGAAGATGTACAAAAATTGTATGAATTTTTATGTTTGGATCACAGATGTCATGCACTATATAAAAAAAATAGTATATAGATAATATTGAAGTTTCTTGAAAATCACATTATGTGATTCTTTTTATACAGAAATGTCCAAACCAGACACATCTACAGAGGTAGAGCGTAGCCTGGTTATTGCCCTGCTGATGGAGAGGGTATGAGCTGTTGGGAATTATTTGCTAGTTGCTATGGTATTTATTTGAGGGAGCAGCAGAGATGTCTTAAACTTCTCTTTCAGTTTATACAGAGTTCCCTTGCAGTCAGTTTCTGGGAGTTGGGTAAAGTCTACACTCTGTGAATATGCCAAAAGCCATTGATTTATACTTTATAGATTATAGAGACAGAACTAACTAGACACAGGTAAAGATAGAATGAGAATGAGCCAGAAGATTATAACATATTGCTAGAGTTAGTTTGGGATCAAGAAGAGCAATTCAGGAGAGAGAGAGAGAGAGAGAGAGAGAGAGAGAGAGAGAGAGAGAGAGAGAGAGAGAGAGAGAGAGAAGATTGAATCAGTCAGCTTGGAGAGGAGTTTGAGCCAGAATTAACCCAACCAGCCAGAGTTCAGAAAGAACAAGAAAGGGTGAGCTTATTCAGCAGTAAGTGTCAGAGGCTGAAAACATTCTAGGCCTAGATTAGAGTGTACAGAGGCTAGATGCTTCCAGGACTAGGCCTGGGCTAGCAGTAAGCCTCTAAGACAACAGTTACATCAGGTGAATAAAAGTTATTTTTACAAGGACTCGCTGAATTAGAAACTGCACCCCTCCACCCCCAAGTAATGGCAGTATAGCTGAGCGGCCCTGGGACAGTTCTGTCATCAGCAGCACACACATTCATTTATGTATTTTCTCTTTCTCCCTTCTCTCTTACTCCCCCACCCCCATTAAAAACTATCTCTTAACAGCTGGATGCTTGAAGCCATAGGAGGGCCCCTAAGTGCAAACTCACCAGCTCAGTCATGTGGGCTAAATTCTCAGGAAGACACACTTTGGTGTGTAGCAAGCATAACATTATTAGAGATGCTCTTGTGAGTTAGGGAAACAGTCTGGGGATTTACATAAACTGATAGACAGGATTGACAACGTGCCCAACCATCCCCAAGAGAGGACCTAGAGTTGAGATGGCCCTGTGAATTGTACCAATGAAGGGGAAATGTCCTCTATTCTTTTAAGAGTGTCTGGGTGGTTCATCCTAGCATCCATTCTGAACAACATTTGAGAGATCAGAGTGCTGCTTTGAAAAGCACAAACAGAAGCTCATGATATACTTGGCTTGCTATAACTAGGCTGCAGAAATCAATGTCCCAGGTGGATTCCCCTCTTTTAATCTCTGAGCCACAGTGTACTGGCTGGTTTTGTGTGTCAACTTGACACAGGCTGGAGTTATCACAGAGGAAGGAGCCTCCCTTGAGGAAATGCCTCCACGAGATCCAGCTGTAAGGCATTTTCTCAATTTGTGATCATGAGTGGGAGGGCCCATTGTGAGTGGTGCCATCCCTGGGCTAGTAGTCTTGGGTTCAATAAGAAAGCAAGCTGAGCAAGCCAGGAGAAGCAAGCCAGTAAGTAACATCCCTCCATGGCCTCTGCCTCAGCTCCTGCTTCCTGACCTGCTTGAGTTCCAGTCCTGACTTCCTTTGGTGATGAACAGCAATGAGGAAGTGTAAGCTGAATGAAGCCTTTCCTCCCCAACTTGCTTCTTGGTCATGATGTTTTATGCAGGAATGGAAGCCCTGACTAAGACACACAGAGAATGAGTTTCTACAGAATTATATTGCTTTTGCCACTAGGACTAATACCACAAATTTACACTAATATTATTAAGCAAAACACATGATCCAGCCATCACTGTCTAAGACATATCCATCACAGTGAAGACATTTAGCTAAGGTTCTCATTGTTGTGCTTCTCAATATCACATGACTGTGTTACGGGTAGGAGGGCCCTCCAAGGCAGAGTGAACACCCTGATGCAGGGCCCTCTGACAGGCAGTGAATTCAAGCCCTGAGGAAATAGAAGCCACAAAAGACCCTAAAACTACAGCTACAACACGACCAACCAAACACTTCAGCTTCTGGCAGCCAGAGCCCTAGAGTGACTAAAGTGGGGAGCAGGGGGTGGGGTTTGGGGAGAGCAGGCAGTGGCCTGCAAAGATTACCATAACAACCAGAATATAAGGCAACTTTTGGAGTACTTCCCTGATTGGTCCTAATTCTCATCTTATTTGCATACCCAATAGAGAGTTGGCCCAGCAGTTAAGAGCACTTGCTGCTCCTCTAGGGGACCCAGGTTATTTCCAGCACCCATATCAGCCAGCTCACACCTGTCTATAACACTGGCAGGGGACCCAACACCCTCTTCTGGCCTGCATGGTCACCTGCACATACATACACAGACACAAATAAAAAACAAAATAAACCTTTAAAAAATTAAGCTACCTAACCCAATTAAAGTTGTTAATTCCAAGCTAGTGATAAAGCATCCCTTACTATCTACCTACTCCATTCTTGGAGGTGGAGGGAGGATGGAGAGGAACCCAATTGGGAACAGGAGACGGTCTGCACAGACCAGTCCACTGGTTATGTTATTTGACCTGAAACTTGCTCATGACTTGATCTTGGAATCCCTAGTCTCAAGAACCATGAGAAATAACTCTCTGGTCTTCATCAATCGCTCAGCCCTTTGTTATATCTACAGGAATGGACTATGATGGAGACTGGCATCAGGGAGTGGGATGTTGCTGTAACAGACACCTCAAATTGTGAATATGGCTTTGGAACTAGGTAGTAGGTGGATTAAAGGAACATAACGGAAAAGGCCTAGATGCCAGGCACAACTGTGTGGCTGATTCTGCTGTGGGGCTCAAAGCACAAAGAGAGAGCCTGGAGCTCCTCAAATAATGACCTAATAAATGCTAATTCATGATGATCATGTTGTTTGGAACATGAGCCATTCTTCTGAAGTCTTAGAAAGAAATGAAGGAATAAGGCATTGGAAACTAAGGAGAGAGGGCTGTTCAGTAACAAAGTGGCAAAGAGCTCAGCTGAACTGTACCGGAATAATGTGTGTAAGGTAGAACCTGGGAGTGATGAGCAGCCTCTTTGGCAGAAGAAATCAAAATGTTCAGGATGATGCCTGGCTTCTGATTACATAGGGCAAAAGAAAACCCCCAAGGTGGTGTCAGAGCAACTGGTCTCTGATATTACCATGCAGCTGGGTGCTATCCATCCCAACAACAGAAAAGCAGTGCTGGTGTCTTTCTGGGGACTATTGTGGCTGTCTCAATCATCATAGTCCCCAAATGTCAGGACTTAAAGGACAGATCAGTTTCAAATGACAGGCCTTGGGTACTACTCCTGGGACCTCACTGCTTACTGCCTAAGGCCACCTCAAGTTTCTGCCCCAAGCTTTCAGGTACAATTCTCTTTGGTCACTGCAGCTTCACCTCACACTTGATTAGATGCACCTCTGATGCCTTTCTGGAAGGCATAAACAGTAAACTCCACATCCATGCAGTGCCATGCACAGGACCCATGCACAGGGCCATTCACAACACAAGAACTCTGGACATGGATGCATCCACCTAAAGTTCAAGGAATTCCCTGGAGAGTCTTTGGAGAGCCTTAGGCTCCCAAATCTGTAGTGCCATCTGCATGCGACACCAGTGTGGGAGAGGTACAAGCATAAGACTCTAATCCTTGAATGTACTGTGTAGTCTTGTGCTCTCAGAGAGATGGGATGAGTCAGCCAGGGCCTTGGGAGCTCAACCCCCACACTCGTGTATCTGGAAGGCAAGAATATAGTCAAAAGATTCTATTAGAGGCTTAGTATTAAATGTCGTTTACCTTGTTGGGTTTGGGGCCTGCTTGGGGTCAATTAGTTTGTCTTCCTTTTTTCTCCCTCTTGGATTGGAAGGGTTTACCCTGTCCTGTCACGCTGTCACATTTAGGGAGTAGATAACTTGTTTGTTTTCACATGTTCAAAGCTGGAGTGTAGTCTGGCTCAGAATGAATCCCACCTTGGGGTTTCTTGGAGCCAGTTTAGATGAGACTCTAGGCTTTGGATTTCTGAGTTGGTGCCGAGTGAGTTTCAGGTTGGTGGCTTTTGGGATGGACCGAATGCATTCTGCTTGTGATAGGGGTTTGGAAGGTCACACAATGCTGTGGTCTTAAGATGCCTTCCAAAGTCTTCTGTCGAATTTAATCAACAACAGCAGAGTATTAAGAGGTGGAGTCTTGAGGTGCTGTGCAGCCATTTTATCCTAGTTGAAGCATCCCCTTCACAAGACTCAGGAAGTATATGAAACTTATCAGTCTCAGAAAACTAAAACTTAGAAAATTCACTAGCCCCTTCCCTTAAGGTCTTGAGAACCTCATTGTTCTAAGTGCCTAGGCCCTAAGCAGAGTGGGAACACATCCTTCCCCTTGCTACCAGTGGGCTACACATTAACCAAGGCCCACTCCCCAACACAGAGAGTGTGACCCTTGTCAGACAGGCACAAAGCATAGGTCACAGATTAACTAAGTCAGCTTCCTGGGATGCAGGGCTTTCCCTGCCCTCAAAAACCTTTAAGATTAGACCCTTGTTTTGTGTGCTAGGAGTGAAAATGTCTACTTCTGTACCACTAGCTGTAATGTTAATAAATCTGTTGCCTGGAGGAGGGTTTGACTTAGCACCCCCACTTTCCTGCCCTCTCGGTCCCTCTGTCCATCTCTCCCTTCCATCCCTCAGATAGGTTATATAAGCAAGCGGTGAACAGTTGCTGAGAAAAGAGACTCTCCTCCCAGCTGAGCTGCCTGCAGTAGACTTTCTGACTGGCTGTGCTGCCTGCAGTTTGGGGAAGGAGCGCCAGAGCTGCAGGTTTCCTGAGTCATCACCCATACTGGGGCAGGTTTTTCAGGGATGCAGCTGCTTCCTGTGAGTGATCGCAATAAACTCACCGGTTCACTAAGCTTGCCTTGTAGGGAACCCTCCCTTGGTATGTCTTAGTGCCTCATCTGGGGCAGTAGATGCTTGTAGAGGTTTGTTTCGGTGACCCACCTGGAATCCCAGCCATCCAGATATGGAGACAGGATCCTGGCCAAACCAGGAGAATCATTGAGCCCCAATTCAGTGAGAGGCCCTTCCTCAGCATGCAAAATGGAGGGTGCTTGAAAAAGACACCTGACACTTCTGGCCTCCACAAATGCGCTTGTGCATGTGCACCTCCACCCCACCCCCACCCCCACACATATACCATCCATACACACAATATTATATGCTTATGTAGCATTTGTCATTAGGATATTTAATTTTGGAAAATTTTAACATCTAACAAATTTCTTGTTTACTCTCAACATCTGAAGCAGGTAGAGAGAGAAGGTAAATAAATACAAGCAGCTGTAGGCTGGGGTCAGGCCACACTTAGACAGACAAGCTTGTTTTCAGCCCTGGAGCTGCAGGGGAAAGGCTGAATCTTGGCTCCCCCTGAACAATCTAGTGACTCTCTGAGAAGCGAGGTGATTTTCTCAGGGGCTTCAGTGCTTCAGGCAATATCTTATTTGTCCTTTCTTTTGGCTCTTAGAAACAATTCGATAACTGGACCTTCATCTTAGGGAAAATGAAGACATTTTAATCTATCCTAAACACATGACCCACTCAATGGGTCTTCATGCTAGCAGGAGACTACCCCTGTCTCGTAGGCCTCAGTTCTCACAACTTGGAACTGAGGACTTAACGTTTTCATTCAGAGCAGAGGTTCTCAGCCTGTGGGTGGTGACTTACTTGGAGTCTTGAATGGCCCTTTCACAGGGGTCGTCGCCTAAGATCATTGGAAAGCACAGATAATTCGTTACAGAAGTAAAACTGCACTTACGAAGCAGCAGTGAAAATAGTTTTATGGCTGGAGGTCAGCACAACATGAGGAACAGAATTAAAGGGTCGCAGCTTTAGGAAGGCTGAGAACCACCAATTCAGAGTCCAAACTCTGCCCTGGGCCTCCTCTCCCCCTCCCCTCTTCTCCACACTAAGCTGGGCTGAATGACACTATACTTTAAGTCACAACCAGTTCAAAACAGAGCAAGACCTTTACCTGGCAACACTATCGGTGCTCGGTGAACATAGGACAAACGTATCAGCTCCCGTGGGAATTACTTACTGGAAAATAGGAAGCAAAGGAAGATAGGAAGGAGAGGATAAGGAAAGAAGGGCAGGAAGAAGATAGCAATGAATAAATTCTACTTAAGACTATGAGGTATGAAAACGTGTGACAGAATGCATTTCCACGGTCTTTCTTTTTTAAAATGTTAGCCTTAGGGGCCTTTTTGGAGGGCCTGGGTGTTGCTTTATTGGAAAAGTTCAGAGAATCCTAGAGTCCTGGTTTTACCAAGTCAAATATTTTACATTCCCAAGAGTGTCTGGTTCATGTATATTCATCCCGGTTCCTTGTCTCTGCCCTTCCCACCCTCAAACCTAAACTTCTCCCTCTCAGGTACGCTCTGCAGTGCTGACTTTACAGACAAAACCTCAGCAGTCTAAACAGGGCTGGGTTGCAGCTGAATATAGACAAAGGAGATAAATAATGGATAATGGACTTGGCAGGTCACGGCGAAGTGGCCGTGGCAGAGTCTGTGGGAGTCCAGATGTGCGTTGGCAGATGTCAAGAGATACTGGATTTAAGAGAAGGCAAATAAAATCTGTCCTTCCAGAGTACCAGGATTAGGAGACTACACCCCACTGTCATCTCAGGACATCAAAAATGATCCATGTGATCCAAACATTTGAAATCACAGTTTGCTGTGAGGCAGAGTCTCTCTCATGGAGTCTGACAGGCATCATCTCTGCCTGGGCTTGCCAGCTCCAGTCTCATGTCACAGTGTACCTGTCAGGCCTTCAACTCTAAAGGGGCTGACTTTAGGAAGTACAGTGGTGTCAGCAAGTGATATGTTGGTACACTGCATGTCTTCCTTTCCTCATAGAGACACTGAATAAAACCCCAGTGAGGACACTAGAGGCAGGCTGAGAAGCTACACCCACTCAGCCCCAGTCACCATGAAACCGAGAAGGGATTCCACCAAAGAGGTGGTAGTTTGGCAGTTAGTCACATCCTGCCAGTACATCCGCCCCTCTCTGTGGTGCAGCGCTAAGCAATTGGGAAGGATTCTTCCCATCAAGGCTCTGCAACATGGAAACAAGAAGGCAGCCCATGCACTCAGTGTCCTAGTTTATCTGGAGGCTGTCCAAGAGCCTGGTTGCGGTCACATCCACCTCCAAGTGCCTTGTGCATTGCAAGACCGCCAGAACCTAGCCACTGAAAAAAAGGTGAGTCTCAGATCAGAGCTGCAGTTCTCCCGACCAACACCAGAGGGAGTAAAAGAACAGAAAAAGCTTTGAGAAATCCTTGCACCTTCACAGCTCACTGAAAGTCTTCTGGTACATCAAACTAAAGACTGGAACACACCGCGGCTTTCCAAATGTCCAAATACAGGCCGAAAATGTATAAGGCATGCATAGTTATAGGAAAATACAGCTAAATCAAAAGAGTTTTTAAAATTTCTCTAGAAACCGATTCCACAAAAATATTTATGGATTGCCCGATAAAGAAAGTAAAACATTGCCAAACGTGGTGGCGCACACCTTTTATCCCAGCACTTGGGAGGCAGAGGCAGGCGGATTTCTGAGTTCGAAGCCAGCCTGGTCTACAGAGTGAGTTCCAGGACAGCCAGGGCTACACAGAGAAACGCTGTCTCGAAAAACCAAAAAAGTAAAACATTGTGTCATAAAGATGTATAATGAACTAAAATATTGTGATCCAAGCTCTCTGATGGCGAGTCAGGTAGACTTCAAGTTCAAGACCAGCCTGGGCTTTGTGATGAATTCAAGACCTGACTGAGTTTCATGGCAATACACTATCTAACAAACAAACTAACAAAAACAAAAGAGCCAAAAGAGAAAAAAAAAATCAAATGAATGAAAAATTTAAATTATACATAAGTAAAATGAAAGTAACAACCAAGAGATGTAAACTATCAAAAGGGAAGTTGTATAGTTACTCCAGAAATACTGGAAAATGGAAGGACAGATCATCCAAAGTGGTCAGGTTACTGGAGCACAAAGAAAAAATGAAGGGCTGGAGGGAGGGTGGGATCTCTAATCCCAGCATTCAGGAGGCAGAGGCAGGTGGATCTCTGTGAATTTAAGGCCAGCCTGGTCTACAGCATGCATTTCAGAACAGCTAGGGCTAAATAGAGAAACTCAGTCTTGAAAACCCAAAACAGAAGAGGAGGAGGAAACAGCCCAGTAAGCAAGGTGTGTGTGATGGTGCACACTGCTAGCCCCAGCTTCTCAGGGAGGGAACAGAGACTGTAATACTGTGAGAATCACCTGCCTCACATGGAGAAGGCCCTGGCTCGATCTCTAGCACTGCAGAGAGAGATGGGATGGGAAAGGTGATTATTGTATATAGGTTACTAAGGACAAAAGAGAATGCTATGGTAATAAGTGTACAGTGTATGTATTATGTATACATAATTCAAGATGTAATTTGAGACATCAGTAACATGGGGAGAAAATAGAATTATACACTGTAGTCTAAAATGTGGCTGAAGCTACACTGTTGTCAACGGAAGGCTGAATGCTATTACTTTGTTTTATGCAATAATAAGAACAAAAAGAAAATATCTATAAAATATAAACAAGAGGAAAGGAGAAAGTCAAAACATGTCACCTGCAGAAACACTCATTTAGAACACATGTAGATTCTAGAACGTGAGTGTACCTCCTCTTTTTCTCCTTCCTGTGAGTGGCCCTTCCACCATGCTCCTCCTGCTATGCATTCTGTCTGACACAGACCAGAGCCAGGGGATGCAGGACCACAGACCGAGAGCCCTGAAACTGAGAGCCAAAGAACTCCTGCCTTACGTTGTTTGTGTCACTCTACCATAAATGCCACAGAAATGAAGACGTGTTTAATGCTATCCACAATTACACAGCAACAAAATAGATAACTAGAGAAACTGGACAATCCCTTGAACCATGCACTGTATTAAGAACATAAAAGACCAGTAATGAGAAAGAAGTGATCAAGACCAGGTGGCTTCACTAAAGAACCCCAATGTGCAGTTAGAGAATGAACAGTCTTCTGAAATTAGGGGAAACTTTAGATCATTCTACCGTGTTAGCATTACCGTAAGGCCTTAGCAGAAGACCACACCCAATACTGTGGATGAAGAATCATGCCAAATCTCCCAACAAAACGGTAGCACTCTGCATCCCACAGCATCACAACCAAATGGAATTTAATCATGGAATGGGGACAGTTCAGCCTATCAAAATCAAAGCCAATCTAGAACCGGGTATGATTGCTCCTGGTTTTAATCCCAGCGTTGGGGAAGTAGAGGCTGGAGCCATGTGAGTTCCAGGCTAACCTAGGTCACAGTGACATATGGACCACAAAATGGAATTGTGAGCCAAATAAATTCTTTCTTGAATTACTTTTGTTGAGGCACTGTGGTGGTTTGAGTGAAAATGCGCACACCCCCTACCCAACCTCCACAGATTCATAGGGAGTGGAACTATAAGGAGGTGTGGCCTTGTTGAAATAGATGTGGCCTTATTGGAAGAAGTGTGTCACTGGTGGGCTTTGAGATTTCAAATGCTCAAGCTAGGCCCTGTGTCTCTCTCTCTTCCTGATGCCTGCCAATCTGGACATAGAACTCTCTGCTTCTTATCCAACACCATGTCCAGCTGCGTGCCATCGTGTTTCTTGTCATGATGATAATGGACCAAACCTCTAAACCTGTGAGCCAGACCCAATTAAATGTTTTCCTTTACAAGGGTTGTGTGGTCATGAGGTCCCTTTACAGCAATGAAACCCTAACTAAGGAGGCACTGTGTCATAGAACAGGAGAAGAAACCAAGACACCTAAGAACCCATAGTGAGGACATTCCCCAATGGCGAGTGGCAGGGAAACACAGATCTGCTGCTCATGATGGGGGTGGGGCAGGATCTCCTCCAGCAGAGCCTTGGGATAACTTCAGGCCCAGTCAGAAGGTGACCTGTAACCGCTTACAAGGACCTTAGGGCTGGGGATGCAGTTCAGTGACGAACACCTGTCCAGCATATATGAGATCTCCCACACTGCTCAACACAAAATGCAAAATAGTTTAGCCAGAACCATCTAAATAAAAAAACTCCTACAGAAGCTGTGGGGTTGCTTCAAAGTCATGATAATTTTAAGTCTACTTTGGGGGCAATTCTATTGTATGTATAGCTACACACAACTGCTCTAGCCTTTTAGCACTCTGTAGGGAAAAGAAATAAGTGTGTGTGTGTGTGTGTGTGTGTGTGTGTGTGTGCTGTGTATGTGCTTCAGAAAAAGCTACAAAATGTTAAAGATGCTCCTGCTCCTGGGAGCTGTTGATCATGCTGTCAGAGTTTCACATAAAGTTGTAAAAAAATGAAAAGACAAAAACAAAAACAAAAACTGAACACGCCGAACGGACAGGCAAACTGTAGGTCTAATAGAGGATTTGAGAATAAAAAGCTCCAATTAGTGCTACACTAGTCTGATATTCACCATTACAGATCAACTCCACCTGATCCTGCAGCACAAGTCATTAGAAGTCCCCTGGAAGTCACAAAACCTTAAAATAGTTTTTATAGCAGGGTCATTACGTGGGAAAATCTAACTCTAGAGTCCACTTGAGCAGGATTGAAGTAAGGAGACTGAATGTAGGCATTGGCTATAGAACCCAGAGTTTCCTTCTTGTAGAGACTGGTGGGAGAAAGAATATAGCTGGAGGGAAAGAGAGAGAGAAAACCCACAAAATTTTCAGAGTGGTTGAGGCATGGATCCAAGGAGGAGGGAGTGGCCAATCTTAACTGCAGTAGAAATGGAACATTTTGTAAATCCCTGGGCCCAAGCAGGAAGGACAAGGGAAAATTAGTCAGTCTCTCTCATCCCTATCATCCAAGATCACATCGGTGCCTCCCCTTTGCTAAGCCCTCCATCAACCAAGAGGGAAACGGAGCTGGTGGAGCAGGGGTCAGGGCAGGCACTGGAGGGTGGGGAGTGACACAGCCTTTTGTGATGGCCAGTACTGATTGTCAACTTAACAGGGTCTAGGATCACCTAGGAGACAAACCTCTGGGCGTGCCTACCACGAGTAGAAACTCCTCTCTATGTTGGGTTAACTGAGATTGGGAAGGCCTACCCTAACAGTGGGCGGCACCCTAACAGTGGGCGGCACCCTAACAGTGGGCGGCACCATTCCATGGGGCGGGGTCCTGCGTTAAAAAGAAGGGGAGACCATCACCAGCTTCATCACTCTCTGCTTCCTGACTGAGGATACAATGTAAACAGCCATCTCATCCTCCTGCCACTGAGCCTTCCTTGCCATGTTGGATGCTAGCCTCAAACTGTGAGCCAAAAGAAACTCTTTCTTCCTCTCTCAAGTTGCCCTCTTCAGGCATTTTGCCACAGCAACAGGACAAGTGTCTGATACAGCTCTGGAGCCTGCTCCAAGTGGAAGGGATCCTACCACATCCAGGACAGTCGGTGAACCTGCGTTTTTGCACTGGAAGTGACAACTCAAACTGGCTTACGTGCCCATTGGTTTGCTTTCCTAAGAAGCCCATGGGTGTATATGGCATTTAAAGCAATTGGATTTTTATCACTTATCTGACAGCCCAAAGCTCTGCCTCTCACCTCATCTTTGCCTCTATTCCTTTTCCAGTCAGCTAAGCAAGGTGAGCATAGATAGTCCTCAGCCCAACGCTCACACAATATTCCAAATGGAAAACAAACTGCCTCTCAGCATCTAAGGCTAGGGGAATATCATCTCTACTTGGTACGTGTGCCCTTCCTGAATTCGTCATTATGCTACAGGAAGATGAAGTAATTTTACCGGCTCTGTCTAGAATGGGTGCCAGCAATGAATGATGGGGTGGTGCAGACAAGGGAGATGATTGACAGTTCTCCCAGACCACACAGCATAGGGGAAGGAAGAGTCTCCTGAGGACAGACGTTAGCGGGTCTAAATAATGGATATCATGGCTCCCAAGCAGGGAGTATAATGGACACTGGAGACAAGGAGGCTGGAGAGGGAGTTGTGTGGTAAGAGAGAGGAGCAGGGGCAGCAAGATCTTACTTTTCAAAATACAGCTAGCTGAAGGAACTATGGTACTATAGAGAGACTTGTTTAGGGAAGGAAGAAGATAACATGAATTAAAATATGAAATGCACCCTAACTATGTGTAGACATAAACTAACTTGAATAGTTGAAGATTATTGTGAGAAACAAAATCGTGGCTTCATAATAAGAGTGCTGGAAACTCAGAAAGGTGGCAGGAGACAGATCCATTTGTAGTTTTTCAGAAGCCAGGTGTCAGTGAGAACAAAAGGCTTAAAACAGTGTGTGTGTGTGTGTGTGCGCGCGCGCACGTGCACTCTATTCATAATTGCATTTTTCTGCGTACTAAATTCCTCATTGGCTAAGCTCTTGATACAATCTTGTGTCTAGAATGGCTCCCTCTTCAAATTCTTCATTCTCTTGGTTCAGGAAGCAAGACTTTATTTAATATATATCCAGAGGCTTGAGATTTCCTTCTTTTTTAATACGTGGCCCTGGTCATGTGGCAGACTGTAACTTTTCAACCATGGAATGAGCAACAGTACCAGGGCAAACAGGTGCTAGCTGCCAAGTAGGGAGGGCGGGGCCTAGGGACTCCTGCATCTCTGTGACACCCTGATGATGTCTAAATGCACCCATACTGAAAACGGAACACAATCATTTACTTCTTACATATGGATGAAAGCAGATGATAGAAATGCTATCATTTTTCTCAGGTAAATTTTGAAGTTCAGTGCAATTAGCAAAACATCCTCAAAATAGCTTTGGTTTGATTGTCACACCATCTAATCCTGAAAAGCTTAGATTTGAATAAACAAGTTTCAAATATATATCTCATGTCTGCTCAAGACACTGAGCTGAAGGAAGAGGCAACAATAGCCCTAGCCGTCTCCTGGGGTGAATGCAAGCTCAGAACCAGTCTGCAAAGAGAGAGGGGGAAGGAAGCCTTTGAAGGTCAGTGATCAGGCAAAGAGTCAGAGACTCCAAGAAGCAGGATCAGTACCAAGACCCAGAGAAGATACAAGGCTGGAACCCACAGGGAGCAGGTGTAGCATGCTAGCAAATAATCCTTTCCTTCCAAGTTCTTCACCTCCAGTGCCAAACTTGGGAGTAGAGACTTCCCATAGAATTCTGCGAGGTGTGCTCACAGCTTGCCTGTTACGGATGGAAGGTGAAACTTTGATAATGCGTCATAGCTCCATGATTGCTAGACACCTACCATGGCCCAGTCGTCTTTCTCTTATAAGGGAAGCAGTGTACCCGAGAGCCACTGAAAGAAGGAAAATCAAAATACCACTTTCTGTGCAATGGAGTAAATGCCAAATTGGTTCAGCGTTCTCTCTTTAGGGCCAGCAGCCTACATCGATGGCTTCCAGGGGACTTTTCCTCTTAGATGAGACACAAATCCCCTCACTTTTGGTGAGAAATGCAATAAAAAGTTTGTGTGGTTATGCACTCGAGGAGGGGAAAACAAGGTAGCCAGAGGGTCCCCGAAGAAAGCCCTGACTCAGTTTCCCTGTGCCAGGCAAATGAAGTAGAAGAAACTGAGTGGGGGTTAGACCAGTTCATTTCCCAGAATCCTACCCAGAAACGGAACAAAAATCAGAGGAAAGGCGGAGCTAAGAGAGGAGGGGAAATCGGGGCTCCCCCTTCCTCCTCTTCTTAGGGTACACCAGGGACAAGCAGAAGCAGCCGAGGACTTACTAGCCACGTGGAAGCTTGATCCCACCCGAGGTGAACTGAATTGGAGAGGCAGTCTGGAAGACCATCAGGCCACTCAATTCAGACTGGGCAGAGTTTGGGATATGATGAATTTCTGGCTCCCAAATTCACGCTCTGCTTCATTTCCTAAAATAATGCTCGGCATATGGTCAATAATTAATGAACGAATATTTGAGAAATTCTCCTTGGCACTTCTTTAATTCCATCTGAGGGGAAGCAAGCATTTCCAAGAAGCGAGAACACGCTACAAATGAGTGGCTAAGCTAGACAGAAGCATGCTGAAAGCAAGCAAATAAACAATGCCAGGCAACCACACTCAGCACTGCCAAGTGGGACAGATGGGCATAGTAACTCCTTCCTCACTTCCTTCCCCCATGGTCTTCCCTCCCTTCCTCGCTGGTGCTCCCCTCCCCTTCATCCTTAGGAGTACCAAGGTCTTGTGCTGAGTTCTTCGTCTTACACAAGGAAATGGCACATGAGTTATCTGTCTCTTCAAACCCTGTCCTTAAAACCAAAACTGAAGGAAAGACATAGTGCGGGGAGGGGAGTTGTCATGCCATTAACCTTAACCTTTTAACTTGATTCTTTTATTTTCTGCATGTATGTGTTTGTATGTATATGTGTGTGGTGTGTATGAGTATGTGCACACATCTGTGCAGAGGACAAAAGTCCACATAGATGTCTTCCTCAATCACTGTCCACCTTATTGGGACAGGGTCTCTCACTGATCCATTGATTTAACCAGATTGGCTGCCTGTGAGCTCCAAGGATCTTACTGTCTCTATCTCCTTAGTACTGAGGTTACAGAGGCTTGCTTGCACAACCTTATCAAACCATCTCCCAAGATCCACGTCTTACCTTTAGATGGCTTTGTTGAGACATTACCAAGTCCAAGGTTTGGATCTTTATTTGATATTTGCTTTCTATGATTCTTTCTACCCTGATCCACTGGGGTAACAGGAAATCTTTCAATCTCTTCCTTCTGCTCAATTCGATACACTACTTGAAAATAGAAAGGGCCAGGAGTTGGCAGATATTTACAAATTATTGGAGTTCTGCCGCCACATTATTATGGGATCCAGCCATGGTAGGATTTAGTGTGTAATACAATTACCATCTGCCAAGTACTTAGACCATGCTTCACAACAAACCCACTGGGTTATAACCCCACCCCCACTTAATGAGTGGGGAAATCTGAGGTTGTCTAAAGTTGAATAACTTGCCCAGGAACTAGCCAAGAGAGAATTCCAGCACACACACACCTGTCCGACTTCAAAGCTCCTTCACCACTGAGCAAACAGAGCGCCTCACTTGTCAGAAAACGGTAGATTCAGTGCGTAAGCAGAGACTCCTTACCTTCTCTGGAGCATTAGGGAGGCTCAAGTAGGATTAAAGGTGATGGAGCATTTAGCAAAGGGACGTTCTATAAAATGCAAGGTATAATTTAGTACACCAAGTTCAGGTCCAATTAAAAAGCTTTAGTTCGCCATGAATGGCAACTACCCATGTGAAACATTCATCCTTAGCATGAAGTATGTCCCAGTTAAGGTGCCATGCATTTTTCAACTTCATAAATACCAAGTACTTATACAAGTTTTACTTTTGATGTAAGGAAGCTATGTAATGATGTATTTGTGTTGGGAGCACAGGTTGGTCCCACCTTTTAAATTTGAATTATACATATGACAAGGTCTCCCTCTGTAGCCCAGGCTGGTCTGGACTTCACTCTGCATACTAGGCTAATCTCAAATGTAAAACACGCTTTTGTGTCTTAATCTCCCGAGTGTTAGGATTACAGGCAGGACAGCCCATAGCCAGTTGGACCACATTTAGACAAACAAACAAACTGTGCACCAGGGAGACGGTTTCGTGGTTAAAACACTTGTAAACCACCCACCCTTGACTTGGGGGCCCACCCACAATGCCAGCAATTGGAAGGTGGAGACAGGGAATCTCCAGAGAACGCTGGCTAACCAGACCAACGGCTTCTGAAACCCTGGATCCAATTGAGAGACCTGTTTCCATGAAAAACATGGAGAGCAATCAATGAAGACTCCCAGCATCAACCTCAGGCGTCCACATACACGTGCACTGACATTACACACACGTGTTCACGCACAGAGAAACACACACATTCTCATGCATACCACACACATACTCACGAGGGAGAAAAGAGCAAATTGACGGACTTTCTTGAGCTGGGTGTATGGCTCAGTGGTAGAATGTTTGCCTAGCACAAATGAGGCTCTGGGTTTGACCCTCAGCACGGTGTGTGTGTGGGGGGGGGGAGATTTACTTTAAAAATTAACCAATTTTCCTGACAGAAAAGTAAATAAGAACAAAAAATAAATATGAGTAATGCAAGAGATTAAGAATAATGTAAGAGTTTCCAAGGACAGATTGCATGGGTTCAAATACCAGGCTTGTTACTTACTGGGAGTACAACCTTGGCAAGTCTCTGTAGCATGCTGTGGAGGAAAAGAAATAGCCCCGAAAGATTCATGGGCATGAACGCTTGGCTCATGGAGGTGGCGCTATTCGGAGGTGTGGCCTTGTTGAAAGAAGCGTGTCACCATAGAGGCAGACTTCTGAGAGCTCATATAGGCTCAAGGTCCGCCCAGTGTGGAGCACAGGCTCCTCCTGGTTGCCTTCAGATGAAGATAGAGAACTCTTGACTCTGTCTCCAGCAGCATGCCTACCTGCATGCCACCATGTGTCCCACCATGATGATGATGATGGACTAAACTGGACTACTGAGACTGTAAGCCAGCATCAATGAAATGTTTTCTTTTACAAGAGTTGTCATGGTCAGAGTGTCTCTTCACAGCAATAGAAACCCTCTAAGACATGTGGTATGCAAAATGGGAGTAACTACTTATTTCACTAGATTGTTATGAAGGTTACATATATGCAAAGTGCTTAACCCAGTCCCTGGCACGATGTAAGCACCAGGTATTTGATATCTACTATTGCTCACTTCATTTAGTATTATCCATAATAGTGCATAATGTAATATAAAAAGCCGTCTGGATACAAAAACAACTGGTTCTGTACTTTAAGATACACACCTACAATAGACTATTATATAGCCATGAAAATAAGGCATAGGGGCCCAGCTCAGCTGTGGAGCACTTACTTGCATGAGTCCCCAAGTTCAATCCCCAGAACTGCAAGAGGGAAGCACTAAAAGAATATTTAATTCCATGAAACGCGAAAGTTTAAAAAGAAGGAAACAAATTATAAACATTGGCCCATACCGCTTACATTTGTTAAGCAGAAATACGAAACTTTGAGTAAGAGTCTCCGGGTGCCTCTATGTACACGCTGAGGTTTTTGTTAACAGTTTTTTATACTTTCCTAAACTTCTAGTGCAGAACTGCAGGTGTAGCCATATTATTACCGTCAATCTTGTTAAAGTGCAATTCCTGGGTCAGTGGGCTGGCAATCTTGCACCCAGAGCACTTCTCGCAGGCTCATCAGTGATGCTGATTCTGCTGGTCCAAAACCTGAGTAGGAAGTTTTCACAGCACTGTCTCTGAGTTCCTCTTGGAGCTCCAGAAACACAGATTGCTGGATCCAAGGCTAGGGTTCTGTTTTAGACAATCTGGACTATGTCCTTAGAGTTTGCATATAATAATTTCCAGAAGATGTTGATGCTGCGGATCTGGGAAGCACCCTTTGAAAATCACATTAGAGCATCTTTTCGTTCCCTTACTATCACTAAAAATGTATCTATCCTCTTCATTGCCTATTAACTCAAATCCAAATGCTTTATTCAGAAACCCCTGGAATCCCTCTCACTTGGAAAGCCATAAAGTCAAACCTTTAGGCCTTGAATATGTCTGAGGTGTCCAACATTACATCTCTGAGAGCTTTCTTGCTTTGGCTGATATGTTACTCCTTCCCTGTGCCCATCCTTTGGGGGGTCTTCAAATGTTGTTACCCCATAAGGAATTCCCAGGGCTCCACAGCGCTTTCTGTGATTGCTAGTGGGAATTGTATCTTCCAGCAGTAAACTGGATTCTTTTGGGGGGTGTGTGTGGGGGGGTGTAACTTGCCTATTTTCATCTGCCTGTGTGTGGCTCAGCCAGTCTCCTGCATACAGCTGACACTCTCATTGACAGAGGGAAAGAATGAAAGAAGGAGCCTCCCCAGGAAGGGCGCGGAACTGTCCAGTAATGGAAACTGGAACCCTGTGCCCGCCAAGCCTGATGACCAACAGTAACAGGTGTTTCTATCTCCGCTTCTGTGATTCATTCTGCATAGCTGCGCACGCACATAGCGTAAGCACACACAGTCTCCTGGAATACAACGCCAGGCACGCAGACGTGCACCCAGTGTCCTGGGCGCCCAGGAGACACACCTCAGCGACAACCTGGATCCACAAAAGCGAGGCTCTGCCACCTAAAATAGTAATGTCTTACTGCAAACAAAACAAGCAGTAGCTCCTGCTTATTCTCCTTGCTCCCTGGCGCACCTTTCTCTTTAGTCCTAAAGAAAGCTATTGAGGTGACCCCCCCTTCCCAGTCCTCCCCATACACACGCACCCCTCCCCCATAGCTTCTTTTGGTCACGGCGCGCCTCGGAAGGCTGGATGAATGGGAACCAGGGGGCCCTCTTTGTCGCTAATCCTCCCCTCCTTTGAGCAAGCCCAGCTTCTTCCGGGTCAGCGACAATCACCACCACCCCAGTCGGGCCCGCTGTCCCCTGTACCACGGCCAGGCTCGCACAGGGTCCGGTAGCCCGCGGGGACAGGTTGCGGGAGCAGAAAAGGGCGGGGACGAGGGCGGGCGCCGAGGGAGCGGGGGAGGGAGCTGGGAGGGGAGCGATCGCAGGAGGAGGGAGCTGCCTCGGGCGGCTGGCGACAAGGATGGGAGTGCGGGGCAAGCGCGCGGCGCCCAGGGTAACGGCCACGGCAGAGTCTGCGGGGCGCGAAGCCAGCGCTCGGCGCTTTTAAAGCCCGGATCGCGACGCGCTCTAGGCGCGGGCGGCGGCCGGATGGAGAGGAAGGGCTTGGCGGCCCGATCCTCGGGGAACCCTAGCCCGCCCGCGCTGGGTGAGGGACCGCGGCCCGTGCCGCCACCCTGCGTCCCGAGCGGCGGAGGAGCCCCGGAGCGGGGCCAGGCTGGAACGGCGGCCGAGCCCGCGGAGCTTATCCGGCGCGCGCAGGAGTTCAAGAGCCAAGGGGCGCAGTGCTACAAGGACAAGAAATTCCGCGAAGCCATCGGCAAATACCACCGGGCGTTGCTGGAGCTGAAGGGATTGCTACCGTCACAAGAGGAACGGGACGCACGGCCAGCCTCCTCGGCAGGGGTTCCCAAATCCAGCCGCCTCTCAGAGGAGCAGAGCAAGACGGTTGAAGCCATTGAGATCGACTGTTACAACAGCCTGGCAGGTAAGCCGCGCCCCGCCGCACCCCCTCCTCTCCTTCCCCGGGCCTCCAGGGGCCCCGCCTGGCCACGCGTCCCGTCCCCAGCTTTCCTGACCTAGTCTCTCTGGATCCTAGAGCGCCTTAGAGGCACACCGCGGTGCAGACTCCCTCCCGAGACAGTGGTGCTCTGGGGAGATCTGGGAGGGAGGCGCTTGAGAAAAAGTATGACTTTCAAGATGATGTCTTCCAAAGGCCATAGTCATCTTGAGTCTCTTCCCTTGCAAACATGGTGAATCTTGCCTATAAATGACCGGGCAGACAGAGGGCGACCCAGCGGGCCTGTCAGTGACTGCTACTGCTCACTTGGGTTCAAACTGAAGAGATAGAAGAACCCAGGTATGCCGCACAAGCCATGGGCTCTAAGGTTAGCACATGCACCTGTCTGTCTCACTCAGGTGTCGCTGGCTTCAAAGTTGACCTATGTCTTCCCTTAAGTAACCAGATGGAAACAGGCCTTCCCTCAAGTTCTCCTGCCCCAGTAGCAAAGGGGATTTTTTTCAGGATGTCCTGAGTAAAATGGATTCCAAAATGCTACTTTCTTCTCTCCGGGTCTTGCTCCAGCAGTCTCAAGGCTCTGAGCTCATGGTTGGTCCTTAGCCCTGCTAAATTCTTAGTCTCCTGCCTAAGGCTCTTCTGTTGGGCCGAAGGTGTACTTCCATGGTGTGCTTTAGGGATGCGGCTAAGTGTGTGTGTGTGTGTGTGCATTATAGAAAATGTAAAGTCTGTAAAAAAGGAAAACTCTGAGGCTTTCGAAGGACTTCCTGCGAAATGTGGCAAACAGCAGTATAAACAACTGCCTTACAGTGACTCAACCACCCTCTACTTTTCCCACCTAGTGTGTAGGGTTTGGGGCACAGTCAAGCCTCTCTCTGTTAGAATAAAAGGCATTTCTTCATTTCTAACCTTGGAAGTTGCTTGAACTAAGTATGGCCTGTTAGGGGGTGGGGGCGGGGTGGCAATGGATGCATCTGGAGGTTGAAAGACTACAACTATGGTCTATTCAGAAATGTAGATCTGCTGTGTTCGCTTTGGGCACTGAGCACCAGCTTCCTCCCTTCCTGTTCTGTCATGTTTGAGGTCATCCTTAGGCAAGTGCTCCCCTGTGCTGCCATGTCCCTATCAGGTCATCTTTACTAGGGTGAAACCCAGCCTGGGAAGACATGGTGTGAGGTAGCTTACACACGTTAAGAATTACACATGTAAACCAAGGGCAGTTACAGAGATGGTGACATTGGTCCTAGTATTACAAATAATGGTACCAGAGAAAATAATGGCACAGAAGGATGGAATAGGTGAATTCATAAAAGGATACTTGATTCCTCTGGTTTCCCGTAAGGATTTGGCCACTGCCCTGATGAACAGTTAAAGGGCAGAGCCTGTAAGGGCGGAGGAAGAGGCACTCAGGATGGCTAATGCAGTGATTTTGGAGTGGTAATGGAGCCTGCCTCCAGTATTACCCGTGGGTGTTCTAGGACTACATTTCCCCGGCCCATGAGTAGCTAGCACTGCCTGCCCTCCACCCCACAAGTGGCTGCATTTCCATGGTGAAACTCAATGTATGTCCTTGGTCAGGCCTGCCCTGTCAGAGGACAGAGGTGTGGTCAATCTCTCCTTCTGTCCCTACCACACAAACACTTGGGAAAACTTCACTGGTGACAGAATGGAAATAAACCCAGAGGGCGTTCCCTTCTGCTGCCTGCTCTGGGGCTCACCACGTATGAACAGTAACAATGTAGCATATGTGCAGTTGGGTACTTTACACTCATCACGTATGAACAGTAACAATGTAGCATATGTGCAGTTAGGTACTTTACACTCACCACGTATGAACAGTAACAATGTAGCATATGTGCAGTTAGGTACTTTACACTCATCACGTATGAACAGTAACAATGTAGCATATGTGCAGTTAGGTACTTTACACTCATCACGTATGAACAGTAACAATGTAGCATATGTGCAGTTAGGTACTTTACACTCATCACGTATGAACAGTAACAATGTAGCATATGTGCAGTTGGGTACTTTACACTCATCACGTATGAACAGTAACAATGTAGCATATGTGCAGTTGGGTACTTTACACTCATCACGTATGAACAGTAACAATGTAGCATATGTGCAGTTAGGTACTTTACACTCATCACGTATGAACAGTAACAATGTAGCATATGTGCAGTTGGGTACTTTACACTCATCACGTATGAACAGTAACAATGTAGCATATGTGCAGTTAGGTACTTTACATGCAATTTTGCTTTTTTGAGACAGGGTTCACTGTGTAGCCCTGACTGGCCTGAAACTATGTAGACCAAGCTGGACTCAAACTCAGATATTCACTTGCCTCTTCCCTCAGAGCACTGAGATTAAAGGAGTGCATCACCATGTCCCGCTTACACTAATTTAAATATATATGTATATATTTAATCATATATATATATATATATGCAATCTGAAGCAAATATGGCCATTCACCTTGCAGAGGAGACTCCCAAGGCTCCAGAGCCATCCTTCTCCAAAGGCAATGCCCTGCCCATCATAGCTTGATGCAGAAAATCAGCACCATCTGGACCTCTTCTCCTACCACGTACCCAGACTCAGGTGGGCTCTCAAATGCCACATTTCAAAATTCTTTGGGATGCCCTCGGCCCTGGTAACCAGGAAGGAAAAACATACAGTACCGTGATTCAAGGCTCTGAGAGGACTCACATAGGTTTCACATAGAATGTGAAAGATGACCAGCTGGCCAGTTCTGACAAAGTTAAAGTCCATAACCTGTGAGGACAATTCGGCACGTGACAGGAAGCCTCCACACAGAAATCACTTTGGTGAGAAACTTGACATTGCTGTCAAAACAGTTACCATTCTCCCAGAAGTCCCACCTAGTAGCAAATAATCCTTTCTCATGGGATTATCAAAGTAGTAGAAACCTATATAAAGGTTTTCTTCTAGAAAACAGCAAAACATTTAGAGAAATGCAGAATGACCTCTAACTCCTCCACCTAAAGAGATCTGTGTTTAACCTGATTTTACGAACACCTTTAATCCCAGCACTCAGGAGGCAGAGACAGGAAGATCTCTGAGTCTGAGGCCAGCCTGGTCTATAGAGTAAATTCCAGGATAGCCAGGGCCACAGAGAGAAACCTTGTCTCAAAAAAAACAACCAACCAACCAAACAAACAAACAAAAACAACAAAACAAAAAAGAAATCTGTGTTGAATATGTGTATGGTATGTTGTTGTTGTTGTTAGTTGTGGTGGTGGTGGTGGTGTGTGTGTGTATATGTGTGTGTGTGTGTTTACAAAGCAAGGGTCCTTGTCCTCATATATGTGTAGTCACATGTCCTGCTTTTAACCCCACTTCAAAAGAATTTATACATGTCACTAAAATATTTCATGAAGATTATTTTAAATGTAAAATAAGAAATGTAAGTGTGTCAGGCATGGCAGCACATGTCTTTAATCACTGCACCTGGGAGGCAGATGCAGGCGGATCTCTGTAAGTTCGGGACCAGCCTGGTCTACAGAGTGAGTTCTAGGACAGCCAGGGCCACATAAAGAAACCCTGTCTCAAAAAAACTTAAAAAAAAATGAAGTGTGCATTTTCAGTTATGTTTGGATAGAAAGAAAAATGACTTGTGTTGTTTTAGTTAGGGCTAGCCCGTAAAATGTCCTCTCCCCTGACTGCTGGCGGGCAGGAAAGAGATGGGCAAGAACAGATTCATCCTGGCAGAAAAGCAGGTGACTTCTATTGGGGTTTTGTTGACACCTGGGCAGCCTGGTGATACGGTTCTTACAGCACTGTCTTTCCACGTAAAGCCATATGTAGAGATAGAGGCTTGGCATTAGGAAAGAACTTAGAATAGCCCAGAAATACCTAGAGAATTAGGCTGTGTTGCTAAGGGCTGCTATTCTCCAAACACGAGGCTGAGGTGAGGCTTCTGGAGAAAACGTAAGCTCATGAGCCCTCCTGATCTATCTATAACCCCCTGCAAGTAATAGCCAGGGGCTGCCAGGAAGCAGTAGGAGGTGTTAGTCTAACACCCATTCGAATGTCCCCAGGAGCCCAAGAAGGGTGTGCAGAGGCAGTCTGCAAATGGTACCAGGTTATTGTCTGTTCTGATCAGATTTCATTTTTTCAGGAGGACTCTGGCTAGCTGTGCAGGACTAATAGATGGGGATTTTGCATGGCTTGTTTTCTGGGAGATTAAAGGGATAGTATTTTCTTCTTTCAGAATTTTAATAGACAAAACAGTCTCACCTGCCCAGGAAGACCAAGGAATCTGAGCCTTACAGGCCACAGAGCAAGCATGCATCTAACTGATGAGTGGGTCTTACTGAACTGAACAAGACACGTGATTCTCCTGGGGCCTTGGTACCTGTGGAGGGTAGAACATTTCCTCTTGGGGCTTTGGGGGCTGAGTTAAGGGGTGTGGCTACCAAGATGTACCACACATTGCTTTGTTGATACTTTTAAGTGATGCCCAAGATTTAAATGGCAGCAGTAGGGATAGGTGCCATTGGCTCCAAAGGCTAGGAATGTGTGCTCCTCATGATCGGCAACAAACACCATTTTGTTCTATTGCCATTTTCTATTTAGAGCTACGTTTGGGAGATTTCCTCTGTCTTACCAAAGGATAGACAGAATCAGATTGGTCTCAGCTGAAGCTCCCAGTATTAAAGTATGATGAGGCTTAGGAACAGCCTCATACCAAAAGAAGTCCTGGGATAGTGTCCTCTGAAACTAGCTTCATTGGTCTTAATAGACATAATCCTCAGAGCTGTCCTAGATTTTTGTCAGGCTGACACAAGCCAGGATCATTTGGAAAGGGGAACTTCAGTTGAGCAAATATAACGCCCCCCCCCCATCAGATTGGCCTATAGGCAAATCTCTGAGGCATCTTCTGTATATGATTGATGTGGGAGGGCCTAGCCCATACTGGTCCTGGGTATATAAGAAAGCAGGCTAGACAAACCACAAAGAGCCAGCCAGTCAGCAACACTCCTCCGTGGCCTTCCATTCAGCTCCTGCCTTCAGGCTCCTGCTTGAGTGCCTGCTCTGACTTCCTTTCACAGTGGCCTGTGATTGGGATGAGTTGGCCCAAATGAACCTCTTTCGGGGTGCTTTTGGCTGCCAACCCCAAGTGGCGATCAGTTGTGGTTCCCTATCACAGCAATAGAAACCTAACTAAGACAAGAGCCAAGCCCAGCATGGAAATATAAACTTTGTTCAAAAAAGCAGGGAAGCTGGGTGTGGTGGCGCACGCCTTTAATCCCAGCACTTGGGAGGCAGAGGCAGGTGGATTTCTGAGTTCGAGGCCAGCCTGGTCTACAAAGTGAGTTCCAGGACAGCCAGGGCTATACAGAGAAACCCTGTCTCGAAAAACCAAAAAAAAAAAAAAAAAAAAAAAAAAAAAAAAAAGCAGGGAAATCCTAACTCAATGTAAAACTCTTCCCTGGGACATAGCTGCTACCCAGCACTTAGAAGATTAAAGCAAGAGAGTCATGAATTTAAGGCTAGCCATCCTGGTCTACATAGTGAATTTAAGACCAGGCAGCCTCGTCTACACGGTGAGTTCAGGGCTAACCAGTGTGGTCTACATAGTGAATTCAAGCTGGACTGTCTCAAAAACAACCCAACCAGAATGAAGAAAAGATAAAACTTTTCCTTTTTTTTTTCCATGGTTGCCCTCTCTGACATGGTGGGGATTTTTTGTTTGTTTCTTTCTTTTCTTTTCTTTCCTTTTAATTTGCTATTCAATGTCATTAAACGTAAAGAAAATCAAAATTTTATATTGGAATGAACTTTACTATTCATCTGTGCTTTGTGCAATGCCAGTTTTAAATGAGAATATGACTATTTAACTTGCATGTGGAATCAAAAATTACACAATTCATATTTTGTAGTTCCTACATGCATACATAATGTATTCCTACTGGAACAGTGGAAATGCTGCACAAATGAACTGTTTTTATTTAACTTCTTTATATGCATATTTTATATGCAGATGCCATATGTGCACTTTCTACAGGGCTTTCTGATAAATGGGGAGAGAAGAAGGAGCTGTGGGTCACCCTATTCTTTCTTTTGTGCCAGTTCTAGCATAAGTTATTGGCTTATGTCAGAGAACTAACAGAAATAAGGGATATGACCTGGTTCTATGGGTTATTTGTGTTACTTAGGCCCTACCACCTCTGAATTTGAAGTTTCAGGTTTAAGAGTGTGGCTTCTTGGGTCCGCTAATGTGTCCACTTCATTATAGACATGACACCTTCACCTACTCTCATTGAACTCTGGGTCATGGATCTGCCATAAGTCCGCGCTTGCAGGATATTGTGAATTCAAATGTGAATGGGGCTTCAAAGAGCAGTACCGCACTTATCTTACACACATGTAATATATGCTGTCATCAGGCTTCACCTACAGCAACAGAAGAATATAAAAACAAGCACTGAATGCTTTCAAGCAAGGATCCAGGCAGCTTCATAAGTGGTCTGTCTCTGAAATCAACCCTAAATGAGTCTGTGGGAGAGGACCAAATGGATACATCTAAGTATACAAAACTGGGTGCAGATGCTGAGATGAAGTCTAAAAAAAAAGGAAATTCAGCAAAAAGTGTTGTGGAACCAGACAACCTAGCATAGAGGTGCAGGGATCACAAATACAAAAAAAAAAAAAAAAATGGAAAGATGAAGGAGTTCAGAGACTAGAGACAAGCAATTACCTGGTGGCCAGAAGATGAGACTCGGGGTGAGAAATCGGGAAAGGAGAAGGAGGGAAGGGAGACTCAAAGCTACTGGGACCTGGGGCTGTTGCATGGGTAGCGTATTAGACAATATATCACGAAGTCCTTATAAATGTAGCTTCTAAAACCATCTTCCAGGGAAAGACGGGAGAGTAAGTGCACAGAACACGTTCAGGGAAGACACTGGGAAGAACAGTCTGGCCTTGGGCTTTCAGCAGAGTCTCTAAAGTGGATGCTTACTCTGCCTCCAGGGGGTGTACATCAGGCAGCCTCTAGCTAGAAACTCTGGAAGGCATCTTAAAACCAGATTCCCTACGGTCCAAACGCTCAAGAATAGCTGTGAAAGATGCAAAGATCTGGCTGCTGCACAGACAGGAAGAAACACCAGGATGTGGAAGAGCCTAATGCTGCTCCGGGAGCGTTAAGGTTGGGTACCAGCTCCACACGGATGGCCTCTCTGCCCTGTACTCAGTCTCACCAGGCTCTTCCAGGATGGAAACTGGTTGTCTTAACCAACCAACTCAACACTTCCTGATTCCCTGTGGAGATCCATGTATCTTTGAAACAGTTTCATATTTCTGCTCAGATAATAACTGTGGCTTAGTCTCAATCACAACACAGTGACATGTGCCCTAGTCCAGACAAGGGCATCAGACATAAAAAGACCAAAGATGTAGGTGGAGGGCTAGCTCAGCTGTCAAGAGCATGTCCTTCTCTTGAAGAAGATCTGAGTTTGGTTTCTAGCACCCACTTTGCGTGGCTCACAACTGCTTATAACTTCAGTTCTGCGGGGATCTGACATCTCTGACCTCTGTGGGCTCCCACACATACCCACCAGAGACACATAATTAAGCAATAATAAAAATAAATCTTTTAAGCCGGGCGTGGTGGCGCACGCCTTTAATCCCAGCACTCGGGAGGCAGAGGCAGGCGGATTTCTGAGTTCGAGGCCAGCCTGGTCTACAAAATGAGCTCCAGGACAGCCAGAGCTATAAAGAGAAACCCTGTCTCGAAAAACCAAAAAATAAATAAATAAATAAATAAATAAATAATAAATCTTTAAAAAAATGCCATAGAAGAGTTGAGTTTTTCTAATGAGGTCCATATGGATTTCAAATTGCTCATAGCAATGTGAGGTTCATTACCTATTGTATATCTTGTTCATTTATATTTTCACATCATCGTTGAAGAAGAACTATGTTCAATAGGACCCAAACCAATAGTTCTCATTTAAAAATAATAATAAGTGTCAGGGAGAGCTGGCTTAAGCCAGAGAAGCTTATGTTAGAATGTGTCCAGGTCATCTCTCCATCCATCCATATTTCTGCCAAGGGGACTTTACAAATATTTTAGGTTTATTTATTTAGGCACCCAAATGACAGGCAGAATTTAGAGAGGCTACTTGGGGAGACAAATGTTTTCTATCTATAGTACTTCCATGTATAAAGCACAAGTATAAATTAGCATTAACTAGCGGGCTCAAGAATTGTGTAAGATAAGAATTTATGATTGCAGATTGGTATATGAATTTTCTGGTCTGTATCACAAATTTTCTGTTTGGCTTAGATAGGGAAAGTCGAGGGGGTTTTTTGTTTGTTTGTTTGTTTGTTTTTGTTTTTGTTTTTGAGACAGGGTTTCTCTGTGTAGCCCTGGCTGTCCTGGAACTCACTTTGTAGACCAGGCTGGCCTCGAACTCAGAAATCTGCCTGCCTCTGCCTCCCAAGTGCTGGGATTAAAGGCATGCACCACCACGCCTAGCTAGGGAAAGTCGTCTTAAATGAGCCTTGAAGCAACCACCACTAGCAAAACAATAGCCTTGTTAATAACAGTAACCAGTAGAAGAGACAGAAAAGACTCGCATAAGCCTGGCACGCAGTCCACGGTCCACAAGTGTGTTTGAGAAGACTGAAATGTTTATGTCTTGTGTATCTGTCCTTCCTTAAGGAACCAAATTACCCAACTGTTCCCTTACTGTTTATTGGGTACCAGTTCCGTGGTAGATCCTGCAGGGACTTAGGGGTCTGCAGCAGTCAATATGAAGTGAAGTTTCCCCTTTCAATGAACTCACATGTATATTCCACTTTGATCTGTACAGCTTTAGAAGACAGAAAACTCAGACTTGGAACAGTTAAATCATTTTTCCTTGGCCACAGAGCAGTACACAACAGACTGGAATTTATCTGTCATCCCAAAGCCTGCCATTTTAGCCATCCATGCCACATGGCTTCGGTATTAAAATGGGTCTTTGTGGAATTTCCATCGGTCCATCTGTTTTCCTCTTTTGAGACGACACTGACTACATCACATTGGCGTTAGAAAGATAAGCTTTGATGTTTCCAGGGCAAACTCCCATGTCCATCCTTTAGTCATTTCTCCCAGAACTTAAGCACTATGCTTGCTCTTCATGGGATCCCATTTCAGGCTGGTCCTGAGAGAATTACAAGGAGAGCCCTGGCCTCTGTGGCCAAGCAGAGCTGGTGTGTTAGTGACTTCTCATGCTGTGACAGAATACATGGCAGGAACAAATTAAGAAAGGAAGAATTGAGCAGGGCTCACAGTCCATCACGCCTGGGAAGGCATGATGACGGGAGTGCTTTGTGGCTGAGGCAGTGAGAGCCTGCAGTGACTGGTTAGAGGACCCGCTGCTAGGATGAATGCTTAGGCAGGAAGTAGGGCTATATCTCATAAGCCCTGTTCTTGCTGCTCTGTGTCTGCCAGCTGCCTTCCAACCTCCCCAAAACAGAGACAACCAAGAAAAGCCAAACTGTTCAAACAACTGAGGGGGACATTTCCCATCAAACCCATCAAGCCTAATACCCTCCCCATGTCAAAGGTGACCTGGGTCTGTCAGGTCAGAGAAGATTAAGTCTGTATGTGGAACTGTTTAAAGAGCATAGAGACTCCGAAGCCCACGCTACCCCCTCCTCTTGGCTTCCTGCCTGCTCTGGGGTATGTGGCTCCAGTCACAAGTTTTGAGAAGTTTAAGTGGACGTGTTAAGAGTAGGTGTTCACTTCCGACGTAGAAGAAAGCACCTGCTGGGGGAGGTGCAGGGTGTGTTCTCTGAGGGCGGAGATGTCACTTGCTCTCTTTATACACCCCCATCTTTAGGAGCACAGGCAGAAGCCTGGTGTGATGCAGAGGCCTGGGCTGCCAGTTCTGTCTCCTGTTTGCTATGCGCCTCGAGCCTAGGAACTTTACCTTTCGAGTTATGGGTTTCTAGTTTATGAAAAACAAGGGTTGGATTCTGGGATCTCTGAAGCCCCCTTCCAGTCTCTCAAAGATACATTTCCTATGTCCTTCTCTTCTGCACTGCAGGCCATTTCGCAGAACAATATGCTTCTGTGTGTTCTCACATGACCAGTCTCCAAAAACTTACCCAAAAAGGCACAGTGCAGAACAGCATTTGTTATGACGTCCTCTGTTTAAATATTCAAGAGACAATAACGGTGTTAAGTTTGAGATTACATGAAATTGTAGCAAAGCTCACCTTTGAAAAAAAGAGGTTAGTTAAGGAATTTCAGACAGAGGACAGACAAACAAGGAGCTCAGCTTTTTATATAAAATCTCTCTTATTGGATTTTCTAAACTATATGCTTCATAACTTTTTTAAAAAGAAAAGTGATGACATTAGTTTTCTGGGTAGAGAAATTATGAGTTTGTTTGTTTGTTTGTTTGTTGCTTTCCTTACATTGACTCCAAAGTAACCCAACATACAAACACATTTTTCCATATTACTCTGAGAATCAGCTATGTCTTGTCATTGTCAGACAGTAACATCAAACATGTCAAACAAATATCCCAGAGCCCATATTTTCGCTTTATGTCCCTAGCAGGACCCAGTCTACATACAGAGCTCAATCCAGGCAGCGTGGTACTTCACAGAGTAGGGGATGCCACACATTAGCATCAATTTGGGTCTGGTAGGCTAAGACAGGGAAGGGTAGGGTCAGGCTTGTGACATAAGTTGGTCCTGAATGTTACTGCTCTATCATTTGGGAAGAGGAGTGGGGTGACCATTTAGGATTCTTGTCTGGGAAATCTTGCCTGCTGCTGGCTTCAACGGAGCAGCAGGAGCAGCAGGAGGAAGCCTGCTCATTCACCTGATCTTTACTGGACACCTGCTGTGGCTCATCACCACCCAAACTTGCACCACTCTGTTCTCAGAACGCCATGTGGGGGCCAGTCATTGAGACCAGGCTCTGCTGAAAACCAGTTCCTCAACTTCAGGTAGAGGCTCAGTGTGTGTGTGTGTGTGTGTGAGAGAGAGAGTGTGTCAGGCAATTTCCCTCCAAGTCCCCTTTTGGGAGCATGAAGCTACTAGGATTTTAAGGGCTTTTAGCCATTTTCCTACCTCATCCTTTATGTCTGGGAACGGCCAGAGCTGGGGAGGGAAATGGGAGACAAGCTCTCTTTTATTCTGGTCTACTCATCTGTGCTGACACGTGCTCATTCAAAGGGCTTGGCTGAGATTGCCGGGCAACCCTTGTAACTTGGAGAAGGCCAAGGGACTTTGTCATCTCCCAGGATGTTAGAGAAAGGTGTGTGGCTTCTGAGAGGATGGTGGGTTGCAAAGGGGTTAAAGCCAATAGAAACGTCTCTGTGGATCCTGGCATCCACTGATGACCCGAAAGAGCACATACTGATGTGGTATCTGCCACGATTAGTCAAAAATACTGACATTTGACTCGAACTGCACAGTCATTCAGCACGAGAAATTACCCCCCTCCCCGAGAGGGGGCAGGGAAAGAAACAAAAAGCTTTAGAGACAGGCTGGCAAGGGCAAGAGTTTCGGGGAATAGATGTCGGCCAAATTCTCGAATCTTACAAAGAAGCCACCCTTGGCGTAAAGCTGAGTAGCCTTGGGGAGTCTGAAAGTTTTGGTCGTACTAAGGCAAAACTAAGCTCTTTTCACCTCCAGATTGTAGAGACCACAGAACTACTAGAAATTTGAGTGGACTCTTCTCTGACACCTCTGTAGGGAGGACTGTGTGCCCATGTGTGCTCAGAGACGGGGAAGGAAGAGATGAGATGCAGAGGAAAGCCCCAGCTGCACAGCAGGGCCCCAGAAATGCACAGGGTAGCATAGTAGAGAATCCTTTGCTTAGTGTAAGAATCTGGACTTGACCATCAACTTTGGACAGACCCCAACCCTGTGAGCAACTTGGTTCATTAATGCATGGAGTTAAGATAGGTACCACATAGGAATACCATATGCCTAACAGGCACACATACCCAGCACAGTGCTTGACATATAGAAGATGATTTAAATGACAGTTATGTGCAGGGGTGGTTATATTAATGACAGCAGAGGGAGGCATATGGGAGAAGATGAGGAGGATGTGGCAAAGGAGGCTCTATGAACACGGGAAGGCTACGGGAGAGCGCTAAGGACAAAGGAAGGGTCATAGGTCATGGATGTTTCACCCCCACTAAGCAGCCGGGGGCTAGGATAGGTGAACAAGATGTATCGAACACCCTTGGTGTAGATGTGGGGAGGCTGAGTGAAGGAAAAGTTGACCAGATGTTCTCTAGAGAGTCAAGTGAATTCTATCAGTACCCCCTTTTCTAGACCCAAAGGGTTAATAGCCTGTGTCCTGTCCCAACTTCTCAGGATTAAGGGATCCATTCAGTCAACACATAGAAACTGCTTGAAAGGCACCGGAAAAAAAAATGGTTCAGTGGGCAAAATACGTGTTACCACAAGCTTGAATCCCAGAGTTCAGGTACCCAGCACCCACATAAATTCTGGGCTGGAATGGTGGCACATCTGTAAGCCCACCACTTGAGGTGAAGACAAGAGTATTCCCAGAGCAAGAATCCTGCTTAAACTAGCTGAATCATGAGCTCTTGGGTCAAGTAAAGAGGCCTTGCCTCAGTGTCTATGATGGAGAGAGACAGAGGAGACAGCAGAGTCAACCTCTGGCTTCTATAACCCATGTACATACATACACACACACACACACACACACACACACGCACGCATACACACACACACACACACACGCACGCATACACACACACACACACACACACACACACACACACACACACATCCCACATGTAGCCAAAAATAAAAAAGGAAAAGAACTGCTGGGTTCTTGACAGCCATGGGCTCCAGGCTGAGCCTGTGTAAGTGAATGAGGCTCAGTTAGATATGTCCGAATGTGTTTCTCCTCCACCTTCCATCCTCTGCCCTAGGGTTTCCCAGGTTCTTTCTTTGAACTGACCAAGGAGGGAAAGAACTACAGGTCAGGGTGGGTACTCTCACAAATCAGACGTGACCCCAAGCGGTCTGAGAGCAAGGACTTGATGAGAGAAGAAGACCCTAACTGTGATCATTCGGGTCCCTGTAGGCCCCATAGCGTCTAACAAGAAAGCGAATGCATTGATGGAGTGGGATGGGGCAGGTGCCACAGAAGAAGTCAAAAGACAGATGCTGCCCATCTTCTACAGTGTCATGCAGACACCTAGAGCCCAGAGCTCCTCCTAAGCTGAGGATGGAAACAGCTCTAACATGGCTGGGTGTCCGGGGAGTGAGAGGATAGTGATGTGAAAATCCCTGTGGATTTCCTCTCAGGTGTTCCAAGAGCAGAATATCCCCAGTCCTCTCTACTCCACATGAGCCCAAGACCCAGACAGCACTGTTTGTGTAGCAACTCCTCTCTCTCTAACAGAATATAGACCGGTGTTTGTTTTTTCTTTGTGTTTTGTCTTAATGTTTTTTAGTTATAAAATAAAACATTGCAGCAATCAAAGTTGTTGAAAAGTACAAGAAGTTATGACAACCAATAAACAAACAAACAGATAAAAATAGTTGTCAGTCATGTCACTTCATAGTTTGCCTTTCTCCAGCTTGTGAAGGAATGAAGTTGGTCTGCTTTGACTCTTACAGACCCCATGGGGTGCTGTTCAGTCCCCCTTGGTGTCACCAGTGGCAGCCCAGTTCTTCCTGCCACCTCCTTTCGTAGCACTATATTAGTCTGTTGAGTTAATTGAGTAGGTGATGGGATGCACAAGGAGAAAGTCTTATTAAAGCTTATCAACCAGGGCTGGAGAGATGGCTCAGTGCTTAAGAGCACCCGACTGCTCTACCAAAGGTCCTGAGTTCAAATCCCAACAACCACATGGTGGCTCACAACCATCTGTAATGGGATCTGATGCCCTCTTCTGGGGTGTCTGAAGACAGCTACAGTGTATTTACATATATAAAATAAATAAATAGAATAGAATAAAGTAAAGCTTATCACTATCAGGAATTAATCACTAGAGCCTTACTTTGTTGGCAGGTTCCTTTTCCTTCTTCCACGGTTATCACTCTTTTCCCTCATTTCCATGTCAGCCTTCCCCCTGCACCCCACCTCGCCTTCCCCCCTAACTCCTGTCATTACATGTGCAGAGCAATTTGGCTGGATTTTGTCCACTTGAATTTACCCAGTACCCACCAAGCTTCCCCACGCTCATCTGAGGCAGCTGTTGAAGATACTCCTCTGCAGGTGGTGGGGTGGATAGTTTCTTGCTTGGGGGGGACACTGTTTTTTTAAGTCATTCGGTGTGTAAATGTTTGCACTCTCTATTTTTTCCATCCATATTTTCCATTGAGAATAGTTTAGCCATTAAATTTTATTCTTCCGTACACTTTTCCAGTTGCAGGAGCCGTGCCATTATTCATTTAGCTACTAGTCAGCATTTTGGTTATTTTAACAATCTGCTCTGCTACCGTGCTGCCAGAGAGGTTGGGCGTGGCTCTTCCTGTTTCAGTTGAGCCTGTTAACCCACCCCAAGCATCTGATAGCAATGGAAGGCTACTGGGAGAGTGGATGGGGCAGATGGTACTGGGATTACAAAGGGTGGCAGGAAGGCTTTCAGAACAGAAAGGTTTGGCTTGCTGTTGTTGTTGTTGTTTTTTCTGCCTTAGTTACTGTTCTATGGTTGTGATGAGACACCATGACCAAGGAAACTCTTACAAAGGACAATATTTAATCGGTGCTGTCTTACAGTTTCGGAGGATTAGTCCCTTATTATCATGGTGGGAAGCATGGCTGCATACAGGCAGGCACAGTGCTGGAGCTGGAGCTGAGAACTTTGCATCCTGATGTGAAGGCAGCCGGCAGAGAGCAAAAGCTCTTTGTCCTTTCTGTAGGCAGCCACAGGAAGGTGGGTGGGTCTTCTGACCTCAGGTGATCTGAGCCTCCTGGGGACATTCTCACCCAAATGTCCACAATCTCCAAAGAGAACAGGATGGGACTTGAACTTCTGACGTCTCCCTTCCCCTGGCTCAGGATCAGACTGAGATGTGTTCTCGGCAGAGCTGACAAGGGAAAGATGGTAGCACACGGGTTTATCCTGAGCACTTCTGGTGGTTGTACCTGCCATCACATAGCAAACAGCCAAACTGACATCCCCGAGACCCTGCTTCCAGACAGAAGAAGGCTCGGCCCATGCATCCTGTCATCCTCTGTCCCTCCACTGCCTTTCTGTGTCACATCAAAATCAAGAATGAGTTTTGGGGGCCATGGTGGCACGAGAGATGTGTACCAAAGGCTGAACTGACCTCGGGACTCAGCTTCAGCTCTCTTCAGTGGGTGCCAGTATCCCATAAATGATATATGCCCTCAGCTTAGAGGATGCTAAACTGCCTTTCCACCTTGGCTCCTTCACCTGCTATTTAATGGCTACCCCATCATCCTCCAAATCTTTATGGGTGGGGGGATTGATTCGATGCCCTACCAGATGGCAAAAATCTATAGATCCTCAAGTCCCTTATACAATGCAGTGTCATATTTGCCTGTAACCGGCATACATCCTCCTGTGTATTTTACATCTCTAGATTACCCACATGACCTAAAAAATGTATTTGCTATTCGGACGGCAGTCATAAATACTGTCTTAGGGGATGACAAGAAAAAGTCTGCTCAATACAGATGCAGTTTTCCCCCCACCCCCAATATGTTTGACTGACAGTTGGCTGGATCTACATACACATGCAGATCTGCAGTGTGAAAGGATTGCTTGCCAGCCAAGTGGATATGAATAAAACCTTGAAGAAAGCAGTATCTTTTCAGTGCTTTCCCATAATCCCCTGCGCAAGCCACGAAGGGCAGGTCCATATTGAGTAGCTTTACCAAGGGCATCTGTCTGGGATCCACAGTGATAGTGAGAGGTACAATGAAGCACCCCAGCACTGGGACATCCAGTCGGAGGCTTCAGAGATAGGAAATGGCAGGTTGGTAAAGGCAAAGGAGATACTTTCCAAAGAAAGCGTCCCAGAAAGAAGGAAAACAAAAGAAACACTTACCAGGATTTATATCAGCTCTAGTGGGAGCCTGTGGTCATCAGTATAAGTAGGAGGCCCAAGATTTGTGGTGATGGAATAAAGATTTACCCCCTCGATATAAATCTGCCAAGTGCATCCTGAATGTGGGAGTGGTGGGTAAGTGGGAGACTCCTCGGTCTGATTGTTGGAAAGGGAACATATTTCTGAGAACAAAGACACAGCTACTTGGAGGGTACTGGCTCCCATCTGTCCACCCTCCTGCTCACAGTCATTTTCCACTCTCTAATCTTGGAAGAAGAAGCCTTTGGTGAATAGCCACACCAGGTCCCACTCCTGTGGGTGTGACCCGGGAGTAAGTTATCCCGACTGTCTCCCTAGTAGTTGAGTGCAGGGCTTAGAGAGTCATTCAGGGGAGCCTAGAGGCAGTTGATGGCTGCCGGGAGAGAAAGAGTCAGCTTTCTTTAGGAAGGAGTGTGGCCACTGTGAGGTTATCCATGCCCTAAACTGACGACTCTACACCCACGAGCACCCAGGCAGAACTAATGGGACTCAGTGGGATGGGAGGGAGATGTAGGACTGAGGGGTGAGTGTGATCAAGACACATTGTATACATGCAAGGAAATTTCATGGAACAAATAAAAAACCTTGAGTTCTTTACATTGGCAACAATTAAAAAAAATCACTTGACTCCCAGAGCCCCAGCTTCTGGAAGCAGAGCCAATGAATGATACCTTCTAGATTATACTATTACTAAGGGAGACTGCCATGACAGGTACTGGGTGAGGAATTTAAAATGCCTTAGAGATACTTGTCTGGAAGAGCAAAAGAGGCATACATTGTAGACACCTGAAGACATGAGCATCTCCTGACTTAGGATGAAGTACACTGTTACATGAAGTTCATTGTTAGTAACTAAAAGGATCTACTTGATGACCACATCTGCAGTCATAATTTCAGTGAAAAGAGATTCCCCGAACACACATTACAGGCCTTATCAATAGGCAAGAGTATGTTATAATCAATAGACTTTTTAAAAGTCATACTTTCTCAGTAAGCCATTAAGAGAAATGAAGGAGAAAGGGCACCCAATCATTAAAAAGCCATCCTCAAGAATCTAAAACTCACTTTGCACTTAGGAGCAAGAGACTGAAGGGATATTCTCCCTTCTGGCCTAGGAATTGAACTCTTGTGTGTTTGTTCATGAGTAATAAAGGTGGAAATAACTATTCTTATCAGTTTTACCCATAATAACTCATAATTCACAAACATTATGATGGCAAAACCATTCTGTACCTTAATTTTAATTTAGAGTATAAATAGATAGCTCAGGTGTCTCGCTAGACAAATGATTGACAGTCGTACACCCACATCATACAATACTATTCACACATGAAACAGAGCAAACTGTTGGTACATGCGACAGCTTGGATCTTAAGGGAATTATGTTGGCTAAAAATAATTCTAAAACATTTTATACCATATTATTCCCTCTTCTGCCCCGCCCCCATCTCTTTCTGTTGTTTAGTTTGTTTTTATAAGAGAGGATTTCTCTATGTAGCCTGGGCTGCCTTTGAACTCACTGTGTTTCCTGTGAACCCGCAGTCCTCCTACCACTAAATCCCGAATTCTAGGGCTAGCACATGCCCAGCCCATAGAACAATTTTGAAACAACAACATTTAAAACACAGAGAACAGATTGACAGCTAGCTCCTGGGGAGAAAGGGCAGGGGGAAGGTGAATGTGTTTATAAAAGATGACTGATGGGAAGGTCTGGAATCCAAGCCCGGACTGACGATAGCCTAAACTGTAACCCTGATTCCAGCACTTTACTTGGTGGCCTTAGGCAAGGGACTCAACTTCCTTGTGCCTCTGATTCCTCATCTGAAATATGGACAAAATTTGAGAATATACCTTGGAGGCAGTTGTCAAGAGTAACTCGGGTCAGTGCTTAGAAAGCAGGTCTAGACACTCACACGCGCTCCAGATTCGCCAAACCTGTGCTGACTGACTCCCGAGAGGTACTTGGGCACTGAGCACTGATGCACAGCTGGATCCTTCTGATCTCATCATGCAGCACCTTGTCCTGCCCCTTCTCTATCCCTCTGTCCAGGTTCCCTCATTCCAGAAAGAAATCTCAAGTCACCAGGAGAAATAGTCAGGATGCCCTGATTTCACAGTCTGTCTGAGAACAGGTGTTTGTCTATCCATGCCAATATCCCAGCTCTAGAACTTGGCCATCTGACATCTCTGCCCTTTGGCTAGTCCTGGAGTACCTAATGACTGTCCTGGGATTAACAGCTGCAGGATTCTTAAACAGGCATCTGGGGCCTGGAGAGATGGTTCAGCACTGCCTGCTCTTCCAGAGAACTCGTTTAGTTTCTTGCATCCGTGTAGGTGGATTATAGCAATTCCAGGTCCAAGTGATCCAATGCCCTTTTCTGACCTCCGTAGGTACCTGCACACATATGGTGTGCACACATAGGATAATAAATCTTTAAAAAAAAAAAAAAGAAAGAAAGAAACACAGATTTGTAATCTTAGTTATTCAGGAGGCTGAGGCAGAGAGGATCACAGGTTCAAGGCAACCCCGGGTAATTGAGTGAGATTGCATCTAGAAATAAAGATTTTAAAAATGAGAACAATGTTGGCATGGATGTAGGGAGGGGACACTCAGTCACCGCTGGTGGGAGTGCAAACTGGCATGGCCACTATGGAAATCAGTATTGAAGGTTGCACAAAAAGCTAGAAATAGATCCACCACAGGATCTAGCTATACAACTGTTTTGTTTATACCTAAGGGATTCTATATCCTGCTATAGACATGCTCATCCCCCATTACTGCTTTATTCACAATAGCCCAACCAGGAAATGGAAACAGAATGTCTATGCACTGGTGAATAGATAATGAAGATATGGTGCATTTACACAATGGAATATTACTCAACTATTAAAAAAACAAAATTATGAAATTCACAGGTAAATGGAACTGGAAATAACCATTATGAGTGAGGTAACCCAGACCCAGAAGGCAAAGGTTGCATGTTTTCTCTCATTGTGAATGCTAGCTTTGAATCTTCAGTGTGTGTGTGTGTGTGTCTGTGTGTGTGTGTGTGTTGGAATACCTATAGAGGTCAGAAAATTAGTACAGAGATGTGGAGAGGGTATTCTCCCCCCCCCCCCCCAAAAGATAAAACATTGTGGTATGAAGGGTTAAAGAGGAATAACAGAACAGAAACGATTAAGTTGGAGTAGGGGATGGGAGGGTGAAGTAAGGGAAGGCATGAGAAGGAATAAAGAACAGCAAAGACCTTAAGAAAAAGCCATTTGGAAACCTACTCCTTGAGATGCTTCCTAAGATATATACATACACATATATAAAATGTTTAAGTGGAGCTATGCTATAATGGGGCAACACTTTCCCTACTCCATACCACAGGCTAACAGATAAAAATCCCAGCTCCAGGAATGAAGTTACCTCTTTTGAAGTTGTTGGCCAGTGGGTTGCGATGTACCCCTTGAAACATTGTAGCCAGTCTTTGGCTACATTGTGGATTCTTCTTTCTTTCCCCTTTCTCCATTCTTTTTCCAACCTTTCAACTCTCCATACTAGATCCGAAAGGAGAAAGGGGGTGACCTTATCATTACTACTTCCTGTTGATTAAAGTGTTGAATTTCATGAGGCAACTTTGATCTTAGCCAGCAGGATATCTAATTTTCTTCTTCTTTCTTCTTTGCACATGATTACTTAACAAACCATGACTGACAGCAACCAACATCAAATAACCAACAACCTACCAACAACAACCAACCATCCACATGTGCCTCTCAGAGCCCTAGAATTTCTATACCCCCAGAAAAGTCCTCAGAATTCCCAGTATCACACAGTCTCAGAAACTATCTGCTACTGGCAAAATCACACCCCTGCTAGAGCACCAGGCAAATCATAGTCGGCTGCTGTGGGCTGTCTGAAGCAGCCACATAGCCCACAGCTGAGATTAAAGTGAAAACACATTTTATAATATTTCTTTGTTTTTCAAAGAAACAAAACCTCCAAAATTGTCACTACAGTTTATTGTCATGGCTCTTGGCTACCACTCTTCAGAATTTGACATTGGGACCTTGCTATTGAATACAGCAGTGCTTGAAGCATAGAACATGGAGACATTAAGCTGGTACTCACCTGCAAAATTCATACCTACTGGCTAGTTTTTATAGTTCTGGAAGGTGTTACACACACTGCCAGAAGAGTAACCATCAGACTCACCCAGATGTAAACCTGAAAGCTGTAATAATGACAAGCCTGGCAAGATACACTCACTGGTTCACTGATGGCAAGAATGCCATGGGAGTAACCAGCTATTTTCTGTACTGACAAAAAGCCTGTTCCACAAGATGAAATCCATCCCTGTCACTTTTATCTGGGTCAAGAACCTGTGGCTAAACATGTCACAGGCCCTGCGGGAGAATCTACTATTAGTCTTCTGATAAATGGGCATAACATTAAGACAGCTCCTGATAATTTATCTTTAAACCCATCTCCCAAGTCTGATCAGAGGAGTTTCTTTATGTAGTGGACAGTGAGAAGCCAAGACCACAACTGGTCAAGATGCAGAGAATGAAATCCTGAGGAATCCTCAGCCCTAAGTGGGGCATCTCTGCCCTCTCCTCCCAGGGCTCATGGGTCACCGTGGAAGATGGTCCTTGATATACATTTAAGAACATATCAAACAATTTGATGAATTGGATAAAAATCCCCCTCCCTCAAGTATGTAACAGTTGCTCCTGGGTCTCCTCATGGAAAGGTAACGTTGCTCCTCTAGGGCTATAATAAATTGCCTCGACTTGGAGGACTTAAAGTCAAGAAGACAGAGCACCACAGCACTCCAGAGGCTGAGAGTCCGAGGTCAAGAGGCCATCAGGGATAGTTCCTCCTGAAGGTCAAGAGATAAATGGTTATCTAAATACCTAGTAGCCTCAGAGATCACTGTGTCTCTTCCTGTGGCCTCTCTCCATCTAAGTCTCTGTGTCCATCCATGCTTCCATTTCTTTAATAGAGACATTTGGATTAAGGCCCACTCTAATACATCCTCTTTAAAAAATTACAATTACATCATTCTACACTCCCTGCCATCCAGTTCCTCTCATGCCCTCCCTCAAACTCATGGCCTCTTTTTCTTTATTATTTTTATGTATTCGTGTGTAAATAAATATATAGACACAACCTGCTGAGTTTCTTTAGTATTACTTGTATGTATATGTTTCTATAAAGGCTCCACTACTTAATATTGGATAATCAATTAGAGGGCTCACCGCTGGGCATGACTAGTTAATTCTCCCTTTTTCAGAGTTCTCAATTGCGTGTCACTCTTTATTGAGGGGTGAACCCTTGAGGGTTCCCTCATCCATGCTGGGATGTTAACTAGTGTTGGAACTGTTCAGGTCATGTGCATGTAGCCATATTATTGAGATTTCATGAATGAAGCTTCCTGATTAGATCTAGAAGGCTCATGATCCCAGCACGCTTCCTGGTCCTCCAGTTCTTACAATTTCTTCCTTGATCGTTCCCTAGGCCTTGGGGGTAGGGATTGTGTTGTAGATGTACCAACTGGGGTTGGGTTCCACATGGTCAGTGGTTCTCTGCATTTTGACCAGCTATGACTTTCTGTAATGGTCTCCAATGACCTTCTCTTGATTAAATCCGCACAGGGTTTGTTTTTGTGTGTGTGGTTTTGTTTTGCTTTGTTTTTTAGTTTTGGCTTTTAATCTCTAAATAAGATCACATTCGCTGAGGATTATGACTCTTACATGTGTTTCGGGAGGGCATACGACAACACAACGTAGTGAAGCAGCTATGGAGGTCCCTTCTCCTGCCCAACCCCAGTGGCTCCTTCCTTCCCATGCAGTTCCTGCTTCCCTTCTGTTCACTGGGTAAGAGCGCACCAGTGAGTCAGCTGTAAGAAAAAGTCGGTGACTGCATGAACTTGTTCTTCCTCTCCTTTGGGTTCTCTTCATCTTGTGCCAGTTGGTGGCATCTTGCCCAGGCAGTTGCTATGCCCTGGATGCACCAGGAAAAAAAAAGACAGCAACAGAACAGGTTCCAGAATCAGAGAAGATTCTGTCGCTGGCGTTGTAGCCTGAAGCCTCAGCGTGGTTGCCCTGGGGAATGTCACACTTAAGGTTTTCTGTGTCCATGGGTGTGCTTGAAGCTCCTGGAGCCACCAACTCTCTAATCTTTATGAACATAGGTGTCTTTGTGGAGCTGAAATAGCCTGCCAACCCTTTTCATAAAATCATACCCAACCACCCAAGCAGGCAGTTCCAGAGGCACCTGTGATTGGAGTGGTTGGAAACTTACAGCCTTCACACTGTAAATCACACCAGCTCCTACCACCACCACCACCACCACCACCACCACCATCACCACCACCACCACCATCACCACCACCACCACCACCACCACCACCACCAATCAGACCAGCAGAGTCTCCCTTCTGCTTCTTCTGAAGCGAGGATGGAGCTTATTCCTCTAATCTCTGTTGCCTAAGCAACTCCAGGCATGTTCATTCAGATTTCTCAGAAGACTTAGAAATCAGAAAACTAGTGACATGCTTTCAAGGAGGCTCTTAAGAGATGGTTGTTGCAGAGCTTGGGCCAGTCATCATGTGTCCAGAGTGAACACATCTCCCACCATGCAACTCATTTACTGTCAAATAACTACCTCTTCAGAGGCCAGGCTAAAATCACTGCGCTGTTCCCAGGAAGCAGCTTTGTGCCCAGTCAGTCCCGAGACTTACATTAAGAATGGAAAAGAAAAAAGGAAAGGAGGAAGGGAGGTGGGAGGAAGGGAGAGAGGGTGGGAGGGAGGGAGGAAGGGAGGAAGAAAGGAAGGAAGGAAGGAAGGAAGGAAGGAAGGAAGGAAGGAAGGAAGGAAGGAAAGAAGGAAAGAAGGAAAGAAGGAAAGAAGGAAAGAAGGAAAGAAGGAAAGAAGGGCGGGCAGACAGACAGACAACGACTTGTCTTCTTGATTTAATGCTTGGTTTAAAAGCTTTGCTTCAAAAAAGAACCTTCCCTAAGGCCTTGCCTTGGAAGATCACCTCCAACTTGCATCCAGTCTACACACACACATACACACATACACACACACACACACACACACACGCACAAGAGGAAGGGAAGGAGAAAGACAAGAGAGAGAGACAGAGAGAGGGACAGAGAGACAGGAAGAGAGAGAGAGAGAGAGAAGGAGAAGAGAAGAGATGAATCCATTAATGGGTGGGGTTGATAAGTTATCTTACCTCTTGACCTTCTCATGCTGACCATAATCCCCTAAAGAAGATACCTCACTCAGCAGTAAGGATGGAATTCCTTTTAACAAGGGATCAGGGAAACAACTGTATTCTTCCATAAAGAGGCCAACACTTTTTCACAGGCTGCTGGATCTAAAAGGACAGATGGTAGAGGCTACTACTTATTAGTAGATCTTAGGCCCCTGGGTTAGCAGATAGAGAGTCAGGGCCTGATGAAGAGAAAATGATTTTTGTCATGTTGGTTAGGGACAAAGGGTGGAGCAAAATCTCACCTTCTGACGCCCAGTCTGGGGAATATCGGTCTGTGCCACACTTCAATTCAAACAGGGCAGATAGCAACAAAGTGAAAAGATGCCTCTTCCTCAGCAGTGAGCCTAAAGTACCAAGGGAATGTGGATGAAGGGCTCAGACTCGCAGAGGAACAGGAGGACACAACAGGGTTTCCCCCGTGCTAGCTAGCTCTACTGGCTGGATCTCTCACACCCCTGCCTGTCCAATTCCATTTGGTTAATACCCTGAAAACCCACACTTACTCCAAAAGGGAAAGGGAGTCTGGGTGCCTTGGTTGGTTGCCTTTCTGGCTTCATTTTTCTCACAGGCTCCGCACTGGGCTTTCTGCTCCAGCCTGATGTGTCTTCTCAGGGTCCCCCAGGCAACCCCTGCAAGTGCGTGTATGGGTGTTCCCTCTCAATGTGAGCCTGTCTCTCCCTCCTCTCATCTCTCTCTTCCCACCCTGCCTAGAAAATTTCTCGTAGTTTCCCTTAGCCCAGTCATCCTCAAACAGGAGTGGGTTTACCTCTCCAGGGGATATTCAGCAATGTCTGGGTGGGTGGGGAGGGGACCTTTGTTAATTGTCACAAGTAGTGTTTGATGAAGAGAAGTCAGTAATGCTCACCATCCCACAATGCACAAGGCTTCATCCTCTAACAAAAGGTGTCCTGGCCCCCAGCGTTCATAATGGTGAGGTTAGAAACTACCAATAACTCACTTTCATCTAAACATTGCTCTTCCAGGAAGGCCTCCCCTAGTGCTTTAGCTTGAATGGAGGCCCCTCCCACAGTCCATGTGTTTCCACTCTGCCCTCTCCCTTTATAATTTAACACCCGATTTCTTAGCAGTCTCTCAACCCAGGGGATAGAATGGGGTGTCCATAATTTGACACTGTACACGACGACATCTACAAATATGTTGGGTCACAGCCAGGGACACATATGGCCTGTGGCCACAGGTTAAAACCGCATGGGGGAGGGCGCACATTGGCCCATTTTCCCACCCAGTGTCTGTGTTCCATGAAGCCCACTTTCATCTATTTCTCTCCGGCACACTACTTGCGAAGTGTTCTTTCTTCCCAGGAATGGCATGGGTTTCTGAGAGCCTCAAATGCAGATGACTCCAGTGTTGAGTCTGGCAGACTCTGGGGCCCGATAACCCAATTCTGCCCCCCTCTACCTGAGTGGCCTTCAGCAAGTTGCTTAATTTCTTCGAACTCAATTTCATCATTTATGAAGGAGCATAAAAATAGAACCTGTTCCAAAGAGTTATGGAGACTTAAAGACAAGCACAGTGTGTGACGTTCTGAGCCTGGCTCTGACAAGAGAGTGAGGGACACCTTAAGGATGGGGCTGGGGAGATGGCTTGCTGTGTATGAGTGCTTGCTGTACCATCATGAGGACTGAGTTCAGAGCTCAGAACCCACATGAAAGCTAGGTGTGGTCATAGGCATGTCTGTCATCATACTCATGCGAGGATGTGAAAAAGGCAAGAAGTTTGCTGGTTTTGGCCACCAGCCCAGATCCAGGTTCGGTGAGGAAGCCTGTATCAAGGGAATACGACGGGAAGGGCCAGGACCACAATACCTTACAACCTCTTCTGGTCTCTGCACACACATACAGTGCTTCTGTGTACACACTCACGTGTCCATATGCCACACTTTCTTTTCTTTTTTTTTCCCATTGGTTACTTTATTTATTTACATTTCAAATATTATCCCCCTTCCCAGTTTCCCTTCCACAAACCCTCTATCTCATCTCCCTCCCCCTGCTTCTATGAGGGTGTCCCCCCACTCCTCCACTCACACCTCACCACTCCAGCATTCCCCTATACTGAGGCATTGAGCATCCACAGGACCAAGGGCCTCTCTTCCCATTGATACCAGACAAGACCATCCTCTGCTACATATGCAGCTGGAGGCATGGGTTCCCCCCCTTTTGTGTACTCTTTGGTTGGTGGTTTAGTCCCTGGGAACTCTTTAGGGTCTGGTTGGTTGATACTGTTGTTCTTCCTATGGGGTTACAAATCTCTTCAGCACCTTCCATCCTTCTCTTAACTCCTCTGTTGGGGTCCCCGTGCTCAGTCTGATGGTTGGCTGTGATCATCTGCATCTGTATTGGTAAGGCTCTGGCAGAGCCTCTCAGGAGACAGCTATCGCCACATTTTCTTACACACACACACACACACACACACACACTTTCTGTGAAGAGCCCCAGCAAACTCCAGGCCCACAGACAGAAGGATGGATTCTTGCTTGGGGGTAGCCTGTCACCTTATTCTCAAGTTCCTCCACCCTCAAAGGTGCCTACAAATAGAGAGTTCCCCTTCCAAAGCATAGAGGTGCCCCTGTGTCACCTGCAGGTAGGCTCAGGTCACCTCTAGCCTCTCCTCTTCCCCACCAGCATCTTCTTTCAAACCCTGGCCTGGCACCTAGCTTCTTATCTGGATTCCACCTCTCAAGTTCCACCTTCTGTTTCAGCCTTACTCTGGAAGGCTGCCCACTTCTCGGCCTCCCTGGGTGCTTCCTCCAATGTGATCAGGGGTTCCACGCCCTGTTACCAACAAGCTAGGCCTTGCCTCCTATCAGGTCTGAACTCTGATCCATAGCCAAGTGCCCCAGTTCCCATAGGATTCCCTAAAAGGGATTTATAAATGTTTTTTTTTTGTTTTGTTTTGTTTTGTTTTGTTTTTTTATGAGCTGAGGGCCAAATAGGTCACCATACTTGCCTTCCCTATTATGGGCTGAGAGAAGGCGGGGCTTTCCTATTTCCAGCCTCCTACTTCCTTTCTCTGATGCCTTAGACATCCAAAAACTGTTTTTGACTGAAGCAGTGGCCTGTTTCCTAGACTGTCCAGGTCAATAAACAGAAGTGTCTGTGTAGAGATGGAAAGTGAGACCGGAAGGAGGTGCTGTGCCTGGTCAGAAAAGGCATCACACAGGGCACGGGAAGCTACACAGAGAGGAAATCCTTCTGCTCTAAGAGCAGATGTCAGAGCCAGGTCTGTCGGTGGGATCCCAGCCAGGAATGGCTTTCAAAGCTCTCCCTGTGAGCAGAGCCTGGGACTGGGGAGGGGTCAGAGGAGTCTGAGACCCCTGTTGAAGGTGGCTGGGCTGGGCATGGTGGGGAGAGGGGGCTTGTGGCATCAGCTCATGGAGAGGGAGCCTCTGGTGCACCAAGTGCTTGAGACTCTGGGTGAGCAGCCCTGCTGGTTGGCTTTTGGCTTAACAGCCAGGAAAATAATGTGGTGGGTTGGTTTCTTGATCTCTTTCATTTCCTGGCTCTCTTATTCTTAGGCTGAGTTTGTGTGGTTCGCCTGTTAGTCTGCAAAAAGGATGGGGGTTCAGTTCAGAATGTGTGACGGGATGCTACAGAAGGAGGGGAAACAAGTGAAATGGGAACTCTTAAGATTAAAGTCAGTAGCCGGGCGTGGTGGCACACGCCTTTAATCCCAGCACTTGGGAGGCAGAGGCAGGCGGATTTCTGAGTTCGGGGCCAGCCTGGTCTACAAAGTGAGTTCCAGGACAGCCAGGACTACACAGAGAAACCCTGTCATGAAAAACGACCACCAACAATAAAAACTAAAAACAAAAAAGATTAAAGTCAGTCACTGGGGAGCAGTGGCGCATGCCTCTCCTACATGCAGAAGGCAGAGAGAGGCACACGAGCTTTGTTTGTCTGAGGCCAGCCTGGTCTGCACAGAGAGTTGCAAGTCACCCAGGACCAGAAACAATTAATTAAGATTGCAAGGGTTGCGAAGACCCTTCATACCAGGGAAGATCCACATGTCTGTCAGCAGCCCCTCCAGCTCCCCATCCAGGCTGGTCTTGGGTGGCCACTGTCTGATTTAAAGGAAAAGCCCAATGCTTTCCCACTCTCCCCCTACCTGTAGCCGCTCCAGTGAGTACAGTGAACCTCTCTGCTATTAGTCAGAGCTTACAAAATATGGTGGGAACATCTCAGCAGACTCACAGTGAAGTGCCCAGGGCCCAGGCTTTCAACTACTTTCCAAGATGGTTCAACTCCCCTCCAGGAACACTCTCATCCTATCCCAGCTGTGGTTTAGGCCAACAAGAAAATCCTCCAAGGGAGGGTAAAACCATTCTATGTGAATTTATCTGACATGGCTAATTATAGGATGAGCGCCTGCCCCCTTAGCCTCCTCCTGCAGGGAACTCCGAGGAAGGTTCCATGTCAAGAATGGGACACGTGTGAGCTAGTCTGTAGGAAAGTGCCTATTCTAAAGAACTGTAGAAACAAGCAAAGAGGAGAGACGGAGACCTGTCTTGATGGAGGTCAGGGGCACACGCCCTCGGTATAAACTGAACAGAGTCAGAGTGAAGTTAGCAAGCACCGTTCGAGCGCTCCTTACATGCCATACCATGTAGTAAGATAACCACATTCCGATAAGGCGGGCTCTAGACTGTAGAGCCAGACAGCTTTAGTTTAAATCCTTCCATGACTCTTGCACATTGTATACTCTCATGCACATCCTTACATTCTTAAAGGCTCAATTATCCTTATCTGTAAAATGGAATGCTAATAGTACCCACACCATAAGATTCTGAGGATCCCATCAGATAAATGCATACAGAATGGTGAGACACGCCTCCGGCATAAGACAGTCAACAGGTAATAGCTAGCCTTATTACCGTTGCCTTTGATAGCTTCTTTCTTGGGCCTCTGTAACAAAGTCCCACAAACTACAAAGTCCCATTAACTAAATGGCTTCAGTCACACAGATGTATTATCATCTGGCTCTGGAGGTTAGAAGTCCAAAATGAGGGTGTCTGTGGGTTGTTTTCTTTGGAGGCCTGTGATGGAAAGTTTGTTCCATTTTCTGAAGTCCACCTCCTGGCCCACCCAGATTCCCACTCCTACTCTCTGGGAGCCTCAGGCATTCCTTGCTATAGGCACAGCCAGCTGTCTTCTGTTGTGTCCCTTTCTGTTGTTCTCTGTATGAGCAATTCCCCTTTCATAAGGACAGCAGTCACATCAGATGTAGGCCTACTCTAGTGACCTGCTTTTAAAACAATTACCTCTGAGATCCTGTCTCCAAACAAGGTGACGTACTTCTCACGTACTGACAGCTGATAACATCCTGTGTATCTTTTAAGGGAGGCATAATTTGACCTATGATACAAGTCCATGTAACATGCTTAAAGTTATATAACTTAGTGGTGGTGAAGCTAGTTCTGTAAGCAGTGATTTTTGGATGGCAGATCCCACAGCGTAAACCCCAGAGGAGGCCTCAGTTGTGCTCAACATCCTCTGGGATGAACAGATGAGGCAGGGATGTTTAACACTGTAACACGATGACACTGTCATCTACAGAGATGGGCTGGGCTGAACTCGTAGCTATCCTGGGACCCATGTGGGCTATGGGCTACAAGCTAGCTAGCTGAAGGTGTTGTAGCCTCTGGTTTTGTAATGGCATTTTCTCTTTATTTCTCCGTCTTCCACAGCCTGCCTGCTCCAGGCCGAGCTGGTAAATTATGAGCGAGTTAAGGAGTATTGCCTCAAGGTCCTGAAGAAGGAAGGAGAGAACTTCAAAGCTCTTTACAGGTCTGGTGTGGCCTTCTATCATCTTGGGGACTATGACAAAGCTCTCTACTACCTAAAAGAAGCAAGGACCCGACAACCCACAGGTGAGACAGATATCCCAGCTTTTTCATCACAGACACCCCTGACAGTTCCTAGGGCCTGCTTATCGCAGAAGATGGTGTCTGTGGCTGGCAGGACTGGGTGGGGCCAGAGAACACAAGGGCTCAGGTATAGGCAAGACCCAGAATGAGGAGGGCATGTGGTCCTTAACTTCACCTGGATTCTGCTTTCCAGAGACCCGAGGCACTCCTTCTCTTCAGATACACTGTAGAATTGGCTTTTGCCTTTCTCAGCTCAAATCTAGGTCCCTTCACTGATTTAATAAATACATTCTTACTATGTACGACCTAGAGTTCTTACTATGTAGCACAAGCTGTACCAGGCACCAAGGATGTAGACAATAAGGTGCCTCCCTTTTCCATGAATCCACATTTGACTGACAAGACAAAAGCGAGCAGAAACTTTTGATGCCCGGCATCTTTCAGGAAGCATGAGCCGACTTCTCCAATCAGCTGGCGTTCCTTCAGATCACGTGTATTAGCTCTCCCAGTCACTCTTTCATTCTATGGGTATTTGTAGAGGTAGTGCAGTGGACAAAGTGCAGTGAGCCAAGAAGGCTGCTACTGTGTCTAGCACTCTGTGCTTATAGTCCTGGTATTCAGGAACCTGTGTCAGGAGCATCTCTTAAGCCTAGGAGTTCAAGACCAGCCTTGGCAACACAGGGGAGAGTAACTTATTTGGGTTTGTGTTTTCATTTAGTTTCTTTTGTATTTTCTTTCCTTTCCTTTCCTTTCCTTTCCTTTCCTTTCCTTTCCTTTCCTTTCCTTTTCTCTCTCTCTCTCTCTCTCTCTCTCTCTCTCTCTCTCTCTCTCTCTTTCTTTCTTTCTTTCTTTCTTTCACAAAATCTTGCTGTATCAACCAGGCCATACTCAAACTCCCATCCTCCTGCCTCCCAAGGGCTGGGATTACAAGAGTGTGCTGCCACACCCAGCAAGGAGCTCTTTATAATGGAGGAAGCCCATAGATAGACACGTAGAGGATGCTAATTTGGCAGTAGTGAACACTATGAAGGAAATGAGGTGCAGAAAAGGGAATGCTGTTTTAAGGCAGGGGGTCCAAAAGCCTCTCCAATGACTATGACCCTACATAATTATTGTTCGTGTGGTTGATCCATTAACATAGCAAGACTTCCTCCAATGCGTCTTTAAGAACTTCTCAAGTTGCTAGCATCCAACCATATTTTTTTTTCTTTGTCTTTTTTTAACGAATACCTCTCTGTTTTTACGTATGGTTGGCTCATTTTCTGTGAACAATGTGTGTTCTACCAGCTTTGGAACTAAACAACTTTGGAACTAAAAGTGGACCCATCCAGCAGAGTTTTCTTGAGCACCTGCTGTATGCCAGTACAGGATGCTATGCCTGGAGCTTTTAAGCGTGATGCACCTACCATTTTCACTTCCACAAGTAGGTACCCCAGGCAGCTGTGTGACGCTTATGTTGTGGGCAGTCAAAGCTAAGTGACTCTAGCATGCCACTCACGCTGCTGGAATTAGGAGAGAATGTTCCTGAGGAGGGCTGGTCATCTGGCAATACTCAAAATGACAAAAATAAGGGTGGAGCAAAGTCATAATTTAAGCTCGTAAGTTAAGTCAAACAGCACATTTGACTCGTTTTTCTTGATCACGGTGTTAAAGCACTTTTAGACTTCCTTCTTCTGGCCCTTACAGCGACTCTATGAGAAGGGCACTATGATGTCGAAGAGAATCAGGCTTGGGCAGACGTGCCAATCACTACATTATCGTCTTGAGGTTTTGGGTGGTCTGTGATGTTTATTTGGTTAGTTTTCTGTTTGGCTTGTTTTGTTTTGCTGACAGGGTCTTTTTAAATAACCCCGGCTGTCCTAGAACTCACTATGTAGACCAGACAGAACTCACTGAGATCTGTCACATAAGCACCGAGATTAAAGAAATGGGCCGCAGTGCCTGGCTCCTTGAGCGTCTTAATATTCCCAAGTCCCAATCTTCCCTTTTGCCACAGTAAGGGTCAGGATACACGCCTTGGAGGTTGTAAGAAGAGCTAGATGGGATAATGAAGGCTTTAAAAAGCCAAGCATAAGCAAGCCCTGTAGTGTACACCTGTAGCCCCAGGTACCTGGGAAACAGGCAAGGATACCACTTGACTCTAGGAGTTTGAGACCAGCTTGGGCAACAACCCCTTTATTAACCACACCCAGCTGTGAGCGACATTTTTTTTTTCCGAGACAGGATTTCTCTGTACAGTCCTGGCTGTCCTGGAACTCACTTTGAAGACCAGGCTGGCCCCGAACTCAGAAATCCACCTGCCTCTGCCTCCCAAGTGGTGGGATTAAAGGCGTGTGCCACCACTGCCCGGCTTAGCAACATTTTTTTTAACTTAAAAACATTTGCAAAGTAGACATTAAAGGTGAATATTGTTTATTGTAAATGAGACACTGGGGTAGAGACGTTGGGAGTTTGCCTGAGGGTTAGTGCCAAGCGGACTCTCAGCTAACTGCACAAACGCAGGGATGGCTGAGATAACTACTTCCGGTGTCTGGGGCGAGCACTTCCTGCCCCGCTCCCCAACCCCATCCTCCTATCCTCGCTTCCTGGTCAGAGTAGGCTGGTCATCTTTACTAGAGAAGCAATGAGGCAAAGGCTGGCACCTGGCTGCTCTCTCTGCTGCTCCTAGGGCAAGGCAGAAAGGATCTTGGCTGACCACCATAATCCTTGCTGGGTAGCCCCTGAGCTGTGTTTTCTCTCCTCGCAGACACCAATGTGATTCGGTACATCCAGCTGACGGAGATGAAGCTCAGCAGATGTTCCCAAAGGGAGAAAGAAGCCATGTAACAAGGAAGCCTCTCTCAAACCACACTCGTACCTGACCAGGGACTTCCAGGCACTGGTGGTGGAGAGTCCCGACGTGGGCTCTCTCCCTCTCTTCCCGGTTCTTCCTGTACTTCGCCTGTTGCTCATTCTGTTGCTCCCCAACTCTTGTCTGTAAGAAGGTGAGAGGCGGTCTTGGACCTTCGTGAGCAGCCCAGACGTGGACTTGTCCTTTTCTCTAGTAGGTCAGCAAATGGGACAGCTAGGGAAGTCTTGTGGACCGGGGATGGTTCTGTGGCTTTGACTTGGCCCAGTGTACGAGCCCACAGTCTGGACCCTTCTACTCCTTCCCAGTGGATCAGAGCATCTTGAGGCGACTGTGATGAACGTAAGAAGCACCGGTCGAACTAATGCTGAGGTTGTGAATTTCCTTCTGCCCCCTCAGTCACCTGAGCTCCTGCCACACCCGCGGACTTGTCCAGGCTTGTACTTTGTTTTCTCCCACTGTGAGGTCAGGTCTTTGCCAGGATTCACATGCCTTTAAGGCCCACTCTCAGTGCCCTTTGGTGACCACACATACCATTCTCCCACCCCCAGCTAGCTGGCAGCTGTAACAGCAGAAGGGCAGGGTGAAATGAGCCAAAGGTTGGGGGCAGAGCAGACTGAGTAGGTGACAGAGGAAGGAAAGAAAGAGCATTGGGTGGACTGAGGGATTAGGACTAATTAATGTAAATAAAAACTAACTCACAGGCATCCGTCCTGTCATTTCCTGTGGAGACAGTCCACTCCCTTACTTCTGTTCCCTCCTTGTCCCTCAGGCAGAGTGGCCTACAGCTTCCGGTAAAGACAGTGAGGGGCACTTAGACCAAGACTGTATGCATCAGGTTGGCCACAGCCTCTGTGCTTTGTGGAGTGAGCTGGAATTGTAGAAACTGCCCCAGGACTTGGCTTTGTCGGAATTTGTACACCCCACCTCCCCTTTTGACAAAATTATCTGAACTCAATATCTAGTGCATAAGGAATTTTTGTCAAATGGGTACATTTCGACTGCAGACTGACTCTCCTGCCTTAAACCAATCAGGTCCCCTCCTGGTCTCCTGACACATACGCTTTTTATGCTATGCCACATTGAAACATGTCCCGAGGGCTCACTGGTTCCCCACCATAGTGCAATATAGGACAAAGTCCCAGTCTTCATGAAGATAGGGAAGCTGGGAAATCCATCTGAGATTATTACCAATGACACCGTTAATATATATGATGCTTAAACCTTTTCAAAGCACTTTCATGTATTTTTCGTGTGACTTAGTGAGACACTATTATATAAAATTAAAATATATACAAATGCAATAATGTTAATAGGATTTATTAAATGCACTATCTTCAGATCATTACACGGACAATCTCATTTCTTTCATATACTCTGTGGGATCTTATTCCCAGGTGATGGAGAAGCCAGGAAAATTAATGTTCTTGAGGTCACATGGCCTTACAGGATATGGCTAGGACTGAACCAGATCCGACTGGTTCTAGAGCTCTGGCTACTGACTATCTTATGCTTAGCTGCCTCTCTGTTGAACAGTTACACTGTTTGAGAGCAGAACAATTTCCATAAAGTTGAAACATGATTCACACATCAATCCTCCCACCCCCTTATATTTACATAGGCAAGACAGAAAGGGACCAGAAGCCAGAATCCCTAGTGGCTTGAGCAGTGACCCCCAGGAAAAAGACAATAGGCCTGGCAATTACATCTGTGTGCTGGTTGTTCTATTTGCTGATGGATCAGATCAACATGAATCTGAACAACCCACCTGGCCTTCCTCACTGAATGGCCAACAGTGAGAAAGGATCCCAAGTATAGGCAGAGACTAAAGGGAAACACAAAGTTAATTGTGTGTTATTTCTTCAAGCTGTTGCTTTGCCAGTTGCAAGATCCAGTCACTGCTGAAGGGCCCAGATGCCAGCAGCCCAGCTCATATCCACACAGCTCCCCAAACACTCCCAGGATATGTGTGTGTGGGGGGGGGTGCTGCAGGAAGGTGCTAGAAATATCCAGAGTCCCACCGCGGCTCTGGAGAAGAAGAAAAGGAAAAAGCCATCCCAGGACCACTTTCCTTGACTTTAGAACATATTCTGTCTTCTTCCTCCAAAATGGCTTCTCCTAACCCCAACCCCAGACTCCTCTCAGTCCTGGCATATGCCTGCGCCCATCCCCTCAGCCCTCAGTGCCATCCCCAAGCTCAGAGGTCATAAGCTGACAAACGGTTAAGATCTGAAGGATGAAAATGATGTCAGAGGTAGTAGTTTACAGAATGAGTTTAAACTGACAGGCACCTCCTTTACGCTTCAATGCATTAGAAATGGTTTTGGTACGAATTTCCAGTGGAGGGGAGGGAGAGAACGCTTGCTTGGATGAATGTGTCGGGGGAAGGGCTATAGTCATAGGAATAAAAACATTGCCACCCCAAAGAGAATGTTTGAAAAAGCACAATAAGTGACTCAGATACAGACACCCGTGGGAACTCCATTCACTGTGACCCAGACTTAAATGACCCCCCCACACACACCTCAAAAAGGAAACCGTCTGGGGTATTAGTTAACACAAGGGGTGGCAGGGATGAATTTTCTGTTCATTTGTCAGCAGAGTCTTCAGAGAGCTGTTTCTCTTTTTTCTTCCACGTCTCCCGAAATCAAGGACTGTACTCTACCTGCAGACTTGGTGGGTGCCACCGTTAAACTGTGCAGACAAACACTCAGCATGGGTCTGCCCTACACGGTCATCTGCCTGGACTTATGTGAAAGACCCCTTGGCACACAACTTAGACTTTGTGTTGAGTTATAAAAGCCACACACATGCGTTGTAGATCACGTAAGGAAAGTTAAGGGTGACGCTCAGCTCGTCACACTAGCACCAAGAGGACACGGTCAGCCTTTCTGTACGTCTTTCGTTCTCCCTGGTATAACTGTGTGCACACGTACTCTCACCGGCTTTTGGTTTTTTTGCTTTTTTGTTTGTTTTTGTTTTCTAATGAAGAAAACTGGGTCGTCTGTATATAGTCTTTAATGACTTACTTTTCAAATGTGTATTTATATTTTAGAATATGCAATATATGCACAGATCTATAAAATTCAAATAGTATACAAACTCTGTAGTTGAAAGTAACTCTTCCCTGTGTGCCCACAGCAAGGTACCCTCTGGTTTCTTGTGTAACCCCTTCAAGAGATTCTCATTTTTCAAAGATATGTATATATATTCTTTTATCACTCACAAGTGGTAGCATGTCAGATGCTTCCCCCCCCCCATTGCTTTATGTAATATGTCATGGGCATTTCGGCGTGTCTCTTGGACTTTTCTTCAGCATCTTCATGGTATGAGTGGATCTTTATTTTGTAACCCGTCCACAAACACAGATGAGTTCACCTGTTTCCAGTCTTTACTGTAAATAATGTTGTAACTGACATTCTTGTCACTAAATTTTGCACATGTCTGTGGCGAGTTCCTTAGGATATAATCTGAGAAGGAAATTGCGTGACTATTTTTAAGGATTTTGATACATGTTGCCAATACCCTGTAGAGAGTTTATACCCAGACACTGTTCTGTTTGCAGCCCCAGAGCACCCTGCTCTCTGGACTCTAAAAAGCACTAGGTTTTATCACTTATCAAATCTTTGCCAATTTGATAGGCAAATAACAGTACGTCAATGGTATTTCAACTTATTGCTTTAACATTCTTTGGTTATCAGTGACTAACATTTTCATATGTTTATTGACCATTTGAATTTCTTTCTTTGTGAATTTCCTATTTGTTTGATATTGATATGTTTATCTATATTTATGTTTATGATCTATTTGTAACTTTAAGAATATTATTTTTGTCAAGAAATGCAACAGATACGCTTTCCAAGTGCTTTTGCTTTCGGATTTCATTTATGGTGCTTTTTGACATACATAAACTCCTAATTCTGCAACTAATTTGTTCTATGTTGCTAGCTTTTTCTGCCGGTATCCTCAACCCTCACGTCTGAAAGGCCATCTGAGCCGGCGCTTCTACAATTCCAAACTCCTTCATCACATCCCATCCTCCTTAAGAGAAAAATCAAAAGCCAAACCCCTCAAGTAACGCTCCAGGTCTTTCCTGTACCATCTCTCTCCAACTTTATTCGGCACACCTCCGACCCTCTTAAAGTATCCTCCACTCCACAGCCATGTGGTCCTAAGCCACCGAGCTGGGTCTGTGGGTCTTTCCACACTGGCCCCCTGTTCCTTGTGAGGCATTCCTAGTACCTCACCCCATCCTTGCCATGTGCTGACCCAGGATCACTCCCCACACTGTAGTCTGTGTTCCTAGAGCGAAGTCTCCCTGCCTCTGCCCAGTGTCCCCCACAACTAATCAAGGGTTTAGCTCTGGCTGTCCTGGAACTCAGAGATCCTCCTGCCTCTGCCTTCCAAGTGCCAGGATTAAAGGCGTGCACCAACACCGCCTGGCAAGAATGTCCTCTTTCCATTAACCTCCCCCCGCCACACACCCCCCCTGCCCGGGCACTTCTCAAAGCAGACACTCAGGTTTCTTTGCAGCCAGAATGTCTGCCATTGTGGGTGCTTGGGGGCTGCTGAGCATAGCACGTGCAATGGATGAACAGCGGGATGGACAGCGGCAGATATTGTTTGTGATAAAGAGTCAGGGCTGGACTAGTCTATGCCTCTGAGAAATGAGAACTTCCTGCATAACTCAGGTTTGCAGGGAAGCTGTGTGCCCCAGCTCTTGCTTTCCAAACTACCATAATCTCTTGAGCTTTTTAAAAGTGCATGCTCTCAGGCTCAGCCTCGGACCCAATGAACCAGATACCCAGGGATAATGCCCAGCATGGTGAGTGGGTAAGCTAGGGACCAGCTCTCACTGAATGGCAGACTCCCTCCGGCATCACTCCTGCATGCACCCAGCCCAGTCACTTCAGAGCACTGACCTCTTACAGTGGACAGGTGAAGCTTTGTCAGAGTACTCACTGAACAGACTTGTGGTTGTGTGACACAGAGGTAGTTACTTCCTGACTCATTTTCCTAATTTACGTAGTAGGGCGTGAGGATTAAGAAACGACTGGTGCCAGGCAGTGGTGGCGCACGCCTTTAATCCCACCACTTGGGAGGCAGAGGCAGGCGGATTTCTGAGTTCCAGCCTGGTCTACAGAGTGAGTTCCAGGACAGCCAGGGCTACACAGAGAAACCCTGTCTTGAAAAACCAAAAAGAAAAAAGAAAGAAAGGAAAGGAAAAGGAATAACTGGCTCGCAGCTACTGTCTGCTACAGAGTAAGCACAGAAATAAACTACTATTTCCTCGCCCACCCTCCTCAGCCTCAATTTCCCTCACTTACAGTGTGATGACACCTCTGTGCCTGCCCTCCCTGTTCTCACACTCAGCTCTCTAAAAGCCCTTGTGTAGCTCTGGTCAGTGGGACAAGCATTTGGGAAGGGTGGCAGTAAACAGGCTGAGCCCTATGTGGCACCCTCTTGCCCTCTCCTCAGCAATCAACGAGAAACATTCTGATGGTTTTCAAGGCCCACTGCCCTCTGGTCACATCCAAAGAGCAACACAGTTTTCTTCCTGACAATCCACCCAAGAGGACAGGCAGCCTCCATGATGCAAGGAAGAAGCAAGTATTGGGAAATAGAAGGAAAAGTAGCCACTTGACTTCCGGTGCCCTTGGTATTCCCATCACGTGACCGTGGTGCCGCAGTTTTGATGAAGATGTTCCACCCTCTGTATCCAGTGCCACAGCAGCCTGGGGGGTGGGGGGAGGGCAGGTGGTGGAGGCAGAGAAAATGCTCTCTGTCCATCAGGCATGGTATAGTTCAAATTACCGAGTCAGCATGAAAAGTCCCACTCTAAATGGACTGAAATTGGATTCTATTAAAAACCGCATGCAGCAAGGCCTTTGGCTATTAATACTTGCTAAGACAGGAGAGAGAGTGGAGGCGTTTGGCCTCTGAAGAAGGTTGGGACTCAGCTGCTGTGGAATAGCTTGTGTGGAAGGAGGCCTACATTGCCCTGGTTTAAAGGTCTCTAAGAATGGTAAGAGTGGAAGAAAGCTTGAGGTGAAATCACCGTACCCTCTTATACACGACTGGTCAAATCCAGTCTGGTGACCTACTGAAGGCCACACAGCTTGGAAATTCTTCAACCAGAACAGGAACTGGGGCCAGTTTGCTCATGACAAACAATAATCTTTCCCCTAAACCAAAACTGACTCACAAAACCCTTAACTTAAGAAACACATATTTTAATGTTGTGAGTCGTTTTGTTCTAAAGAACGTAGGGACATCATATTCAATCCACTCAGTAACTGTCCCCAACGTGCCCAGCAGAAGGGTGTACCATGGCTAGCAAGACATATCCGCTGCCTGCAAGAGGATACCAGCAAGAAGGGAAAGTAAGCAATACCAGTTCCATGTAGTGAGTGTCACCAAAGACTCTGGGGCACACATAGAAGGGAACATCTGTACCAATCCTGAGGGAACAGGAAGGCTTCTTCCCTGGAGTAAAGGAGTAAAGGGGAGATGTGTAAAGTCAGACCCTGCTCAATGACAATCTCATTCTCCTTTCCTGGCTATGACACTAAAAAGATGTCGGAGAGTATTGCACTATCTTCCTGCCTCTTTCCTGGTTGCTCATGCCTGGAATCAAGCAATGCTGGCTCTTTGTTGCCTTTCTAGGACCAAGAGCCAAGAGATCATGAAAGACTCTCCAGTTGTGTTTGATCAAGTATTTCAGGTAGCTGTTTGTGTGTCTTTGAATGTAAGAGAGACTTGAGACTTCCACAGCTAGGAAGATGGCTCAGCCAATAGAATTGCTGAGTTCAGATCTTCAGCACCACTACGGTGCTCTTCTTGGGGACCCAAGTGTGGCTCACAACCACTTATGACTTCACTTCCAGGAGCTCCAATACCCTCTTCTGGCCTCAGAAGACACATACACACAGAGAGACAGAGACAGAGAGATCCTCTTTTAAATAAAAGTAAATATTACTAAGAGAAGTAAAGGGCCCACATCTCCTGCTTTCAAAACTTACCATAAAGCTGTAATAATGAAAATCTTGGGATGCTAACCTCAAGAGATATCATCGATCAATAGATCCACACAACAGAAATGAGAGTCCAAAAATAAGCTCTGACATTTACAGTAAATTGATTTTTTACCAAGACATTTGGGGGGGGGGTATTTTCAATAAATGGTGCTGGGTTGACAAGATATACTGTGCCAAGGTAATGATTGGGACCATCTGCCTCATGGTACACACAGAGATCTCCTCAACATGGGCTACAGTCTTGACTGTAAGTGCCAGCATTATAAAATTCTTTATGACTAGGTCTAGATAATGGTTCTGAAACCCAAGCAACAAAAGAAAATGTTAAACTGGACTTCATTGGAAGTTGAAATATACTTCAAAAGATACTTTCCAGAAATGACAGTCCACAGAAGGGGCATGAAGGGGCTGCAGATAGTGTATCTAACAAAGGACCCAAATCTGGAATGTATAAAGAACGATTACACCTTGGCAATAAAAGGAAACCTGATTTAAAAGGGTTAAGGAACCTGAATCTGTAATACACCAAAGAAGACAGGAAAATGCCAATACCCACATTAGCTGATGATCAATAACATTAACGAAGTACATATCAAAACCACAGTGAGCTACCACTTTGTGCCCTTAGGATGGGTCATCAGACAATTAACAAAAGGAACTGCATTTGTATTCATTTATTTCTTTGGTTTGGTTTGGTTTGGTTTTTTATTTTTCCCAGACAGGGAGGGTTTATCTGTGTAACCCTGGCTGTCCTGGAACTTACTGTAGACCAAAATCAGAGATCTGCCAGTGTCTTTCTCCTGAATGCTAAGATTAAAGGTGTGTGCCACCATTAACTTTTCTTACCACTGTGACCAAAATGCCTGTCAGAAGAAACTCAAGGGAAGAAGGAGTTGTTTTGAGAATACAGTCAGTCCATCAAGGAAAGAAAGACATGGTGGCTGGGCTGACTTCTGTCCATGGTATCAGGAGCTTTTGGAACCCATTATTACATCTCAGCAGATCAGAAAGCAGGGAGCTAGACCAACTTGTCACCCTCCAAGCCCACCCCTATGCTCTGCGCTTGCCAGCTGGGTTCCACATCTAAGTGTTTCTTCGGTCTCCTCAGCCCCTGTTTACTCACGGTTTCTATTGCTGTGAAGAGACACCATGACTCTTATAAAGGAAACCATTTAACTGGGGCTGGCTTACAGTTTCAAAGATTTAGTCCATTATCATCATGGTCGGAAACATGTCGGCATGGAGTCAGACAGCGTGCTGGAGAAGTCTCAGATAGTTCTACATCTGGATCTACAGGCAGCAGAGGGGTGGGGCAGGCAGACAGACACTGGTCTGGCTTAAGCTTTTGAAACCCCAAAGCCCACCCCAAGTGACACACTTTTTCCTAGGCCACACCTCCTATGGGCCACTCTCTAGGGGCCTATGGAAGCCATTTTAAATCAAACCACCACATTCCCCAAAAGAGGTGGTTACCACAAGCTATCTTGCCACCTTTTCTCCCAGTTTCTCAAGCCTGGGTTCAAATAAAGTCATGTCTGTTACCTTTGTAGGCCCAAGGGTTGAGCAATCACAGTAGACACTGGAGTTGTGTCTGATTAAGTCTCTCAACTGATTACTGGCATGCTCTCTGGATGTAATCAGAGGGTTAGGAAGATCCATGATACTGGGATTCTTCCAGCACAAGTTGTTGGTGGCCCCGTGTTCAAAGCATGAGCCTGTGGGGACATTTCCAACATGTCTTGGTTACTGATCTATTGCTGTGAAAAGACACCGTGATCAAGACAACTTATAAAGTAAAGCTTTTAACTTGGGGTTTGCTTATAGTTTCAGAGGGTAAGTTTATGACCCTCATGACATGGTATCTTGATAAGAGACTAGTAATATAGTTTAGCTAGCCCAATAAATCTAAAATGTTACCATTTCATCACTCAGTATAAAAACATATATTTAATGCCCCTTTCTTTAGGTGTGTGTGTGTGTGTGTGTGTGTGTGCCTGAGTGTGAGCACTTGTTGTACCAGTTCTAGAAATGGGGCTCAAGTAATCTGTAAGAGCAGTGCTTGCTCTTAATCTCAAATCATCTCTCTAGCCCTCATATTCTTTTTTTTTTTGTAATGTAATATGTAACTTACACTTAAGAGCACATACCATTTAGACTAGCCCAAGTGCAATTGCTTAATGATAACATGTGGCTAGGAGCTACCCCATCAGACCACACAGTTGTAGTTCTTCACAGAAGATTCTGCGAAGACGAACAGTCACCAAATTGCAGCAACCTTCTTGGTGGTTTTCATCCTGATCCTTCATGGAGTTTCCAACACCATCATTTCCAGACTCTGAGGTCCACCAAGGCAAGACACAGCCAAGAATGCTGCAGAGAAGAGGAGGCCCCGGTCCATGAGCCTCCTCGGCCAGTCCTATGTTGACCCCACGCAGCCTTTCTAAGGTGCTAGTTCAGACTCTCAAACTTATCAGGTACATGTCTCGTTTAAAAAGATATGGAGATTATTATAATCCCAACTTACAGAATCTCTGTGAGGACTGCATGTGATGACATATACAAAATGCCACATAGAGAGTGCAAAGTCAGCATGCTTTAGAATTAGCTTATTATGAACCGACATCATTAATCATCTCTCAACTTTAACACAGAGCCTGGCCCACATCAGATTCATGGAAAACATCTATCTTCACAAGGGAACCTTATGCCAGTGAGCTGACTCCTGGATCCTAACTCTGACACGGTCATTTCACGTCCACTGGTTGGGATGTACCCTCCTATAGCTGGTGGGCATCCCCAGGAGCATCCACCACAGCCTGCCTTTGGCTTTCGGTTCAGAGCAAGTTCTTCCCTGTGGTGTCATTCCAAATAGTTAAAGACTGTCTCTGAGGTCTCTCATGTTCTCCTGTTTCCCTAGCCTGTACATCTTTGGTTTCTTCAGCTCTCCTTCATTTAAAAGGTTGTCCGGCTCTAAGCCTCCTAAAATGAGGCAGACTGAGCTGGAAAGAGACTTTGATCGTCCCAGCATTTAGACTTCCTCAACACCTCGCTTTGTGGTCAGACCATCTCACACTTTGTGGTGTGCTCATAGCCCTGTCTTGGATTTGTATCACTAATGTTTAATTATTGCCTTATAATTATGTGTGCCGTATACCCTATCCCCGTCTGCCCTTTCCCTTTGTGTTGTTTTGGTTACCTGTGCTCCCTGAGTTCTGAAAATAGTAGACGAAAAACTCCATAATAAAAGCCATAAATTCTGAACGGTGCACTGTTCCAAGAAGCCTGATAAAATCTCACACCATCCTGCGCCAACCTGCACGGGGCACGGGGCATCCTCATCCAACACACCCACCCTGTGTATGCTGCCCGCCCAACAGTCATTAGTGCCTATCTCAGCTGTCAGATCAACTGTCACGGTGTCCCAGCACTAGGGTTTAAGTGGCCATTATCATACTTAATAATGGCCCAGGGCATGGAACCAGTGAGCTAAAAATTTGGATGTGTCAAAGAGAAGCTTTAAGATGCTACCTTTGGAGCTAAAGGGGTTTGCAACCCATAGGGTTGCTGATGCCAAGAAGTGCTTGCTGACAGGAGCCTAGTATAGCTGTCTCCTGAGAGACTTTGCCAGATGAGGGATATCAATATAGGTCTGGATGCTTGCAGTCAACCATTAAACTGAGCACAGGGACCCCAATGGAGGAGTTAGGGGAAGAACTGAAGGAGCTGAAGGGGTTTGCAACCCCATAGGAAGAACAACAGTATCAACCAACCAGATTTCCCCCGCCCCGAGAGCTCCCAGGGACTAAACCCCCAACCAAAGAGTACACATGAAGGGACCCATGGCTCCAGCTGGATATGTAGCAGAGGATGGCCTTGTCAGGCATCACTGGGAGGGGAGCCCCTTGGTCCTGTGGAGGCTCGATGCCTCAGCTTAGGGGGAATGCTAGGGTGCTGAGGCAGGAGTGGGTAGGTGGGTAGGGAAGCACCCTCATAGAGGCAGGGGGAAGAGGGAGAGGATAAGGGATTTGTGGAGGGGAAACTGGGAAGAGGGATAACATTTGAAACGTCAATAAATAAAATAACCAGTAAAAAAATGAAAAAAAAACTGTAAAAAATTCTTCCTTTAAGTAAAAGCCCAAAGTATAATACAAGATCTTGAAAGAGATAGAAAATTCATGTAACATTCACTATTATAGTGAATGTATTATTGATTATGACTGTTGCTACTGATTATCGTTGAAAATCTCTTACTTTGACTACTTTGTAAATAGACCTTATTGCAGTTATGTGTGCATTGGGATAAAAGAGCTACAAAGGGTTCAACTATAAAGTCAGGCATCCCCCAGGGTCTTGAAACATATCCCCTGTGAACAAGGAAGGCTCTAGCATTCGAAATACCCCAATCTCGGTGGAAAGGCGTCTCATCCAGCACTAACAGATCAGTAGAGCATCATCCTTATTCTTGGAAATCCCCCTGCTGCCTTCCCAGAGGTTCCCCCTGAAACCTCCAAAGAGCAAGCATTACTCCGTTTCTAACCTCACAGATTCCTTTTCAAACCCAGAAATTCCTGGGAGTGGAATAACAGAGCATTAGGCCTTAATCCACCATTTTATTCCTAGTAAATCACTCATTAAGATTTCAGCCTTTCTTCATGGTCTAGTGAAGGCATTTGGTTTCATTTCCCCAACCCATGCCTCGCTGTTGATTTCCTAAACTCTGTACTACCTTCAGATTTGGTAATAGTTCCTTCTGCCCTTCATCTAACACCCGATAGGAACCACAAGGAACTCGTGGGTACTTAACTGGAAAGCCTGCAGTCTGCAGCTTAGTGAATGAGAAGCCCTGGCCAGAGGAAGCACAGGAAGGTAATCCCCCTTAATAGACAGGATCCAGATCTATTTAGATTAATCTATAGAGGAAAGAAAATGGCTTTCTTCCATTCTTTTCTGTTTTTTTTTTTTTTAACTGAGCTGGGAATTAAACTGACAAAAAGCGTATTAGCTAGCAAGAGAAAGCTCATTTTAATTATGCACAAAAATCCCACAAAAATATGAGACTCTAAGAGTGCCAGATGATTGGAGCATCCTAGGCCACAGAAAGGAATAGAGATTGGAGTTGTGGGGGCTGGGGAGACTAATTGAGAGGATGAGGGGAAGAAAATTGGTGAAAAAAAATGTTGCCTTGTTAGGTAAATAAGAGTCTCTGGTGACTAATGTTATCTAGGGACATTACCTTCATAATCCATAAAAGTTTTCTTCTTTTGAGACAGTTTCTCTATGTTGGGCAGGCTGGCCTCGAACTCACAGAGTTCTACCTGTCTTTATCTCCCAAGTGCTAGGACTAAAGGCTTGTGACACCTGGGTATGTGTGTGTGTATGGGAGGGGGGGGTTGTACACACATGTGCAGTGCCCAAGAGAGATCAGATCCCTTGTAGTTGGGGTTACAGACAGTCATGAGCTGCCGATTGTGGGTGCTGGGATCTGAACTCAGGTTCTCTAGAAGAGTAGCAAATGCTATGACCCATTGTTCCATCTCTCCAGATCCCAATACACAGCTTTAACTAAGGAAAAGTGAGATGCAAAGATCTTAGAAATTTTTATTTCATTGTGTGTCACAGGGTGAGAGGTGGGGAGATATTGGTGTCAGAAAACAACATTTAGAAGTTAATTCTTTCCTTCTAACATACAAGTTCTAGGGATCAAAACAGGTTTGCTAGACCTTTTGGCAAGGACTTTTACCTGCTGAGTTGTCTTGCCAGCCCCAGATGCAAAAATCTTTGAAGGCAACGTCTCAAAGATACCCGTGTCTGTGGTTTCTCAGAATAACCATCTAATAACCACTTTGACAGAGATGTGTGATGTGGGGTGACATAGCCTGCTCACTTATTTCTATCCCAAGAGGTGGTATATGGGAAGAGGGAAGTGGGGACAAGCCCCAGGCAATGGGAGGTACACTGGGAGGGGGCAGGGCTCAGAAGAAGGTCTGAGACTCACACCAGTGGAAGACAGAAGAAGGCCCCTGAGCGAGAAGTGAGCACAGCCCTCACAGGAGAATCCCCAGTGGTTCTCAAGGCTCCCTCCTGGAGGAATCCAGGGCTAAAGCTATTGTTTGGATTTAACGTTATGATTTGTTTCATTTTCTTTGTTTTACTAAGTCCTAAATAGAGCCTGGCAGCTTGCAAGGAAAAAGGATTTTCCTAGATTTAGAAGCTGCTGGGACCAAGAAATCATATAAAATACCTCATTCTTTCCTGGTCCCAACTGCAAAGCACTGGGGTACAGGGGGCAGGAAGGGGGTTGCCTTATGGAAGTGCTCCTTAAATGTTTACTTTTTTATTATATGTACCCTCGGTATAGAAACGATTTCTTTGCAGTGCAGGTAGACACAGGAAACCTGGATCGGCCCCATTTGGCTTGGACTTTAAGCTTCTAGCAGGTTACCTTTGTTTTTATTTCCTCTAAAGAGGGGTGAAAGTTGTATCTATTAAGATATCAGAATTATCCAGTGAGTTTTAAAACAAAATCCAGGTGAGGGGTGTTCTATTCTGTTTCGGTGGTGCCTGGGATGGAACCAAGGGCCTTATATCTGCTAAAAAAGTGCTCCACCCTTAGTTAAATCCTCAACTCAAATCTCATTTTTAAAAGCCAAAGTTTACACACAATTGCATGGACCTTTAGTATCTGTTCTTAGGGAGTATTAAGAAGCTGGGACTTGCTGGGCAGTGGTGGCGTACGCCTTTAATCCCAGCACTTGGGAGGCAGAGGCAGGCAGATTTCTGAGTTCGAGGCCAGCCTGGTCTACAGAGTGAGTTCCAGGACAGCCAGGGCTACACAGAGAAACACTGTCTCGAAAAATCCAAAAAAAACAAAAAACAAAAAAAAGAAGCTGGGACTACAGTCCAGAACTTCAAAACCAGCCTGAGCAACATTGCAAGACCCTAGGCTCCTCTCCTAAGAGAAAAAAGTTATGACTGGTTTGTGGGGAATTACTGAACGACTGTAAGACATACACGGTGGTGCCATCTATCAACCCATGGTACAGCAGACAGTCATTCCCAGGCTGTGCACCCATGTGCATGAATTAATGTGCATAAGGACATTGGTTTGCTTCAAAAGGTACGAATAGTGTTTTCTTTCTTGGCAGAGAGATTTGGAGACCATGAAGGGAAACTGATGAAGACAGCAGTGATGGACAGAGAATCTGAGGGTCAGGTGCAGTCTCCAGTTCATAGAAGACTGGAACTTAAGAGAAACTTCTATAATAAGGACATAAAGAGACTTTAAAAGTCAGGCCAGTGACATATTTGGTCACAGGGTTTGCTGGGAGTGAGGCATTGACTTGTAACAGTGTGAGATAACGCAGGTCACTGAAGTCCCATCAGGCTTACCCTGAACGTGCAGAAGGACAGAAGGACTGGATTCTCTGGCTTCCTTCCTTCCTCTTCTCCTCTTGGCAACCACAGCAACCTTTTGAACTACCAAGCCCTGCAGTCCTAGCCTTGGGCCAAGCCCTACACCATACAGCTAAGACTTAAGCTTCTAAAGTAACCAAGGGCTCTTTTGAAAGAAGGTAGTGTTGGAGGTATAGATCATTTACATGACAGTGTACTGGGCCCTGGGCTCCATCCCCAGCAGCACAGGAAAAGGAAAAGGAAGAGGGGGTGGGGGAGAGGTGGAGGAAGAATAAAAACAGAAAAGGAAGGGAGCCAAGCTCTTATAAGTGAAGACGCTACCTACTACCCACATTGCTCACTTTACAGTTGGAAATCTGAGGCACAAAGTGGGTGAAGGAGGAAACACTGGCCACAACACAGCATGGACTTCTCTCACAGCCCTTCTGAGGCTCACTGTACAGAAGCCTTAGGTCTCAATCCAGAGCTTCTGCGGGGTTGACTGGATTGGTTTACTGCATTCCCTGGCAGATGGCTATAGAGGAATTTTAAATAAGACTATTAATAGGAGTTATGCATTAGGGAATGTCTAATGAATGAACTAATAGAGACATTGTCTGTTGATCATAACTTATGCTGACTATGGCTGACCTCCCCCCGGCCCCCCGCGCACGTGCATGTGTGTGTGTGTGTGTGTGTGTCTGTGTGTGAATGCCAACAACATTTGTTATGTTATGTCGGTGATATGTCTTTCCACGGCACTGTTCAATAGTCAAAGAGTTTACTTGAAGATAAGCTCCTAGAGCCATATCCCTATCACCCCAGCAATCCAGAGTCCAGCCTGGGCTACATATTGAGACTCTGTCTCTAAACCTAAGGGAAGGATGGGGAAAATAAGAAAAGATAATAAACCCACTGAAGTATAAACTTCATTTAAAATTATAATGCAATCAGATTTTGTTTTGTCTGACACAGGGTATCATGCAGTCCAGGATGGTCTGGGACTCAGTGTCTAGTAAAGGACAACTCCTCCCAAGTGCTGAATGACAGGCATGTATGTGCTGCCGTGTTTTCTCTCTCTCTCTCTCTCTCTCTCTCTCTCTCTCTCTCTCTCTCTCTCTCTCTCTCGTGTGTGTGTGTGTGTGTGTGTGTGTGTGTGTGTGTGTGTGTGTGTCACAGGACAGCTAGCAGAGTTGGTTCGTTCGCTCCCCCTACCACGTGGGTCCCAGGAATTTGAACTCAGGTGAGGAGGCTAGAGAGCAGTGTCTTTTCACTGAGCTTTGCCTCCAACCCAGTGATCAGATTCTCAGCAGCAGCAGCACCTGATGGCCTTCTGTCCTGCTGGGAAGTGGTAACACTCCCAAAGCTCCCTGCCCACTCATCTCAACTTTGTTGTGCCGGGAATCATTGGTAATCTTGTTAAAATGTAGACTTTGATTCAGTCAGTCCGCAGCAAGGCCCAGGGTTTTGCCTAACATGATCCCACCCCAGGTGATGCTTGGCAGCTGCTCTGTGGCCTGCACTGTAAGAAGGCTGCCGCCCAGGCAGAGACAGACATTCTGCAGAGTCAGCGAGTTTCCAGCCATACCCCTAATTACTCCTTTGACAGTATCCTTATCTACCCTTGCAGCACTAAATGACCTACAGGAGTCTTAAATGACCTGGAGACTGTGGGGTTGCCACCATTCTAAATATCCTGTGAGTTAGAACAGGACTCCCCTCCACCTCAACCCTCCCATTAGCTAAGTCCTTCCTTGTATAACCCCAACCCATCCCGTATAATCCGTATCCCGCATGCAGCCTATCATTTAGTTCTTCCTTTTCCTCCCTCCAGTGTAATCCAGTCCTAGCATAGGAAACAGCTGCAGCTGTCTTGTGCCAGCCTGCGGTTTGCTCTTCTCAGTAGGCTTGTAAATGCCAATGTATGAAGTAGTTATTATTTTAACCTCCATGTAACTGACAAGGAATTGAGACGCACTGGGTTAAATACATTGCCTGAAGCTATGTGATTCAGTTTAAAAAAAAAAAAAAAAAGTCAAAGTCCAAGGTCTTGGCCTGCCCCGACATAGAAAGTCCTAGGATGACTTTTCATTCTCTTTGTGATGAAAAGGACATCTCCTTAACTTAAATTACAGTTGCTCCTAACTCACCCTGGTCACTTTCCCTTCTCCTTAGTCTGGACTAAAACTGCATTAAGTCTCAGATATCCACAGAGAATGCATGGCTTTCACTTTTAGTATCTTCAGCACTTGGCCAAACTGGTCTCTGAGATTCCCAGTCTCTCTTACCCAAGCCAACCAAACCCAGTGTGACTGCCTCGCCGCTGCCTTCCTTTGCTCTTTTAAAAACCCTTGCCTTCTGCATCAAGAACTATTTTCAGAGAAAGCTATGGAACCATTGGTTAGTGTCTTCACATGTACAAAGGTTTTTTGGAAGCTGGCACTATAAGCCTTATCTCAGGGAGCTGTGGTCTGAAAGATAAATGACTATTAAGGAAAGAAATCAGGATAAGGAGTTGGGGGATACAAATTTCAGACAGGAAGAATATCAGAGTTACTCAGCAAATGTTTGTTGATGAACCAATGAAGAGAAAGATACATAAAAGTCCACTGGGGACCTAAGTTAGAGCTTCCTGTGGAAGCCAAGCCTCTCTTACTGCCTTTTATGCAACTCTTAAGAAAAGACAGTTGCTGGGCGTGGTGGCGCACGCCTTTAATCCCAGCATTTGGGAGGCAGAGGCAGGTGGATTTCTGAGTTCGAGGCCAGCCTGGTCTACAAAGTGAGTTCCAGGACAGCCAGGGCTATACAGAAAAACCCTGTCTCGAAAAACCAAAAAAAAAGAAAAGACAGTTGACAGTTTTTAAAAAATAAATAATTAACTTATAGTGTCTTCCTTCCTCTCTTAGCCCAATTTCATCTTTGATTAGATATTCTTAAAGCCAAAATACTCTTTCAACTAGATGTGACTTAAAGGAGAAATCTATGGGTAGTGATGGCTCACACCTTTAGTCCCAGTACCCAGGAAGCAGAGGGAAATGGATCTCTGATGTCAAGGCTAACCTGGTCTACAGAGTAAGTTCCAGGATGGCCAGAGCTACACAGAGAAACCCTGTCTTGAAGAGGAGGGGAGCGGAAGATAGGGAAGGAGGAAGGGGGAAGAAGAGGAAGAGGAAGAGGGGGATGTCTGTAACTTTGGAAGTGGCAGGGCTAACTTGCACAGAGCTCATCCTCTGATACTACTATGCCATCCTTGGGATCCCAGCTCTGGGCACTGGTACACAAACAGGAATGGGAACTAGGACCCAGATAATTCATTTTTATCAGAGACAAAAATCTCTCTGTGTATCTCAGGCTGTCCTCTAATGCTGGAAAGACAGGCATATGCCACCATGCTCAGAGAAAGCTAGAATGTTTGATGGTGTGCTACATAACTTTGTGTGTGCTGTAGTAGATCCACCATTGTGCAGTTCATTTTCCTGTCTCCACTCTCCTGGCCTTTCCTGGTCTGAGTTATGGGACCTATGGCTTGCTCTTCTAATAGTCATTAAGCAAGACAACAGCAAAGGAGCTGTGGAGTGAAGCTTACACCCCAGGGAAGCCTAAAAGTGTCTAGTGACTTTGCACCTCTGAAAAGAAATGAAAATAGAATAGAATAGAATAGAATAGAATAGAATAGAATAGAATAGAATAGAATAGAATAGTATGGAAGAGTATAGTAGAGGGAGAAGTCTCTGCAAGGCCAATGGATAGGAGCAATGTAGACAATCCTTTCTCATTCCCTGAAACATCCCAGTATCTCTTGGAGTAGCAACCAGAGCTCCTTGACTATGAAGTGTCTGATTACACACAGAAAGAGCAAGATAGAAGAGGCTAGCATGGTTATTTAGTATGAAAATGTTAAGCTTCCATACAGGAAAATATGGAATAGGAGTATGGTAAGTGTTTGAGCCAAGTCATTTCGGCATCATGGGCTGGGGATGTAGAGACAAGAGCACAGGAGTTCAGGATCATCTGTGGCTACATCGTGAGCTTGAGGACAACCTGGGGCCTTTGTCTCAAACAAAACTAAACACCCAAAAACAACAACATAGCATCCTGCTGGGGGGGGGGGTTTATCCACAGAACATTTATTTAAAAAGTGACCTGATTACAATCTAGGATTGTTAAAAAGTGCTCCCCAGCTATTTAGTACCACCTTGAGTATGCAGCTGTTAGCACATGTTTCTGTTCCCTCAAAGGCAAAGGGCACATGTGTCTGGCTTACTCTTGCATCCTCCATCATAGGCCAGTAATAACCCATGGGGCTATCATCAGTCAGGAGTAAGCACTTATTTTTTTAAAGATTTATTTATTTTGATGTGTATGGGTGTTTTGATTGCATGTACGTCTGTGCACCACATGTGTGTCTATTGCCCACAGAGGCCAGAAGAAGGTGTCAGAGTCCCTAAGACTGGAGTTACAGACAGTTGTGAGGGTTGGGACTCAAACCTAGGTCCTTTGGACAAGCAACCAGTGCTCGTTACTGCTGAGCCATCTCTCCAGCCCCAGCGATAAGCATTTGCAATAAAGATGAAGGGCAAGAGGAAGTTGAATAGCTAAAACTGTTTCTACAGATCCCCTGACTGAAGCTTAAGCTGAGGGTCTTGTGCCCTGTGTGGCCCTAATGAAAGCCAGCCGTCCATAACCCTGCTGCTCTACCTGCCTGTGTATTTTATCCATCTCATACTGTCTAAGCATCACCACTTTTGTAAGCAAAAGTCCCCACGTGCGTGCTAATTCTGGAGCTATAATTCTGACATGGTTTGTTCACTGAGGAAAAGTATAGCAAAAACAGTATAAAATATAAGATGCTTCCTCTGATGAGCCCAGGAAGAGTAGCCAGAATATAATCGTCTCCCTGCATGGGTCACTCAGAACAGACGGCCTTAAGAGCCATGGTTTCCATGGGAGCTGTCCTGTCTTTGACTTGTAAGGAGCAGCTCCTGGGCTCCGTGTCTCCACAGAAAAGAGTACACAGCTCAGAGAGCTCAAATTATTTCTCAGCAGACCCTTCCTTCTACCTGGATAATATCCCCAAATGTGCAAGTGAGGGGACCTGCCAACACCCCAAAAACGGACATGTCCATTTGTCCCCAAATAAAAGCATCACCTTTCCCTCTGCCACACTTATAGCCCTCCAGATGACAGAGAGATGTGAAGAGTAAAGACAAACTGGAGAGACTCGGAACTCTGCAGGTGTGGCCTTCAGCCTACACTTTTGCTGACTCACCCTGCCCTGCTTCTCTTTGCTCAAGCCCAGAAGTTAGTCCTGGGGACAGGAGAGAATCCAGACATGGATTCTCAAGCCTTGCCCCGGAGTCTAGCTCAAAAGCATCCTGTCTGTCATTATGCCACCTCGGTGAAATGAAAGTCACCTACCTTTCTGGACATATAGGAGACTCGAGGAATCTGCGGAGGACTCTGCGGCCCGGAGAAGCAAAGATCCCAGAAAATAAAACCTGGGAGTGGGAAGGTTTCGAGGGGTGCTCATGAGTTGTGAAGACTGAACCCACTGGGAGAAACCAAGACTTAGATTCAGTTCAAATTTAGATCGAATGAATTAATTCTCACTGTTGGTAAAGCGAGACAGCATGCCATGGGGGAGGGGGGCGCGGGGAGGGCGGGGGGCGGGGGAGGGGTTAAAGTGCGGGTGTCCAGGTGTTTCTCACTTTCCCACTATAGAGTAAGGAAAAGACCATTTTATCCTTTCCCGTGGCAACAGAGTTTTACAGAAGCAATGGTGTCTGTTACCACCTCACAGCCTATTACTATCCTATTCTCAGCTCACCCGCAGGCCACTGGGGTTTCCCAGGCATTCCAGAGCACAAGGCCAACAGGCCCTGAAGGGACGCCTGGCTCCACCGAAAATTCCTTTAGTCACCTCAGGATTCTGTGTTTTGGGTTTGCGGACTCTGGTGACTGGGGTAGGGAAGATTGTTTCTGGGCAGGCAAAAACACAGTGATGTCAGGTTAGGCTGGCTGTCACATCCCCACATGTGACTCCCTTCTAAGCCCACTGAGGCCCCTGAGGGTAGGGCTGGGCATCCAAACTCAGTGCCTACCTCTGAGTCAGAACCTTACTTCTCAGCCTGGCACTTCTGGCCTGGGACCGCTGAGTTGGCCTCTGTCTCAGGGCAGACACCATGACCAAGGCATTTACTTGCCTTACAGGTTCGGAGGTTCAGTCCGTTATCATCAAGGCAGGAGCACGGCAGCATCCAGGCAGGCATGGTACAGGAGGAGCTGAGAGTTTTCCATCTTTATCTGAAGGCTGCTAGGAGAAGACCGGCTACCCCAGTTTAAATGTTTAATTTCACCCACCCAGCTGGCATTTCCTACGCCTCTTCTCTGCTTTATTTCTTCTCCTCGCCACTTTCAGGGAACATACATTTTACTTATTAATTTGCTCTCTTATTTTTCGTCTTTCCCACTAGAACACCAGCATTTCCGTGTCTCTAGTACTAGCACAGTATGTGACTAGTAGATAGATATTCAATGACCATGTGTTCAAAGGAAGAAAAAAATGAAAGACAGTTTAGGTGCCTAAGTCTATAACACAGTAACCCTGACCTGCTCCTAGCTGGGAATTGGGGTTCAGCCTCCTTGCCCCGGTCATTGACATCTCTGTCACCCCAAATGGACCCTGCACAGAGGCATTCCTGGTACTCAATCCCTTTGTTCTCTCCCTTCTGAGATTGTTCCTTACCCACCAGGCCCCCTGTAATCAATGAAGCTGATTTTAAATACAGCAACCATTCAACAAACGGCAGCGCCTGCTGCCTATCAGCCTTTGTGCTTCCTGTAGAGTTTTTATGCGTTCATTATAAGCTAGATAGTGTGTATGTGCATTGTACATACATATGTGGGTGTGTCCCCTCACCCACCCACCCCACACCTCCGAGGTAACCTTGGAATGGCTTTCTCAATCATCTGCCTTGTTTTTTTCTCTCACTGAATGGCTGCAGAGCCCCCGTGTTCTGCCTACCCCTGTTCCCCAGAGCTGGGGTTGCAGGGAGCTATCACACCCAGGTTTGTATGTGGGCACTGGGGTCCAAACTCAGATCTTTGTGTTTGTGTAGCATATATTTTACCCACTGAGCCATCCTCCCAGTCTCCACATCATCTTGTTTTTACATAATCATGTGACCCTAGAGACCACATTGAATATTCAAGTGTCTGCTTTTACTTCTGCGAGGCTCCCTCTATGCATAAAGGTGGGCTCTGCTGGCACACTGACACTTGGGATAGCCCATACCCTGGTGGGCTCTGCTAGCACACTAACGCTTGGGATAGCCCATACCCTGGTGGGCTCTGCTGGCACACTGACGCTTGGGATAGCCCATACCCTGGTGGGCTCTGCTGGCACACTGATGCTTGGGATAGCCCATACCCTGGTGGGCTCTGCTGGCACACTGACGCTTGGGATAGCCCATACGCTGTAACTCAAAAGGTCACTTCTGACTCATCAGTCCAAGGCACAAATTGGACTTAGTGGTTCTGGTCTGTTCCTTTCTACCCAGAATAGGCAGATCTGAATGCAGAAAAGGCCCTTATAAAGGACTGGAGCCCCAGTGTCTGGCTGCAAGGTACCCCAGGCCAACGGGTAAGAAATTCTCCAGTTGCTACAATGACCAGAAGCATCACCTTCACAACGCCAGAGAAGATGGCACTGTCGTGATTCATAACAGCACCCACACCCAGAGCTCCTCCCTTCAGGTCCAGCTGATTATCCAAGACATGGCTTTTATGTGGCCCTCTCTTACTCTTCCAGCAAGAAGTTCACTTCTGACTTTGATTCTCTTTTGCCTGCTTGGGATCAATCCCAAACCTTATACCTGCTCTGTGTGAGTTTTACTGCTCAGCTGCATCCCCAGCCCTAACTACTCCGTTTTGAATAAGATAAATCAAGTCGTTTTCAAGTGCTTGTAGACAAGGAAACAGATACTGACCTAAGACAATGCAGGTTGTGAGTCCTGAAGCTGGGACTCATGCATTTTGCTAGGAGGGGATGTGTGGGGATTCCCCCATCAAATCCTTTGCCCTACTTCCATTTTTTTTTTTTTTCACACAGGTCATTTTCCTAAGGAAAATGAGGTCAGGCTAACATTCAAAGCGGCTCCAAAATTAAGGCTAAGGATATGAGGCATGAAGTTGGGGATGTGCAGCGAGAGGATATAGCCCTGCTGAGAGAGTCAGAATGAGGCAGCATGGAGTGAGTGTAAGTTGTAGGGGGTGGGGCAAATAAAGCTGTCTCCATAGTGATGATATAGACAGACAGGTAATGGGGAGGGGCCTGTAAGGAGAGGGCTTAGCCTTTTAAATGGGGGCTTTATCCATAAGATTCCGGGATCCAAATCATGTCCCGCATCAAGGACACTACCTCTCAGGCTTGGTCCAACAATGCAGTCCAGGCAGGTGAGGCTAAAAGAAAAGTGGGTTGAAGGTTTCCCCGGGCAGATCCATTCGCAGCAGCTGCTCCCTGGGAACCACTTACAGGCTGCAGCTCCTGAAGCTCTGTCTATTGACTCTGTTTATTTCTCCCATTTGTCAAGGAGTGGCTGATACCCCAGCCTGCCCTGCTAAGGGCTCAGCTTCTGGTTCACCTCACAGGCTTCACCAATTCAATTAGCACACTCTCTACTCCACCTCTGCAGTCATTAATGAAAATACTGCTGAATGCCTGCAGGTCCCTAGGGCCTCCCCTCCACTCCTTCATCCTCCAGCCTAGCTAACAGGCCCCGTTTCTAAAAATCTTCCCCCACTGTTCAAGGATGCCCCCCTTCCCATTTACTCATTAATTCAATCATTCATTTGGTCCCTATCTAGAATAGAGACTTCATTCAGAATAGAACATGGAAAAGGCTTAACTACTGCCAGCTATTACTATGGCGAGAGGCCGTGGGGGAGCAAAAAAGTGCTAGATAGATTCCTGCACACAGCAATAGAAATGGAAGTAAGAGTAGTCGCTGCTGCTTACAGAGTGCTCTCCAGGTACCCAGCTAATGTTGTGCAGAGAGTACACGTCGGCCATGTTGGGCATGGCCCATGCTACTGAAGAAGCTGTCAGTCAGGATCAAAGGTATCAATTCTAAAGCCAAAGTTCTTCTGGCTCTCTCACTTACTGGCTTCTTTGCCCTAAGTGGCCCTTTGTAAAGTAAGGGTACTCTTACCTCATAGTGTTGTTGTGGGGGTTTAAATTATTCAATGAGATAATGGAGAAAAGACATCTGAAGTACTGCTCAGCACATAATATGCATTTGATAAATGATGGCGATTATTATTTAATGTAATACAACTGTCCTGTGTCGGGTATTGCAATCTGTGTTTGGCCAGCAGGTAGGTTGATTCTTAGGCCGATTTGCCCAAAGTTCTGTAGATGGTAATGAAATAATGAAACCAGTATACTAACTCAAGACTGTTTGAGTCCAAATTCCATTTTGTTTTATTATTGCAGCCCAGGAAACATTATATTATGCAAACATAAAACATTATGCAAGAAAACATGAATACATAATGATCTCACAAGCTACGAAAGCAAAGGAGACTGACTGTAAAGCACCCGATACTCTTACAGGAGAGCAGAAGCTCAATGAAGTACCAGGAGGTACCAGAGGAGGAGGAGGAGGAGGAGGACAGAGCAGTCATCAGGATGATGATAAAAGCCTGCCATATATTATAGTTTAAGAGAAAATGTTAGATGGAGGTGGCGGTGATGGAGGTGGCGCATACCTTTAATTCCAGCAGTTGGGAGAGGTAGAGGCAGGGAGATCTGAGTTCGAGGCCAGCCTGATCTATAGCGTAAGCTCCAGAACAGCCAGGGCTACACAGAGAAACTCTGTCTGGAAAAACAAAAGAGAAAAAGAAAAGATTAGGATGCCAGAAGACAGAGGAGTCACATATTCTTTTTGTGCATAGACAGGAAGTCACTCTCCAGCTCAGACCTTTCTACTTCATATCAGATGGGCTGGAATTGCAGGTCTGTGCTAGAGGGGGGCTCATTTCTGAGCAGAGGGATAGCAGGGGACTTTCATGGAGACAGCGGCATCTGAATAGACTCTAAAGAACAGACTGAGTTAGATACTCCAAGAAAAGAGAGACACCCTATGGAGAGAAAAGAAATTTCAGGAACAGAGGTATGCGGACAGGAATGTTTGGGGTGTGTTTAGAAATTTCATTTTGGATCCAACAAGGTGGGTGAGAGGAAATCACTGGGACTAAGCTAGCAAAGGAGTCATGGCTCTATTAATAAACGAAGCCTTGGAAAACACACTGGTCACCGCATAGATACTTCTCCCAGCTGGAGTCTCCTGCAACTTTCACCTTGGGAAGAGCCACAGCAGGGAGAGGTAGAAAAGAGAGAGGATTCATCAGGCGAGGGCAAGGCCCAGAGTTCTGGTGCAATTGGGTACTGACGGTGGAGACAGGGCAAAACTGCCATGGAGCCCACTCACGCTTGCTCTCGCTTGTGTATAAACGCAAATGGTTAAGAATACTGAAGTGTTTTCTCCAAGTTGGTAAACAGCACTTCTTTGAGTTACCCGAGGCCTCTTACTCAGAACTCCAGGACCTCCTTGACAGCTTGCTGTGGCTGCAAAAGTATCTTTTGGCTAGGAACTTGAGGGTACTTTTGCTACTATTTGACTCAAAACTGAAAAATGAATGAGGGACAAGGGAGGGTAGGGCAGATAGGGCTTTGCTGAGATAGAATGTGGAAAAATAAGCAGAGTGACCTCGTCAGCCTGTCCACAGCAGCCTTGCCTATGGCTTGGGCAAGCTCCTGGCCAAGAATTCCCTTCCTGCTGAGTCACTGCAGTCGGCTTGGCCAAGTGACTGGCCTGTTTCGTGGGAGTCTGTTTCCTTCCCCAGCGGTGGGACACGGACACTGCCACTACTTTAGGTACACATCTGACTGTTCTCTTGAGTTCCTAGTTTTATTTGGCTTCTAGCATCTGGTTAACCTGGTCTTGTCATTCGACTGGTAATGCTGTAGGTGGTGCCGGAAAAACGATCCTTAAGAGTTGCTTCTTGGCAGCTTTTGCTCAGGAATGCCGCTGATATCTCCTCTCTCAGATGAGGTCAGAGAGAGGAAGCTTTGAGCTTGGTCTAGCCTCAGCTATATGTATTCTTTCCTAGTCTGAGCAACAGCCTTCATCATCCCTGCAGTCCAACTTGGTTGCTCCCGTTCCCGGGAGTTACCTCCTCCAGTTCACACATCACAAAAGAGAGCCATAACCCAGAAGGGTTGGAAAGGCAGAACAGGGTCACTAATGAGAGCAAGGTCCACAGCAACTTCGTACCTGTGTGGGTCTGGGGACCACAAACGCAACTGATGCTCCAGGATGAATGGTGTTCATAAACCCTCGGGTGTGGACTCTGGGTACCATAGAGTAGTCTTCCTTTAGAGAGATGGCCCAGCTATTGAGACAGGAATCCAGGAAGGAGTTCCTGGACCTGCAAATTGGCTTGCTTGCTGTATAAAGATATTATTTCTTTTTCAAATGAGATGTATTCATTTTATTTTATGTGTAAGTGTTTTTGCCTGACTGTATGTCTAGGCACCATGTGTGTGCTTGGTACTCCAAGAGGCCAGATGAAGACATTGCATCCCCCTCATGGGGTTTCAATTCCACCTACCCATCCTGGAACACATTCCTACTAGGGAAGCACATTTTCCCTTTGTCCCCTCAGGTCCTCTGACAGCATCACAGGCTCAGAGCTGCCCTAGCGTGGTTCTCTGAGTTCCTTCCTCCCTAGCCTAAGTTGTTTTGTTAACAGTGCCACCCCACCCCCACCCCCACCCGATCAGTCCCAGCCACTGTGCTAATTAGGTCATCTGGTTCAGCCTTTCCTGGACACCACTTATCACAATACAATGGCTGCTGACACAGCATGCTGCTACAGCCTTTTCTTCCCCAGAAAGGGTCTGTAGTCACCCGGCCATCATGGAGAGGTCTGCCACCTTTCTTTTCTGCCTCTTTCAGTAGAACCCTCTTCTTAAACCCTAACAGACCAAATCCTTTTCACGTAGGTAACAATTCCCATGACTCCTCAAGGGCTAGGCCTCGTCCAAACTATTTATTAGCCTCATTCACATGATCCTCTCAGTAGCACATAGCGCTCAGCCATGTGGGGTAGGCGTTCTTCTTAGTGTCAATGAATAGGCCAAGGGAATCTGAGTATGAAGGAATTTAAGAATGTAGCTAGAAGCCGGGCGTGGTGGCGCACGCCTTTAATCCCAACACTTGGGAGGCAGAAGCAAGCGGATTTCTGAGTTCAAGGCCAGCCTGGTCTACAAAGTGAGCTCCAGGACAGCCAAGGCTATACAGAGAAACCCTATCTCGAAAAAACAACAACAAAAAAAAAGAATGTAGCTAGAGCTTCAAGTAAGAAAGAAGGCAAGATTCCAACCCAGGCTGCTGAGGTCTTGGAATACTTTGTCTCCTGGACCACTACATCACGAGGCCGAGTCACAGGCACACGGATGTCCAATCCTGTCCCAAGAACAGATCGTATGACATGTAGAGACTATCGCGCATGCGCGCTTGTAAAACCAGATGCCTGAAGAGGGAAGAGACGGCATCCTGAGGGAGTCAAGGAAGAAGCTGCCTTTTCACCATGCTCCTGACTGCGGGGGGGGGGGCAAACTAGGAGAAAGAAAAAAGGAGGAGGCAAGCGAGGCGTGGGGGCTGGAAGAAAGGAACACAGGAAGGCTGAGTGGAGAGAAAATGAGGAGTAGCCTATGAGAGAGATGGGTGAGCGGGGACTGGAGAGCTGGTAGGTGGCTCAGAGGTGCACACCTCCCTTTTCAGAGCCACAGTGACAGCTGCAGGTTAAGCTGTTAATGACAGTGGCAACTGTGTCATGTTTACAACCTTTATGTGGTGCTAGCGATCAAACCCAATGCTTTATCTTCTTGCACGCTAGGCAAGCACGCTACTAACTGAGCTACATCTGTAATCCCACAGACTTCTTAGTGACAAAATCTTCCCAAAGGCTTGAGACACTGGTGGCCTCTCAACAAGGCTCTCCAGGGACTAGAATTTGCAAGGGGACCAGGAAACCATGCCGGAGACCAAACACACATGTTCCTGCCAATGGGACTCAGGCACAACTCTAGTGCTGGTTCTCTGCCAGATGTCTGGACTGGCACCCTCGAAGGGCCAGGAAAGAGAGGGGCCATCCGCAAGGCCCCAGGCATGTCTCATCAGCAGGCAGTGTCCTTTGGAAAACCCTCCAGAGAAAACAGAGACAACAAGTTTCCTCCTTCCTCCCTCAGGTTAGAAATTCCCCTGAGGTTCTCTTAGGAGCCAAGTGTCTGTCTTTAGAAGAATCCTAGTCACTGGTCAAAGTTTTTAAAACGACCGACCCTATAAACAGGAAATGTAGAGGGAGGCAAGATGAAAAAGACACTGGAACGTGTGAATGTCTGTTGCTGCTGGCAGGCGGAGGTGAGCGCAGGCGGGCGGTTGCTGGCTCTTGACACTCTGAACAAAACAAAGGAAACCCAGATCTTTCCGCGTTACATTTGATGGACGTGGGAGCTTAGACGGAAAGCCTGGATGTGGAGCCCAGAGGGAGCCAGGATGAGTGGGAAGGGAAGGGAGGAGGGGGAGGAGGAGCTCGGAAAAATGGAGTCATCCTGACTTGTCTTCACTTCCTCTGCCTCTCCCTTCCTAGTCATCCAGCTCTTCCCTTAGCACTTACGAGTCTCTGTTTCCTGAATCCCAGCTGCATGCGTTCTAAACGCTTCCTGCCTCTCCCCTGGACCATGACTCAGGCTCAGAGTCAGGGTTGGGGTTAGAGGGTTAGGGCCAGGGTTAAGGTCAGGGTTAGAGAGTCAGGGTGAGAGTTATGGTTAGGGTTAAAGGGTTAGGGCTAGGGTTAATGTCAGGCTTAGAGAGGTATGGTTAGGGTTAGAGGGTCAGGGTCAGAGTTAGGGCTAGGGTCAGATTAGAGTTAGGGATAGGTTAGAGAGTCAGGGTTAGGGTCAGGGTTGGGTGGTCTGCGTGTAACTCCAGTCTCTCCTCCTCCCACCCCTCTTCCTCACCACTTGTACTTTACCTCCTAGAATACCTTCACTCCATTTTTATACTGCAGCACTTTTTCGTGATCCATTGCTTACTACTTACTTTGGTATAATAAAAAGAGATGAACATTGAGTAGACTAGACCTCAGTCCCTCCGCGTTACTGATATTGATATTCTAGGAGGTTGTTCTACACATTGTAAACCTTGTCTAAAATAGCACAGATTTCTCAGCATTGCCTCTGCTCCTCTGGAGCATGCACCCTCCCCTGCCACTCCCACTGCCACAACCCCAAATTTCTCCAGACATTGTCAAATGTCTCCTAGTGACCACATCGCCTCTGGGTAAGTTCCACTGACCTAGATACAAATCGCCACTCTGTCGCTTACTGAGGTCCCTTAGGTACACGATATAATGTCTCTGAACTCCAACTTTCTTAATATTAGCACAGGGTTTAAATAACACCTACCTTAGGAGCCATTGTGAGAAGTAAATAAAAAATTCCCAGCCCATGGTAAATCATCAAACATGAAAGAAATCTGTGTTCCCTCAGCCTGGGTACAGTGACTCAGTCCCGGCCAGTCTAGCACGTACATGGTGAATGGATGGTGAACGAGCAAATGGATAGAAGAAATAACCTAATACCTAACCCAAGGGGGTGGGGGGAATGTCATATCTTAGTTCAGTTATTTCCAGACAGGGTCTGGTTCTCTAGCCCAGGCTAGCCTTGATCTCTCAACCCTGCCTCAGCCTCCAGAGTGCTGGGATCTCCGACATGCAGCACCTACCCCACCCAGAGCTGTACTTACTACCGCTCTTCTTGTTCTGTTCATTCATCCAGAAGGTCCCAGTTATTGTTACTTTGTGCAGTACATACCAGAGGCTGCACCACAATCGCATCCCACCCTGGATGTATTCCTGAGAGCATCTATCTACCTATTAGTTAGAGACATCCAGAGGAAGCTGTGCTATATTCAATCTTTTTTTTTTTTAAATCAGGAACTCATTAACCCCAGGAATGACATGACTCTGCTCTGGAGGATGGGACACTCCCAACCGTTATCACCTGTCAACTGTTTAGCTTGTAATCACAATTGCAATTAGCTTGTAATTAAAGTTCACCTTGGGGAGGGACGTTCAAACTGTAGAGGGCTTCAATGAGCTTCAGAATATAAATGGCGTGGCTGCCCTGTCCATAAGAGGCACATTGGGGAAGTGGGGATGCTCACAAAATAGTTCTTATGTAAGGACTGAAAGATGAGAGAGAGAGAGAGAGAGAGAGAGAGAGAGAGAGAGAGAGAGCACATTGAACTTCCTGCTGTCTGCGGGACCTCTCTGAAACACTTGACACGATAACTCCTCTTGCTTTTTTTGGTTTGGTTTGGTTTGGTTTGGTTTGGTTTGGTTTGGTTTGGTTTTTTCGAGACAGGGTTTCTCTGTATAGCCCTGGCCATCCTGGAACTCACTCTGTAGATCAGGCTGGCCTTGAACTCAGAAATCCACCTGCCTCTGCCTCCCAAGTGCTGGGATTACAGGCATGCGCCAACACTGCCCGGCCTCTTCTTGCTTTTTTTTTTTTTTTTTTTTATTACGTATTTTCCTCAATTACATTTCCAATGCTATCCCAAAAGTCCCCCATACCCCCCCCCACTTCCCTACCCACCCATTCCCATTCTTTTGGCCCTGGCATTCCCTTGTATTGGGGCATACAAAGTTTGCAAGTCCAATGGGCCTCCCTTTCCAATGATGGCCGACTAGGCCATCCTTCGATACATATGCAGCTAGAGACAAGAGCTCCGGGGTACTGGTTAGTTAGTTCATCATGTTGTTCCCCCTATAGGGTTGCAGATCCCTTTAACTCCTTGGGTACTTTCTATAGCTTCTCCATTGGGAGCCCTGTGATCCATCCAATAGCTGACTGTGAGCATCCACTTCTGTGTTTGCTAGGCCCCCTCTTCTTGCTTTTTAAGGCTCTTTGGAGTCTATGTTAGTTACTCTTCTGTCTGGTTCTTTAGGGTTTTTTCACCCTTTCTCAGAAGCTACCTCCCAGATGCCATGTGGCTGCTTGTCCATCTCCAAAAGGCAGGGCCCTTTCTATTTTCTCCATTTCCCTCTTCCAGGCAGCTGCCAGGATTTATAGCTTGCCTGCCCTACAGTGTGATTTTTCTTTTAAACTCTAATATAAATTGTTCTTGAGCTTTAAGAAATAAATACACTCCCCTTGAGTTGTCAATTGCCAATTTAAATAGTCAAGACCTAGCTAATTATGGCAGTTGAACGGATGAATGAATGAATGAATGAATGAATGGGGAAAAATATCCAAGCCTCTGGGTAGTTTGGTTTATTCAAGGAGGAAAAAGATTTTCTAATTTAGAACTTGTAACTGAAGTGACATGATTTCAGGGCCAACAAATAAGTAAGTCTTTAGGACCCTCGGCAGGAGGCTGGAAGGGGGCTAAAGGGCACAGGCCCTTCTGACACAGACTCCTGAGGTGTTTTGGGTCTGTACTGGGCCTCTCCTGGAAGGGTGGGAAGGCTTCGATACCATTCACTCTCTTGGTGTCATTTTAGAGATGGGATTAGACTCACCTCTGCCACCCTCCCACTCAAATCCATAGCCCGGAGTTCAAGTTGCAGAGGTGTGGGAGAGGGGAGCTCAGTAGTCCTGTTGAGGTCCGCCCCTCCTCCCCACCCTCCCTGGCATAGCTGTAGCCATTTTGTTCCATGCCCACCAGCTATTTCATATTGTTGCTGTAATATGCCTGTCAGTCATTAATGCAGAAAGATAACTTGTGTCAGAGCAGGGTCATGCTGACCACCACCTACCTTATCTGTTCTCTATGTTTTGAGGTTTGTTAATCTTGAAATTCAACAACTGCAAGCGCCACTTAGGACCAATCAGAATAAAAGTCAATTAGAACTGGCTAGTTGTTGCGTCTGCTCTCGACCAGCAAGAACGACACAACACAGTAGGATTCTTCTCAACAGCCTTTATTGCAGGAACACCTCCATGCTTCTACGGGGACCCCGGGCACCCAGGGAGCCCTGCTTATATGCACCCCAGCACAGGAGAAGGCTACGTGGCCCCCTGGGATTGGTCAGTCTGCCGGCACCCAATTTGCATGCACCCGCTCGGGAGGGGTTGGTGCCAAATTCGAATTGACGCCTGCACAGTGGTGTTGTTTATGACAACCACAACTGGAAACTGGCGCCATCTTGGAGTTGGCTTCCCACAGCTAGTCAAAATAACTTGAGTCAGAACCAACCACTAGGCAGCACTTTCAGCACCTGCATATGGGCTCATTGTGGATTGTTCCTTTATAAACTGGCCTGGCGTCCTAGCCTCAGCCCCTACATTCTACGGCTCTAATCAACCAATCTTAGGGCGTGCATTCAATAAACCATCCCTGTCTGACTGCGATCAGTGTTTGTGTGGTTTGTGAGCGACTCTGGGACTCTAACACTTCCTTCAGGGTGGACTGAATTGTGGAGCAGAGTGGTCCAAGCCATGGCCTAGGGCCAGGGTTCTCCTTGAGGTGAGGTGTCCTGTGGCAGGGCGTTGGAGCTCAGAGATAGCTCTAACACAGCAGCCTGCAGGAGAGGGGAGGTGGTCAGTTGTCTAGATAACAAGTAAATTAGGGGCAAGAAAACCTTTCTAACAATCAACCCATCTTATTGCCACCACACCCTGCCTCTCCAGGTGAGGGACACTTCCAGGATGTTTTCTGTGGAGGGGTGAGCTCACAGAAGAGGAGAGTAGGCAGACCCTGTAGATCTGTCCCACCAGATGACTTAGGGCAATCACTGAGCATTAAACTGTAAGTTTTGAGAACAAAGCATCCTGGATCTGACCAGGTAGTCAAAGCCTTTAATCCCCAAACTGGAGAGTCAGAGACAGAAAGATCTCTGTGAGTTCGAGGCCAGCCTGGTCTACAAAGGGAGTTCCAGGACAGACAAGGCTGCACAGAGAAACCCTGTCTCGAAAACAAAAAACAAACAAAACAAAGGAGTCTTAGACGGAAATGGACCTGACTCCTTCATGACCCTGAAAGGTGACTCCAGTTTTTTAAGCCTCAACTTCCTTGTCTGTGAAATAAAGATAAAAGGCTATTAAATAAGGAAATCCAAGCAAAGCGCCCACTGCATTTCAAAACAGACACTGAGTAAGCCCTGGGCTTGTGCTAGTGATTTTTTTTTTTTTTAAATCTACCGTACTTTTCCTGCTTATTTTTTCATCACTCCTTTTAGAAGCAAGGGACAATACAAACTCAGTCATTTGCTCAAACCTACGTCCATTCACATTTGATAATCTTCTTCCAAGGATCCCATCACTGTTCTGAACTCTGGGATACCACAGTAAATAAAAATCACAAAACCTCTGCTCTTGGGGCTGCAGAAATGGTTCAGAGGTTGACAGCACATGCCGTCCCCATAAAGGACCTGTGTATATTTCCTTGCGCCCACATCTGGCAGCTCACGACTGTCTGTCAAGATCCTGAGAATCTGGTGTCCTTTTCTAACCGCCATGGATGTGCACATAGCTAGAAGTAAAAAATAAAAACTCAAGCAAACCAAAACCCTAGCCTTGTAGAGCTTACGCTGAACTTGGGGATGCCAGGCAATGAACAGAAACTATAAATGATCATGAAATGCTAGAGAAAGAGTCATGAGCGAATCCTAAGTGAAGAAGATGCTTGATGGGTGGGTGATGGGATGGCTGCAACCTACAAAAAAGTCAGGAAGAGACCGAGCCAAGGCCCAGGAAGGCTATGATGCCAGCACATAAGCCTGCTCTTTCTCCAAAGAAAGAACATTCCAGAGAAAGAGATGCCTGAGTGCAAAGACCCCGAGGCACCCACCAGGTTCAGTCAGTCTCCATATTGGGGGGGTCCTGCACCTTCGACCCTGGATCCCAACAAGCTCAGATCAAAAATACATGAGGGGAACAGTGTGACTGTACTGAACTTGTAGAGAGTTGTTCTCTCACATGGCGCAGGATAACAGTTATCCACACAGCATTTTCCTAGGATTAGGTACTATAAATCAGGAGACTAATATACAGGAATATGTTATAGGTTGTGTCCGAATACTACAACCTTGTATGAGGGGACTTGAGCATCTGTAGATTTGGGAATCTTCAAGACAGTCTCTTGAGGATCTTGACAGAGGGACAACTGTACCAGGACAGAGTTAGAGGCCACCACTGCTAGATGAAGAGTACAGTGAGGGGCCAAGGAGGTAAAGTCGTATTGTGTACACCGTGGTGTTAAAAGCTGTGATCTAACTCCAGTGCTGCCTCATCGCAGGTACAAAGCCCACAGGCCCCTGTGACTGGGTAGATCATCCAGGAAAGGCTTCAAGGGACTCCAAGTTAGATGCTAGGAGAGGGGCAAGGGATCTCAAGTGTAAATCATTGGAATGTAACGCTTTTCAGACCTCAGGTCAGAGTATATGTTTGAAAAGTATGTGACGGATGATTTAGTGAGCAAAGGTGCCTGCCACTGAGCCCGACAACCCGAGTTCAAGCCTCAGGGCCCACATGGTGGAAGGAGAGACCAACTCCTGCAAGCTATCCTTTTACCTACACATGCACAGTGTAAATAAGATGTAATTTTTAAATAAATTTAAGTGTGTGATCAAATAAAGCAGGCTGAGAGCCAGCTGTGCTGGTAGACATGTATAATCACAGAGCTGAGAAGGTGGACGCTGGAGGATTGTTAAATTCTAGGCCAGCCTGGATTACATAACAAGACTAATTTCATACAAACAAAGCGAGGGGTAATAGTGCTAGCAACCGGAATATTTGAAACCGAGGCACCCGAGGTATCCAGGGTAAATACTTCTTGATCCCCCAAGCCAGAACAGATATTAAACCAACTCTGACAGATCCCTTCCTTCACTGGCCTTCTCACAAATTTCTCTACCTGCTAGGGCAGCTGCACAGCCTAAACTGACAGAATGCAGGGTCAGGAGATGGCCAGAAGGCTGCACTCACTTGGTCTTCATTTTAGGTCAATTTTGCCACCTGCTGGGTACCCCAAGGCTGTCTACCTTGGTTCCTGTCTTCTGGGAAGATGACCTCCATCTGGCCACCCACCTTTGAGGGTGTTCTAGGACTGGATCAAAGAACCTCTTGAAAGGGCTGGCTGCCACTCCAAATAATTACAGATAAACGCACACGGGGTCGTTATGATGTCATGGGCCTGTGCAGGCAGAGCTGAAGGAGGAAATTGCTCACTTTTCGGGAGGGGCAGAACCCTTCCAGGCCATTATAGTCCACTAAGTGTATTTGCCAAGTTCAAATGCTTTCCCCATGACTTGAAAAGTGAACAGTCACCTGCCCTTTCACAGGGAGTTTGGTTACCTGGGCTACAGGGCTCCTCCTTTCAATCCACGAAACATGCATGGTAGAGTTACACTTCTGACAGAAGGAAAGGCTGGGGAGGCAGCAGTGAGTCCTGTTGAAGGTGTGTGTGTGTGTGTGTGTGTGTGTTTGTGTGGGTGTGTGGGTGTCAGGGGGTGGGGGGAAGGGCGATACATGTGGAGACAAGAAGAAGGTGAGCTAGAGGCAAGTAAGAGGCCTAGGGGTTATTCCAGAAAGAGCTGTGGGCCTCACATCTAGGGTCTCTCATTTCCGAACAATACCCAGCAGCTGAGTCACCAGATTTTGTGTATTCTTGTTTGAGTCAGGGTCCTGCTATGCAGGCCAGGCTGATCTCAAACTCACTGTGTAGCTCAGGCTGGTCTTGAATTCTCTGTCTTAGTTTACTGAGTTCGGAGGTTCCAAGTCTAAGTCACCACTCCCAGGTTGTCCTCAGACCTTTTACAGAGCAAAGAACATAGCTACTGCATTCACACCTACGTCTAGAATGCTGTGGCAGAAGAGACTACCGGAGCCTCCGGAGTGACGGGGGTGGCTCGTGATGGAGCTGAGATGACAGACCTGTGTTTGGCATCAAGAAAATGTTCTACTGAACATCTCAGAAGCAAGCACCATCAAGCCTCAGACAGGGCTTTTCACACATGCAGCAGAAAAGCACTCGGAAGGGGCCGGTTATTCATACCTGGAACTTAGAGGTCCAGAGGTAAAACAGAGTTGGTGGCATAGACAGCTCAGAACCTGAATTCTAATATTAGAAGACCGTTCTCACACGCTGCATCAACAACAACTTTGTGTCCCAGTCGGTCCAACTGGGCTTCTCACTTAATTGCATGCTCACAGACCTACAATTTAAAATTCTGGCAGCCATGGTCTATGCAATTAAAAACCAACAAACAGGCCTTACTCGTGCCCCTGGTTCTTGGTCAGAGTTTTTCATGTCTGTTCCCACAGTTTCCTCTAACACGCAAGGCTCTCACTACACCACTCCAGTGCCTGTTAATTACTCTTCACCTTTTGGTCATGGTCAGGATTCATTGGTCACCATGATCAGATGCTATTCAAATCAATAAGCGACCTTGTTCCTTTCCTGAGGTTGTAACTATCCTTCCACCTGACAAACCTCCACCTCCCTCCCTATACACACATGGGCTGAAGAGGGGATGCTGACTAGACCCTTTTTGTTTCCTTTTATGTTGTGTATCTTTGTCTGGGCAGCACATGCTTGCAGTAGCAGTGGAGGCCAAGAGAGGGCATTGGATTCCCTAAGTCTAGAGTTATGGGAGTACAGACAGCTGTAAACTCATCTGAGAGTGGGAAACTGAACCAGGATCCTCTGCAAGAGCAGTTGGTGCTCTTAAGTGCTGGGCTATCTCTTTAGTCCTGTTGACTGGATTTGCATCTCCAGTGGCTTTTCAGAGTTCAATGTGAGATGTCAGCATCTGAGACCAAGATCAGCCTTCATCTATCAGCCACTGCTGCTCTCCCCATATATCTGAGCTTCCTGCGTGGAATCAGTGCTCATGAGCTATGACATCAACAAGCATCACAGACAACAGGGAAACATAACTCAGAAGTACTCACCGTTTGCACCTTCATAGACCAAATGGTAGTTCCAACAAGTTCTTATGAGAGCTCCTAGCAAGCAGATGTGTGGCCGGGCTTGAAGTTCAACCCCTGAGCCAACGCTTCCATTCTACCAGGCAACAAAGGAGCCACCATGAGACTTGCTTAAGGGTGAGGTCGCCATGTCGGGCCATAGCATGACCTGGGCATCCTATTCCAAAAATGTTTATTATGTGCCTCCTCCTCTCCATCTCTGGATGTCCACACCCCAACCTTAGCTGCCATCTTTCTTGGGTTTGGGATGGACAATTGAAATAGGCTCCTCTCCTTGTTTCCTGTCCAATGCTGTGGTAAAATACCCTGAAGAAGGTAATGGGAAAGGGGGTTTCTTTTAGCTCACAGTCCCAGATTACAATCCATCATACCAGGGAAATGAAGGTGGCAGGAACTTGAAACAGCTATCATATAGCACACAGTCAAAAGCAGAAAGAAATGAATGTGTTCATGTTTCTCCACTCTTACACGGTTCCAGAACCCCTGTGTAGGGAATGGTGCCACCTACAGTGGATGTGCCTTCCCATGTCAATTAACTTTATCAAGACAATCACGCACAGAACCGTCCACAGGCCAATTCAATGTAGATAATTCCTCACTGGGAACCTCTTCCCAAGCAACTCTAAGTTGTGTCAAGTTGAGGATTGACATTAGTGATGACACCACCTCCGATCACAATGAGCATCGACGTTGCTCCAATCTGAATGCACTTTTCTTTCTTTTTTTTTTTTTTTGAAGATTTACTTATTTATTTATTTACTATATGTAAGTATACTGTAGCTGTCTTCAGACACTCCAGAAGAGGGAGTCAAATCTTGTTACAGATGGTTGTGAGCCACCATGTGGTTGCTGGGATTTGAACTCCGGACCTTCGGAAGAGCAGTCAGGTGCTCTTACCCACTGAGCCATCTCACCAGCCCTGAATGCACTTTTCAAAATGTAAAGTATGCAGTGTTTTCCCCTGCTTGAAAATATGTGACATATACTTAAAGTAAAAATAGCTTACTGCAATCTACACAACTCAGTATGCTCTACTTGATGGGTTTCCCCAATAGTTTTCACTTGGAAGTAATTTTGCCTCCCAAGGGACAGCATCTGGAGACATCCTTGACTGTCACAATGGGTAGAGAGCTACTTGAGAGCTATTGCATCTAGTGGCATTTAGAAGCCAGTGGTGCTGCTAAATGTCCTTAGTGTACAGGGTGGTCCCCAAAAGCAAAGAGTTGTCTGTCCCAAAAATATCTATCATGCCAAGATTAAACATCCACAGCTTGACCTTGAACTCATATCCTCGGAATGTTTCTATTGTCCACTGTCTTAGTCAGTGTTCTCTAGAGTCACAGAACTTATAGAATGTATATATTAATCAGAACATCCCTGAGATTCCACCTCACACCAGTCAGAATGGCTAAGATGAAAAATTCAGGTGACAGCAGATGCTGGCGAGGATGTGGAGAAAGAGGAACACTCCTCCATTGTTGGTGGGATTGCAAGCTTGTACAACCACTCTGGAAATCAGTCTGGCGGTTCCTCAGAAAATTGGACATAGTACTACGGGAGGATCCTGCAATACCTCTCCTGGGCATACATCCAGAAGATGTTCCAACCGGTAAGAAGGACACATGCTCCACTATGTTCATAGCAGCCTTATTTATAATAGCCAGAAGCTGGAAAGAACCCAGATGCCCCTCAACAGAGGAATGGATACAGAAAATGTGGTACATTTACACAATGGAGTACTACTCAGCTATTAAAAAGAACGAATTTATGAAATTCCTAGGCAAATGGATGGACCTGGAGGGCATCATCTTTTTTTTTTTTTTTTTTTTTTTTTTTTTTTTTTTTTTTTTTTTTTTTGGTTTTTTGAGACAGGGTTTCTCTGTATAGCCCTGGCTGTCCTGGAACTCACTTTGTAGACCAGGCTGGCCTCGAACTCAGAAATCCGCCTGCCTCTGCCTCCCAAGTGCTGGGATTAAAGGCATGCGCCACCACACCTGGCTTTTTTTTTTTGGGGGGGGGGAGGGCATCATCTTGAGTGAGGTAACCCAGTCACAAAGGAACTCACACAATATGTACTCACTGATAAGTGGATATTAGCTCAGAATCTTAGAATACCCAAGATATAAGATACAATTTGGTAAACGCATGAAACTCAAGAAGAACGAAGACCAAAGTGTGGACACTTTGCCCCTTCTTAGAATTGGGAACAAAACACCCATGGAAGGAGTTACAAAGACAAAGTTTGGAGCTGTGTCAAAAGGATGGACCATCTAGAGCCTGCCATATCCAGGGTTCCATCCCATAATCAGCTTCCAAACACTGACACCATTGCATATACTACCAAGATTTTGCTCAAAGGACCCAGATATAGCTGTCTCTTGTGAGACTATGCCAGGTCCTAGCAAACACAGAAGTGGATGCTCACAGTCAGCTATTGGATGGATCACAGGGCCCCCAATGGAGGAGCTAGAGAAAGTACCCAAGGAGCTAAAGGGATCTGCAACCCTATAGGTAGAACAACATTATGAACTAACCAGTACCCCGGAGCTCTTGACTCTAGCTGCATATGTATCAAAAGATGGCCTAGTCGGCCATCACTGGAAAGAGAGGCCCATTGGACTTGCAAACTTTATATGCCCCAGTACAGGGGAACGCCAGGGCCAAAAAGTGGGAGTGGGTGGGTAGGGGAGTGGGTGGAAGGGTATGGGGGACTTTTGGGATAGCATTGGAAATGTAAATGAGGAAAATACCTAATAAAAAGTATTTCTAAAAAGAATGTATATATTAAGGGAATTTATTGTAATGACTTACAGTAATCCAAATAACCCAACAATGGGAATCTAGTACTTGCTTAGTCCCATGAGGCTAGGTATTTCAGCTGGTCTTCTGTGTAAACTGGAATCCTGAAGAAGTACGTTCCAACAGGTGTGCTGGCAAGTAAGTGCAAGCAAAAAGAACAGACACTTCCTTCTTCCACTGTCATTGTGTGGGCCTCCATCAGAAGGTATGGCCTAGATTAAAGGTGTGTACCACCACACCTGGATTTGGAACTTGCTCTGCCCCAGGCTAGCCTTGAACTCAGAGATCTGCCTGCCTCTATCTCCTGGGATTAAAGGCGTATACTACCTTGCCTGGGCCTAAGCTTTTCATGTCCACTCTGCCTCAAGATCTGATTGACAGGTGTGCTCTCCGCTTCTGGATTGTAGTTCATTCTAGATGTAGTGAAGTTGACCACCAGGAGTAGCCATTACAACCATCTCGATCTAAGTTGGTTCCTATCCTCTGCTGCCCTTCCTAGTGACAATGACAACCTGCTGTTCACATAGGTGTAGTTAGCTCGTACAGCAGGCTGGAGTCGTGCGTCCTCTCAAGCTGTGTTACCTCAGCGCCCTTCACTTCACAGATCCGTGGTAAGCACCAGGGGAGAAAAGATAGAGCAGAGGGGGGACAAAAAGAGCAACCATGGCTAAACATCATCCCTGTCCCTCTGTGTCAGCGTTGCAAAACCATAATTCCCATCTCTATTTCATGGGGAAGAGCCACCAATTCCATTCGTGACATCTTAGAGAGCACACTGAGTGCACCTTGCAAACTTTCAAAGTTGGGGGTGGGGGCTTGGCATGAGGTGATCTATCAATCAGGACAAGCTTCTGTTTCTGCCAAACGAGGACTCAGGGCCGAGTAAAATCACGTCTGCTCCAGTATTGGCTGCATCCCCAGCAGCATCGTGCAGAGTGCCTAGCTAAAGTGTCTATGAACATGCGGATAAATATCTGAGAGCACGGCTAAAGCCCAGCCCACAGGGCCAGAGGTACATGATGCCCACTCCTCTGGCAGCCCGTGAACCCACTTATTGAGCCAGACCCCAGTTTCAGCTCTTGCTCATTACCCATGCTCCCCCGCCACTTGAAGTTCCTCACACAAAGTTGAAGGTATCTTTGCTATCCTGTGACTGGAGACCCAGCCAACTCTCTCAAAGTAACCCAGCAGCCTCCACCCCAGGTACTCCCTCAGGCTCCTGGCTGGCTTCCTGGGAGCTTTGAGCAGGGGATGCAGCTGCAAGGAGGCTTCTCTCTAATGCACCCCTTCCAAGAAAGATGTCTCGGAGCTTTACCTTTTACCCAGAGGTCCCTGTCATCTTATTAGCACAGAGTGGAGTAGACTGGGCTCTCTCCCGCACCTTCTGCTTAGCTGCTTAGCTGCTTAGCTTCTTTGTGGAATGTGCATAGCTTTTGTCAGGGGAATTAAAGAGAGCCCAAAGTCCAATACACTCTCTTCTTCAGGTTGTGAAAAACCCTATTGAGTAAGGCTCCAGTCTATCACTTTTTTTTCTATAGCGTCTACAAATATTGCTATTAAGAAATCTCATACTATAAATGTACCATGTCAAATCCCATCTCTCCCTCACTCCACCCACACTAAAAATCTGTTCTTTATTCTCATCAGCCCCACCTAGTGGTACTTCACATATTTTTAATATTCTGAAAACTTTCTGAAGAATCCCCCTAAATGTACCTGTCTGTACTAATCATTTTTATCTAGTCTATTCTGAAATAAAACAGAAATATTTTAAAAATACTTGCCAGTTCATTTCAATATGATTATAAGTCCATTAAATATTTAACATATTTTAATTTTAAAAAACCAGTATTTTCCAAACTAAGACAAAAAAAATATCAAAACCTTATGAAGAATTGCATCATTTAAACTTTTGCTTGTTTCTTGGGGCTTGGCTTCACAGGCAAATGCCTAAATTTTCATGTCCATTTCTATATTCAGTCTGTTTCAATGTCTTGTTCTGGTTGAAACTTCTATTTGGCCTCATGCAGATATGAAGTTGGAAAGGGCAGAAATGGTTTAATGCCTTTTCAGATAATTGTGTGCATTCCTCTCTGATGCTACAGCCAGACTCATGAAGGTACATTTTCATAAAGTTTAGCTGAAATGCAGAAATCTAAACCAGATCTATGAACTTTTTATACCATGTTAAAAGCCACTAGGCTATCTTAAACTGTGAGGGAATTTCCCCCCATTTTTCATGTGTGTGTTGTGGATGTGTAGATACGATTTTGCACATATGTGGTATCAGGATAAAGCTGTAAAAGATATCTTGGCAGGTTGGAGTCAAGGAAAGCCACACAGTCACACCATGTAACAGATCAAGCACAAGAAGTTATTGAGGGAGGAGGGAGAACAAAAGGCCATCTTGGAGTACAGACATGAGAGACAGAGAGAGACAGAGACAGAGAGACCAGGAAACAGAAAGAATGACTGAGATGGAGATAGAGATTTTGGGTAGCCAGGATCTTTTAAAGGGGGTGCCTGTCACTATGCTACTCAAAATGACATTGGAAATGTGCCTCACCTTGGGGTGGGGAGTGTAAGCTGCTGCAGCAGAACTGCTGAAAGGAGGCTGTTTACAACACGTGGGAGCATGCATGCATGTGTGGAAGCATTCGTGTGGGAGACCCAAGGTTGATGTTGGAACTCATCTTTGATCATCCTTCCATCTTACTCACCGAGTCAGGGTCTCTCAATCAAACTCAGGGTTTGCTGATAAAGCTAGTGTAACTTTATTTTTTAAAATCTTATTTTTAATGATGGTTTTTAAACATTTTAACCCACCACCCACCAAAGGCAGTGGAAAGAAAGGATAAATGGGGGGAGGGAGTGGACCTGTTTAGAAAGGTTCTTTCGAGCAACTCCCATCTGTGTTGTCTTGAAATCAGAAGTTCAGTTCACAAGTTAGTAGCGGCAGCTCAATCCGCTGGCAAACACCTCACAGATACACCAGCAGTCCAGTTTGGTAGAGTTGGGTTAGCAACAGTGGTGACACAACCTGACAGAGACAGCCAGGCCTCAGCCTCAGCTCGAGTCAACAAGAGAGACTAACAGGAACACCAAGAAAAGTTCTCAGCTGTGTCTTTCTCGGGGAAGTGAAGAACAAAGAAGACTCAAGACCCACAAGTGTTGCACAGCTAGCTGTACCAACAAACGAAGCTCACTCTCCATCACTCCGTGAAGTCCTGTTTACACCTCCAAACATCACGTGTCCTCCATGGGACTTTCCTCAGCACGTGCATTCAATCACCCCAAGTCCTCAGAAGTGGCAACAAACTGCAGCACACCATCAGGAGCTTTCTGGTGCGTTTTTCTCTATGGAGTCCCGACAAATGCAGCTCAACTACACAGTGTAAGGCGGACCAACACATACATGTCGTTAACAAAAATCTTTTATCATATGTCCTTTCATGTGGTTGCTTTAGCAGAACATCCTCTCTCTTGTGTCAGCTTCAGCAAAACATTCCTTCACAAGTCTGCCTTAGCCTTTCACACTTGTGTCCACTTTCACGAAACGTTCCTTCATGTGTGTGTCCCAGCAAAACACCATTCAACCACCTTTCCAAGGAACCCTTAATTTCCACTTCAGGCTAGTGTTGCTAGCTTGCTCTGTGGGGCCCCATGTTTCTGAGACAGGAATTATTTTAGTCAGATTACCACATTCATTCAGCCTTTGTGTGGGCTTCTGGAGAGCCAAACTCAGGTTCTCACACTTGTGTGTGGCAAGAACTGTTACTACCAAGTGACCTTCCCAGGTCCTTCTGTAGGTGAACTTTTTTTTTTTTTTTCGAGACAGGGTTTCTCTGTGTAGCCCTGGCTGTCCTGGAACTCACTTTGTAGACCAGGCTGGCCTCGAACTCAGAAATCCGCCTGCCTCTGCCTCCCGAGTGCTGGGATTAAAGGCGTGCACCACCACGCCTGGCCGTAGGTGAACTTTTTAATGGATGATTTTGTAACTTCATTCTCTGTCATTTGGACATTATTGGCTCGTTTATTCACATAAATAAATTGTCTAAAGACTGAAACAGCTCATTACATGGCATCAAAAACTCACATCACTCTAATCCAAAACAAAACAAAACACAACCAAACCAAACCAAACAACTAAACAACCAAACAACCAAACAAACCAATCAAATAAAAAATCCCTAAGGATTTAACTTTAACTGCCAAGCTCATGGCATCTTCCAAAATTCTTATTTTTATATAAAAGCTTAACTTTGATTCCTGTCAATAAATAGCTATTTTACTCAAAGTGGCAAGCTCACTCCAGTTTTTGTTTTTGTTTTTCAAAAAAAAAAAATAGTTGTCAAATAAAGGAGCCTGAAACCCCACAGTTTGATTGACAACCGTTCTTCTAAGTAAAAATAGCATTCCATTAAAAGCAGTCTCCAGTTCCATTTACACGCCTGCCGGTATATGTGCATACCTCATCCTTCACTGCACAGCTTGAGTGTTGCCGTGAATGTTCATCACACAGAACGTTTAAAAGATGTCCTTGCCGGTCACAGTGTAACTTAGTACTTTAGGACTTGATTCCTGCTTTGCCAAGGACAGTCTTAGCTGGAGCTGAGCCTTCTTTTCTGTGAGCCTGTGGCAAAGCACACAGGAATGCTGCCCAAGTTGGAGCTGTATATCATGTGCTAAGGCTTCACCTACCATGTCAGCACACTGGAGAGGGTGACTGGCAAAATAGTTTTACGGTCAGAAGGGTATCTAGCCGGGCGGTGGTGGTGCATGCCATTAATCCCAGCACTCGGGAGGCAGAGGCAGGCAGATTTCTGAGTTCGAAGCCAGCCTGGTCTACAAAGTGAGTTCCGGGACAGCCAGGGCTATACAGAGAAACCCTGTCTCGAAAAACCAAAAAAAAAAAAAAAAAAAAAAGGGGGGTATCTAATGCAGACAGTTAGTCTAGGCTGGCTTGGAATTCACTATGTAGCCTAAGATAGTCTCAAAATTATAGCAATCCTATCTCAGCCTCCTAAAGGCAATGATTGCAAGCATGCACTAGCACATGACTAGAAAAATAGTTTCGATCCCAGGAATCCCAGGGATTAGCAGCCCAAACTTGGAAAGCTGGTGCTGTAAGGCAAACTCCTAAGATGGGTTGGAGGGAGTAATGGGGAGGGGTGGGAATTATGTTACGATAACTTATGGTTATGGCCAAGGAAAAAGAGCCAGTGTGTCTGAATTTGATTTCCTAAGTCCCTCACTGAACACATTTCCCCCATGATTCTCTTGTGCTAAAAGAAAGACTGGCAGAACAAAGAACCCTGCTCTACAAGGAATTCAAGATAACAAGAAGGCAGAGAGAGATTTCTGCCATTTGAGATTTTATCTATGTGTATGTGTCTGCCATGTGAGTGTGGGTGCTCATGGGAGACAGAAGAGGGTATTAGGGAGTCTGGAGCTGAATTTACAGGATCTGCGAGCCATGAAGTGTGGTGCTGGGAACCATACTTGGGTCTTCTATAAGAGCAGTGTGTGTTCTTCACTGCTCGCTCTCTCTCTCTCTCTCTCTCTCTCTCTCTCTCTCTCTCTCTCTCCAGCATCACAGGCAGAGGATTCAAAACCCGTTTACAGGGCAGGGCTGCCCTCAGTGCTTAGAGTCATCTTTGTCACCAGCACCCAGGGACTTAAATAGTCTCATTCATCTTTCAGGTATTAAATTAAAACCACTCTCCACCTGCTTCTATGACTCCCTTGACTTCTCCGTCTTAATATAAATGGTAGAGAGATAGAAAGATATGAATATATGCAAGTGTGGAGATTTTGATTTAGATTCTCATAGTGCCACCATTCTTGCCTCACCGTACTTTCCCCACTATATGATAAGCAGTGCTTATTTTCTGTCTCCTTCACTCTCACGACTCTCCAAAGTCTTTAAGCAGAAATGACCTGTCTATAAGCATACGTTTTCAGGCAAATGCTTTTAGATGAGGGTATTCCTCTCCACGCAGCACTGACTTCATGGCATCTGTTTACCCTGTATACTGCAGCTGCTAACCTACTTTATGTTTGGATGTGGAATGCCCCACCCTCAGCAACAGGCTTGTATATTGAATGCTTGGTGTCTAAAAGGTGGTGCTATTCTGGCTTTGTAGTAGCAATGTCAGGAGGTGGGGATTGGCTGGAAGAAGTGGGTCACTAAGTCTGTGTGTACCTTTGAAGGTGATGCGTGGTTCCAGGTCTGTTTTCTTCCCTCTTCTTGCCTGCCTCGAGATAAAGAGGATCCTTCACCACTGCCAAGTGTGTGGTCAAGAAACCATAGAACAAACTCTCTGAAACTGGGAACCAAAAGTAAGGTTCAGTTTCTTTTAGATTGTTCCCTCTTAGATTGTTCAGTTGGGTGTTTGTTCACAGTGACAATAATTGACAGAAAAAGAACAGAGAAGTGTCGTTGGTGTTGTGGCTCTACCCTTGGCCATGGGTTTATATTTGGGAGATTTTTAAAGAGAAAACATAGAATGCTGTAAGCAAAGCCTAATGAGTGGTTCTGGTGGATGTTCAAAAGGTCCAAGCACAAGCAGAAATGTGGACAGAGAAGACCAAGCTCATAAGCTTTCAGGTGAATTATCAGCAACAGGATTAGAGACCAGGTATGTTATAGTCTGAGGAAATAATTAATCTGTATTTTGCTTGTGTTCTGAGATGCTGAGTGAGGCTGAATTTTAGAATAATGCACCAGTTAATGTGGCAGAGAGACGGTTAAGACAGGACAGCAATTAGGATTTGGCATGGTTATTGCTGGCTGCTTTTAGCCAGGTTTACATTAAGAATTGGGATCAGATTGCAAGCATAAGGACTTGAAAAATGTAGAGCACAGCCAGAAAAGGAGCTTGTGTTTAAAGTTTCAGGCAGAGAGCCTGGTTTTTAGATGAATATCTCTAAGAGGAAGTCAAGTGCTTTAAAGTGGACACTAAGGGGGAAATGCCTAATGGCATTTCAGGAATTGACCAGGCTCCACCTATCAAAAGATCAGGTAGGGCAGCACAGTAGAGCTGGCCTTGGTGGTGCAGGCACAGGGGAGCTGGCCCCGAGGGCATGCATGAGAGCTGGAGAATGGTCTCTGCCCCTTTTCAATTACATCATTGAGTAAGCTAGCCAGGGCCAGTGCTGGAGAGCTCACCCTGGCTGTGAGATTACAGGAGAGTTGGTGGGCTACTGACTAGGCTGAGATCCAGGGCTTTGAGTTGCCCCACAGCTACCCCATCTATGAACTGCTTGAGTGCATGAAGGGACTGGTCCTGCAGATCCAATGCTGAGGATCTCCATGACATAGGGCAACAACAACAGGATATCCAAGAGGAGTCCCAGTGAGGATCCAGAATTGTAGCAGAAGCCAGAGACCTGTAACTACACCAGTGACTGATTCATTGCAATGAACATTTGCAAGTAAAGATGTATGGACAAAAGGGTGTACTGTGGGACACACTGTGACACATTACAGACTCCATGACAAGATTTTATTGTGGTGGTAGTTTGTTTGGTTTTGTTTGTTTTGGGGGAAGGTTGCAAGGGCAGAGGGCTGATATGAAGGGATGGAGAGATAAGTGAGATTGGAGTACATGATGTGAAATCCATAAAGAATCAATAAAAAGTTAAAAAAAATAAGGTCCATGTAGTTTTAAGTCTCCTGAAAGACTTAGCTTTGAGGAGTGAGGGGCGGGGTTCCCTGTTTGCATGAGATCACCTGGGTAAGAGCTTCCCCAGGTTCAGCTGACAGTTTCTCTGGTCCAAGAGGGCACAGCTACCATTTGATCTGATGATAGACCTTGGTGCTATCTATGTAATATTGATTTTTGCAGAAATAAAGATGTTAAGAGTTATGGGATCAAGGGGTGTGTGGGTGCAGGTCAGGGTTAAGAGATGCAGGCATGCTGCATCCCAAGGCTTTGACAAAAGTGCTAAGCCAAGCCAACACTAGAGGAGTCCAAAGCACCCTGCTGCTGAATAAAAGGGATCGCTGCTGGCCTACTCCAGTTATGGGGACACAGATGCCTGGGTCACTGCGGGGCCATCACCAGTAACATCTGGGCCATGTATGATAAGAACAGGAACCAGCATTTAACGAAGACGTTCTCAAATTTATCCTGATGGACTGCATGGAGGGCAGTGTAGCCATTACGAGGGTGATCAACCTTCTGCTATGTATGAATGCCAAGGAAACCGTAGGCTTTGGAAAGCTCAAGGCCAAGGCTCAGGCCTTGGTGCGGTACCTGGAGGAACCCCTCACCCAAGTAGCAGCATCATAACAGTGTGATGGAAGAAAAGGGATGGTGATGGGGAGGAGCGGGGGACCTGGAAACGCCTTACTGGGCTAGGTACAGGAAGGCGAGGGTTTGCTTTTTTTTTTCTGAATAAATTTTCAACTCTTAAAAAAAAAAAGTTATGGGATCATGAATGTTTCCACCAAGACTCCAAAGGGAGGCCTGGGAGGACAAACAATGTGCATGGCCGGCAAGGGTCAGGATCCTTGAGGCAGCTCTGAGAGAGCAAAGCAAGAATCTGTGAAGGTGAGACCATAGCTACAGTGAAGAATCCAGAATACTGGAGATCTCCAACATGTGCGTGTCTATGGAATGGTACCCTCCAGGCTGAAGCATTCCTCTCCTGGAGAGAGGTGGTTAAGACAATTAAACCCTCCACCCTGAAAGACGACTCCTGAAGTTTTAGGCCATGAACAACTCACAAGTCTCAGGATTCTAAGACTTACAAAGTGCCTTCTTCTCCAATATATAAACTGCAAAGATGGCCGCTGAGCTATCTGCAGAGATACAGCACTTGTGAGTCTGTGCTCAGCCATTGGCTATTCGGTGATACAGCAGTGTTTGGGTCTTCCAGGCTCTTGTAAGTAACTCCAAGAAACTCACAGATTCATCAAAATGGCCTCTGGTAGACTCACTTCTCTGGTCTGTCCTTGGTTCCCTATCTGTAATGAAAATTTGTCCATATCTCTCTCAGATTCCCTGTGTACCAGTCTGTCCTTCCTTTATTCCCTCCCACCTCTAATCAGGGTTTTTCCAAATGGCAGTAGATTCTCAAGGATGATGCCTGAACAAGAGTCTCTGGATTCCATCTGCACCCAAACACACACATGCACATCAGATAGTCTCAAGCAAGAAAATCAAGTTATGAGAAACATATGTAAGGGCTGAAGAGATGGCTCAGTGGTTCAGAGCACCGACTGCTCTTCCAGAGGTCCTGAGTTCAATTCCCAGCCACCACATGGTGGCTCACAACCATCTGTAATGAGGATTTGATGCCCCCTTCTGGTGTGTCTGAAGACAGTGACAGTGTACTCACATATATGAAATATGGCCAGAGCTAGTGGGGGCCAGAAAAAAAAAACATAAGTAAGTTTTAGATATGGGAAAAGGGCTAGGGACAGAAAAGGTGTGGTGGGAACTGGAGAAGGTGGGTTGGGAAAGCCCCATAGGTCATGAATACAGATCCATTCCTACAGACTTTGGGTGTCATGCCATTAGATATGACCTGTCCCTTGTTTCCTGGGGCTGATGTTATGTCCCACTCCTCTCTTCCGAAGGAGTGCCCAGTGCCTCCTACAACAGGTTCTTCTGATTGGGTGGCAGAGGAGGACTTGTCAGAGCCAGTGACATCTACCCTGCATACCACCTCACGCCCCTGTACCAAAACATGTTCCTAACTTCACTTCCCTGTGCCCAAAACGTGTTCTCCAACTTCAGCTGGTTGGACTAGATCGGGCGGGGACTGAGGGCTCATAGGATTAGACATCACTCTTGAATGAAACACATTCCATAGTCAGGTAAACAGGGTGTGGTAGAGGTGGGCCCAGCCCAGCTGAGCTCTGGAGGGCTGTGTGCTTAGGTCTGTTGTAAGAGCTGGTTGTAGATCCATCCAGGCCCTGACATTCCTACCCAGCCGAGGTCTCTAGACTTGTCCAGTACCTCCCCTCCCCTCCTAGAACTTTCTCTGCTCCCTAGGTCCTGCTTACAGTTTGCTGGTGACTTACTTTTTAGCCATCTCTACTTTGGGAGGAAGGACTAAGAGAAGGATAGGAGGGATTCCATCGGGATGGGGGCGCTCCTTGCCTCCCATGGGCTGTGACTTCTAACTCAGCAGCTTACTACTAGGACAAGATGAAGCCTTGAAGCAAGTGGTCTGGCTCTCTGGAATATCTGGGAAATTATCAGGAAAATTATCTCCAAGCTATTTTTTTATGGTTTTAGAGCTTTATTGTAGAAAGGCAGGGAGAAAGAGAGAAGGGAGAAAGAGAGAGAGGCTGGCCATGACCACGTGGAGAGAGGGAGGGAAAAGGAGAGAGAGAGGCTGGCCATGGCCACGTGGAGATCGGGAGGGAAAGGAGAGAGAGAAGGAGGGCTAGAGAGTAAGAATGGTGAGGGCTTAAAGAGCACGGTTTTCTTTGAAATTGTTCTGTTGAACATAAAAATAGCCTATATTTATTGTAAAAAGAAAAGTTTAGAAAACCCTAACAGCATTCTAAAATTACCCATGTTACCTTTCTACAAATATCATAATTGGTTCTTTCCCAGTCTTTCTGATATGCCTATAAAAGTGTATTTTTAAAAGATCTGAATGGATATATGGATGTATGTACATGTATATAAATTGGGACCATTTTTTAATGTTTCTGTTTCACTTATTTGAGACAGAGTTTTGCCATGTAGCTCAGATTGGCCTCCAACTTGTGCACCTCCTGTCTAAACCTCCCTACCCCACCCCATTTCCTGGGATTATGAACATGCATCACCACACCTGGCTTTTGTCCTTGGTGGTTTTTATACCCTGCCTTCTAACTTCTCATGGACACTTCCCTACTTCCTCTATTAGTCTAGAATAATCTTAGTGGTTATATCACAGTTCAATCAATGATAACACTAGACTTCTGGGCCTGGGGTGAAGCAGAGTTTAGTTCAAGCATGGCGTGCTTGTAATCCCATCACTGAAGAGGTGGGGGCAGGCGTCTGAAGCAGCGTGGGCTACACACTCAATCTCAAAACAAAACGAACAAAGGAAACAAAGAGATTAATATGAAAGGAGGCTACCTCATCATCCCTCCCTCCCTCCCTCCCTCCCTTCCTCCCTCCCTCCCTCCCTCGTGTGTGTGTGTGTGTGTGTGTGTGTGTGTGTGTGTAGGCATGTGGAGGCCAGAGGAGCCTGGGTATTATTTTCCAGGTGCCAGTGCCATTGCTCTTCCACTTCTGTGGGACGGGATCTCTCACTGGCTTGGATCTGGCTAGCCTGACTGGCCAGTGAGCCCCGCCTTTCCCTGCCTCCCCAGCGCTGGTATTACAAGCACACCCCACCATGTTCACCTTTTCATATGTGAAGTCTGCGGACCAAACTAAGGTCCTAATGTTTGCAAGGCACCAGCTAGGCTTTTGTCAGCCTCCCTTCCATCCTTCAGGGTTCTCAGGGACATGTCTATGAAGTTGTCTGTGAGGCACCACCTCAGGCTCCATCCAGTCTCTAGTACCCCACAGCATGCCATCCCAGCACGAACTATATTTCAGTAAATAGATTTCTTTGGGCTGGTGAGATGGCTCAGATAATTAGGGTACTTATTGCCCAGCCTGATGATCTAAGTTTGATACGAGTCAGTGGACTCCCCCCATCCCCCGCCCGCCGTGTAAGCGAACTCTTCCCCTGCCCCTGCAGAGCAAACGCCATCCCTCTCTATCCCCCTTTTAAGAGTCCCGCCATCAGCTTAGAGTCTCAAGGACCCTCAGAGGCCTTTCACCCTTGGCTTTTTTTCTACAGAATCTTATCTCTCCATACTCTTTTCCTATAGGTAACACTTCTCTGGGTACAGCCTGGCTACTTGGATTTATGGTTTAATTAACATGAGAATGGGTTAGAACAAGTTACATAGGACCACCACAACGAACCGGGAGTAACCAGTATGACAGTTTTATTCAAGTCTCTGAGAGCTCTGGTGTGGGGACCAGGCTGAGATCAGCATGACACTATAATAGTGGGAGGCTTAGCCACTGAACCCAGCCTGCTTGGCATCCCGTCAACAATGTACAGTACCTTGAAAGACACGAAGAGAAAAGGCCAAAGGAAATAACCTGATAATAAGCTTCCTTCAGGACTTTTCCATCTTTAAATACTTCTGACAATACACAATAATTTAAATTGCAAAGCAAATAGGAGCTCAAGGAGGGACTCAGGACACAGAGGAGACACTGGTGCAGGGAAGGACGCTTGTAGTTAAATACTGAACAATAAAACAAACATCTTTCACTGTACCTTCTAGACTCAAGGGACCTAACAGGAGAAAGCCCCAAAGACAACTTTTTCAGAAACTAAAGCCTGTCCAGTGCCTTTCCTTGAGACCTTGAACAGAGCCTCAGACCGCTGTCTGTGGAGGCCCGGCTGTGGACTAAGGTGAAATACAGGAGGGGCCAGGAGAAGCAGAGCACTAGTGAGTTCAACACCTTCCTGCTTTGCCTGCTGGGTGCCAAGGCTCAAGGCGACAAAAGGACAACATTCTGATCTCCCTAGAAGACAGGAGCTGAAACAGGCTTCCAACCTCCAAGAACTAGGAACGGAGGAGAGTGGAGGAGCAGTATCAGGAAGCTCCAAGTCGGACAGCAGAGACCCAGGGCCTTCTCGGTGCTGGGAGGAGGGGAGCTACAGGGCAGACAGTCATCCCAGTGAGGTTGGCATCCCTGCAGAACCGAGAAAGGTGAAGGAGAAGGCTACCATCAGCAATGATGAAGACTGCTGGGCTCGGGGAGATCACAGGTCAGCCGGAGGACACAACTCCTTGGGAAAGGGGCGATTTCAGAACCGACATGGACCCGAGATGGACTAATTTTACCCTAAGGCTTTTCAACAGTGGTCTAGGAATGTGCTCACAGGCCAGAGCAGAGAGATCGGCAACTTGCTTACCAGGTCTGTGACTCTTGGCACACAGTACGAACACCCCAAGTCTGTCCACACATTCTTGGATGCAGGTAATACCCACCAACTCTGGGGAGTAGTGTATAAGGAGTCACAAAATATATGCACATACATTTCTGGACAGAACCTCCTTATGTGGAAGATTTAGTAGCTTTTCTTAAAATCTGTCATTCAGCTCCACACCTGGGCCAGGATAAACCCTCTTCTTATTCCGCCAGGAATAAACTAAGTTACACGCCTATAATCTTAGCATCTGGGAAGTGGAGGGTGGAGGATCATCCAAGGTCATCCTTAGCTATATAGCAAGTTTGAAGCCTGTCTGGGTTACATGAGACCCTGTCCAAAGTAATAATGATAACAAAAATAATAAATAAAAGCCATAGCAGACATGGCCTTGGAACTGGAGGTAGAATAAATGGCGTGAGTGATGTGACCATGAAGGCAGGAAATGGCAGGGAGCCTGACCCTGGTGGATAGTGTGAAGGTTTGCCGTGCAGGGGTGGGGGTGGGGGGACAACGGTTGCAAAGCTTAGCACACAGGGGAGCAGAAGAGTCCCGAGACCCAAGACTGATGAATGAGGTCCATTTACTTCTAGAATTCGCAGAGAATTTAAAGTTGAGAATCTTCAGGCTTCTCTCTATAGGACCGCTTTCTCCTGGAATGCTTCTGAGAGCCTGAAAGGCAGCCAGAGAACATGAAGGAAGGACAAGTCACCCTAGTTACAGGGCCAAGGATAGGAACAGGGTGCTGCCCTGTCATATCCGAATGCCAGGGCTCCCAGGGGGTGACAAGCAGCACTTAGAACTTGTGGTATGAGGTGGTGATGAGGATAAAACACAAAGCCCTGTGTCAAACAGCACAGCTCCATCTGGAGCCCCTGCAGACGTTAGGCAGGGCCTATCCCATACCAGGCTGGGAAGGCACTTGCATTGTATACAAATGTCAAAGGGAGGTAAAAAAAAAAATTAGTAATCAAAGGCTAAACCATACTTCAATATAACTTTCTAAAATGCCAAAATTAATAAAAACATCCATGACACGGTCGGTGCTCAGCCCTAAGGTTGTCTGTGTAGGTATGGCGGTGTGAAAGATGGCAGGAGCGAAGGCAACACAGAACTTTTGAAATTTGGTCTTGAGCGAGTACAAAGCATGCCGTATCTCTTCTCAGGGGTCTTCACATTGTCAGGGTTTCCCTTACAGCCATTCTGACCTGAGGGGCTTCTCCCCTCCTGCCCTGGTAGGAAAGGCTGCTCTCTGAACACTAGGTCTGTGTTCTTATTCCCATCCTGGAATGCCATCTTGCTGCCACATTCACACCTGACAACCCAAACACCCCGGAGAGCAGTTAGAGGGTCAGTCAGAGCAGGGCAGGGCAGGGCCTGTTTCCAAAGGCGCTCCCAGCTCAGGTCAGTACTCTCAATCCCAGGATCTTCTCTTTTCCATCTCTAGACTTGGAGAGGATGCAGGGACAAAGGCAGAAAAGAAATCAAGGACCTGAGTGCAGAGCTCAGGAGAACCCAGCACTCTGCAGTCAGTCCAGCGCTTCTCCAGCAGCTTAGGGAGGCCCCAGTGCCTCCAGGGTCCGCAACCAGAAACGGATAGAGAAGGCAGTGAATACCTAGAAGCAGCTCATGAAAAAAATAAAAGAAACACACTTGGCTTGTAGACCTAACAAGGAACCCAGGTCTGGGTTTGACTAATTAGATATGGATTGATTTCCCTTAATCAAACAAGATTCCAGCTCCTGGTTCCTGTCCTCCAACTAAGTACCAGAGATGGTGAGCCTCCAGGTATCCATGCCAGGGGAGAGTCCAAGGGGAAGGGTCTTCCTCCTTCTATATGCAGATTTTATTGCAATTTTTGAACTAGGAAAATACTGTTTTGCCATCTGGAAATGTGTTTCCAACAACTGTGTCATAACAGGAAGTCATTCTCAGGTCAAGCCAAGGACAAGGACAAGTGCTATATGACTGAGCCATATTTCCGGAATGGGCAACTTTAGTCTTTGACCTCCAGTCACAGACATTCTCACTTTTCTCCACCAAGGGAAGCAGTGTTGCAAGGTGAAGCCATCTGTGCTGGAGCTGGGGCTCTGGCTCCACACATTTAAGAGACAGGACCTTGTTATGTTGCCCTAGACTGACATCACACCCCAGGCTAAAGCAATTGCCCTGCCTCAGCCTCCTGAGTAGCTGGGCTTCCAGGAATGCATCACAGAACCTAGCTAAGGTGGTAGGTTTTAAAGTTAGGGCCTTAAGCAGAGAGGTGAACATCACCCCCAGCTCACAGGAGGGCTTCTGAGGGCCACACACCGGCAAACTTCAGCGTGAAAATGGACAGGTGAAGTCGCCAGGTTCTTGCCACCCACAACTCCCTGAGGGCCACTCTTACCTCTACCTCAATTCCAGTCTACACAAGTCCTTAGAGGAAGTTCAGTACTTCACCAACAGTGGGCCCTGCCTCTTTCCCAGGCCTTCTAGAGGCAGAAAGGCGTGCTTCTGACCTGTCGGATCACGCAATTACTCACACACCCATCCAAAGGCACATGATCAAATAAACGTGATAAAGAGTCGGGGGCTCCGCACCCGTGGTGGAGCACCCCTGGACACTTACATCCTGAGGTGTCCACTCACAGCCACAGCCTTCAGGGCCCACTGTTCTTTACTCTGTTCAGAGCTTGATATTGGTAGGCCCTTGCTTAGCAAGTGGGAGATGCAGCTATGGGGGTTGGGGTGGGGTAGCAGAGGAAAGAAGAGAATGTGCAGAAGACATGAACTTCATGAGTTAAGAATGGTCCTTCTCATGGGGCAACAGCATGGAGCCAGGGTTGGATCTAGACACCCTGCCAAGTCTCCTGTCCCTGAGCAACAGCCTGAGGGTAAAGGGATTCTATGAGGAGTATTATCCTTTGCCACGTGATGTTCCACGCCCAGGGACCCTTTTCCTAACGATTATTCCAGAGCTGACCTGATTTCGAATTCTTAGCAAGTTATGACCCTCGGGATGATCCTCAAAAAGCAGAGGCCAGCAAACTGCCACCCAGATGCTGCCACCAAGCCCCCATTTCCTCAGTAAGACACCAATGGTAAGGACATCCAGCTGATCAGGTTAAGTGGGGGAGGGAGTTAGGAAATGATCATGAAGTGGTGGGAGAGCATGCGCCTGGCCTGGGTGCCCATTAATCATGTTCAACCAACTCCACATCACTCATCTTCCAGAAGCCAAGGGATAAGACTAAGGCAAGATGACCTGAGGCAAAGATGGTGAGAACCATGCTGTCAGCTTCAGCACATTCATCGCGCAGGGGAAGGAGCTGGCCCTTGAGCTGGCAGGGAGCCACAGTGTCTCAATGCCCTTGCAGGGAGCCACAGTGTCTCAATGCCCTTGCAAGGGAAGTGTATGATAAAGGCTTTTAGAAGGAAACCTGAGAGGGATCAAGACACAGGACCGGAGTCATGCAAGAGAAGAGGAACCGAGGAGGCGGGCCGGGCTCAGAGCTCTGGCCAGACTCAACCATCCAAACAGCATCTGTCTGTCTGTCAGTCTTCCTGTTTTTGAGACAAGTGTATTGAATGTGAGGAAAATGATGTCACTTTTCTTTTAAGGTCAGAAGGAAAAACATCCCTGTTCTGAGTTGTTCAAATGTAGGCAATCGTTATTATGACGCCTACAAGGTCACGGGGATGTCAAAGACCACCACATGAAGAGCATCCACGACAGCTTCCCGGAAATAGCTGGAAGTGGCGAAGGAGGCATCTCCTCAGTTCCCAGCAACAGCCTGGGTCTCTAAGGATAAGCACTGGCAAGTGAAGGCATGAGAAGACTCACAGAAAAGAACAGTATCCAATCCTGCTAGCAGCCTGAAGGTAGCGGACGCATGCTCCGAGCAGACAGCCACGTCTTTGAGGAAAGGGAAGTGAAAGGGGGAAGCTACTGTCACTTAAGTGGGTTTATTCACAGCTACCAAGCCTCGTCCTAACCATGACCACAGATATGGGAACCTATGTCACACAAATGGTAACTTCTTAACACTCTTCCCGTCTCTAGGCTCACTCGCACGGAAGAGTGGCAGGCAGTGGGCCAGCACTGCACAGGTTTGGTGGAGCTCAACAAGACCCCTCCCCCAACACTAACCCACGCTAACTCATTGCAGCAGTTTACATGTCTCTCAGGTATGCTCATCTCTTTAGCAAGGCCTTCCTCTGTCGGAATGTTGGGTAGAGATGAGCTGGATCCCACCTGTCACTCAATGGCCTGTAGCAGCCACTCAGTGTACACTGCATCTGTAACTATGTCTTTCCTGGAGAGATGGCTACAGTCAAGCCCTGCTTGGGGCTGGAGCACAGGCTGGAGCCAGCTGCAGCCTAACCTAAAGCTTTAATGCAGGCAAGGTGTGCAGATGGAGCAGTGGAGCATCATCACTGGGTTGGCTGGGACAACGGGGTTCACGAGCTCCCCTCTCCTATGTGAGGGGTCAGAGTATGGGGGGCAAAGTTAACCTCTTCCATTCTCACTTCACAGAGCCAAGAGGGAAGATCAGATATTATAGCAAAACTCTGGCTGACACCGTCAGCACCAATCCCCTGTCTGAAACTGGGGGTGCAGGGTCAAGACAAAGGGCAAATGAGCTCATAAAGAACTTGTGGGAACCAACGTCATCTCATATGTTCTTCCCAGAGAAACAGCACTGATGAAATCTGTCACCTACACCATGAGTACCGCTCTAACCCTCTGGGCATCCAGGCGGCAAACACAGGAGAGCCAGTAGACAGACTCCAACACCACTGGGGACTGTAACCTCAACCAAGCTGTTACTGTCACCCACAACACAGGGGGCTCAAGGGAATGGACAGCGAAGAAAATGGGTGAAAACACTTTGAAGCTCCATATTCAAGTTTAAGAAACAAATATTAAATACATCAGCACTAGCCTCTCTGGTCTCTTGCGACCCAGCTCATGGTGCAGGACCCAACACAAAGGCTCTCTGTGTATAGAGACAGAGATGGTGTCAGTAGCCACTGAGCGCCTCAGGAACTGTATCATGCTACTGCCTCACTGCACCCAAACATTATTACTAAGGGTTCCATTTACTTCAGGGACATCACAAAATGGACAGTCCAATGAAGAAATCCCCATAGTTCCATACCTCATGGTCCAGGACCCAACCCCATATGCTATTGACATAATTCAGGTGTCTCTGTGAATCACATATGACCTAAAGCCCAGGAACCGGAGGGAAGAATGGAAGCTCAACAAGACAGACAAATGCAGGCATTGTTCCTGACTTCAGAACTGGGCTCAGTGAGTGTGTCTTTCAAACAGATATTCCTGAGATGAATCTGCTTATATTCAAACCTGGTGTAAGCATGATCTGAACCCATGCCATGCAAAAGGTGCTGATTTCTGCCTTTGTTTCTAAAACTTAAACCCAAACCAAACCAAGGCCTGACTCTATTAGCCTCCCCACCCAGCCTGACTGAACTGTTCCTGACTGCCTCCTCTCCTCTCCTCCTTCTCTGAACTCTCAGTTCCCATTGAGATTTGCACAGGTAGGCAGTACCTGATCTGTCAAGCCCTCTGGCCTTCATAAGGCCAGCCGATCCCCATCAGCTAGCACGGAAGGACTTAGGACACAAGACACTCATCAAATACCAAAGGTGACACTGAGTCGTAGGAAGAGTGGACGATAAGTCAGATCACAGAACATCAGTACAGATGTGTGAACAGGTAGGACTCAGGGCTGACAAAGGGAACCCAAGGACAGCTATGGCTGGCTGAGGAGGAGAGGCAGTGGATGGATTTGGCTGAATGATTCTGTAGTGTCACCCTAAAAGGTAAGGAAGACCGGAAGGTGGGGACATACGCGCACACTCCTCTCTACACAGCCAGAGCTGACACAGCCCCTCTTGTGAACATGGAGAAAAAATCCTGCAGGGCAGGAGACCCTCCGAACTGGCCCTGCTCCCATCCCTTCCATCTTCAAAGTGCATTCTCAGTGCAAGGAGGAGGTCTGGATCCCAGGCTGTGCCAGCCAGCTCCCTCCGCCTCCTCCGACTTCTCCCTTGCCCACCCTGGCCCTTTTTACACTAAGACCAGAACTCCTGTTGGATCTCATATGGGGAAGGCCCGTGTGCATTCAGCTCAGCTCTGCATAGGGGCACAGTGCTATCCTGGCTCTGCCCCTCAGCATCCAGGTCCAAAAGTGTCCGCTCAGCAGGGGGCAGTGGCCCTGCCTGTAAAGGGAGCAGGGCTGGAAGTCCAGGCCGCTCTTCCACAGTGCTGCTGCTGCTGGCAAAGCAGGAGTCCAGGTTGCTGGGTGTTTCTGTGCTGGAGCTGTTAGCTGGGGAGGCGCTGCGGGCATGGCTGGGAGACACAAACCACCAAGGGTCCAGCCGCTGCCGGTTGGCAGAAGGACGAGGTCGAGGCAGAAACTCCAGGGTCTTGGGTCTCTCTAAGGTAGAGTCTCGCTGGGTGTTCCAGCGCCTTGGAGTTGGGGGAAAGACCACATTGGGGTCAGGGAGACGGGGAAATTCACCTGGGTCTCGGCTGGGACTGGGAGTTTTCAACATGCCTGGTCAGAGAGACAATGGGAAAGACATCAGATGATGGCACCATTATTTCCAGCTGAGACATGCACCTTCCCCATACTTCCATATGCCTAGGCACATGGGGCAAATGTTTACAGAACTCACACTGTGTCAACACAGTGTGCAGGGAGGTGCTGGGGATATAGCAGTGGATAGAAACAAAGTGGCCTTGGGTGAAGGAATAGTAACTAATTTAAAGCAGATGTTGGGGAAGGACCCATAAGGTGGTCCCTTACGTTTGTAAATAAAGTTTTACTGAGACACATTTCTGATACACTCTGTAGCTGCTTTGTATCTCCAGCAGTATAGCTGGAGAGAGAGAGAGACAGAGACAGACAGAGACAGAGAGAGAGAGAGAGACACAGAGAGAGAGAGAGAGACAGAGAGAGAGAGACAGAGAGAGAGAGAGACAGAGACAGAGAGAGAGAGAGAGACAGAGAGAGAGAGAGAGAGAGAAAACCCAAAATATTCACCATCTTGTCCTTTCTCAAAACAGTTTGCTGATCCTTGATTTAAGGGGATGACTGTTGTTCAGTGTTCATCTACATAATAGCCATATGGCAGGAAACGATTCCTGCCGTCTCTATTCCCAGACAGGTCACAGACCATGTAAGAGACAGGCCTACAGGGGGAAGACTCACACAAAGGTGTGAGACAACTGTTGCACACATGGCAATCTCAATCTCACCAAAAGGGCACGAGCACCTCTGCTTCTCTCCATGTTCTAAGTAGCGGGTGTTTCTTAGCCAGCCTCCGGCCTTTTAGGGAGCAAGGATTGGTGACAGGGAAGTCCGAAGTAGAAATTATACATTCACAAGAGTTTCTGGGGTCAACTGCTAGAGGCAAGCTTATACATGTGGACAGCCACCTACTAGACATGTCTCCAGCTGTGAAGGGGCAGGTGTGACTCAGGAATTAGTGACGGAGAACGTGACGGATGGGTGGCAGCTGACCTTAGGTGTGTGTCTGAACTAATGCTGTAATGGCAGGAGCCCAAGTATGTGGCAGAAAACACCCTTCCTAGGTGTGGTGAAGACTCCTTCACTGTGGCTATAGAATCTTTAGGGAACAAGAAGCTTGACAGCTGCCCTCGGATGTGGAACCACCGCCCTGCCCCAGAGCAGGGTTTCAGCATGATGCCCTTGTCTGTCTCTTCTGTCTCTTCCTAAGCAGCCCGACTCCTTTCATCAGTCAGGAGAAGATGACCATAGTACAGGGCAGAGAGAAGCCAGCCAGCTCTGGACACCCTGCCAATTCCATATCATATTTCTTGCATGGTTGAACGAAAGAAGAAGAACTGGAGCTTATTTGAATCCAGAAGTAAAAGGAGAGAAAATGAGCCACCTACAAACATCTTTACTCCTGGGGGCCATAAAAGAAGCAAAGAGAAAAGGGGAAGTGGCCAGAACTCACCTGTTCCAGGACTGGGACTCATTCCATTGCTGGAGGGGCTCCTGCTGCCTAGTACTGCAGGGGCTGCTGCTGGCTTAAGTGCCCCATCAGAAGGAGTCCGCCTGTGACCACTAGGCTGCGTGGGGGCTGTGAGGGTGACATGGGTGGGAGTCAGGGACTGGTTGGGGTCTCTCTTGAAGCGCTCCACTCGGACATTAACCAGGGGGTTGTGGGTACATTGGGTTAGGGGTGGAGCTTCAACTGGGCTGACTGGCATTTCATACACCACGATCTCATCACTGTCAGAGCGCAGTAGGGAGCGGGTAGAGTTGCATTCAGAGATGGAGGAGAGAGACAGAAGTGTCAAGGAGGCAGAGGGGTCTCCTAGCAAGGTCATTGGTTCTTCCTTCTTGAAGAGCTTTCGGGAGGGGGGGCTGGTACTCCGACGAGGGCGGCTGGCCCTTTGGAAAAGACCTTCACGCCTCTTCTTCTCCTCCCGGGCTGGTGGCTCAGGTTCCTCTGGGGGAAGCAACTGGCACTTGCCAGCTTCCAGCAAGTCAAACCCTAGGCCTGTGGCTGCCAGAACAGCTCCACATCCAAGCAGAGCCACCTCACAGCGCCGGTGGTGGGTCCCACCGCGCTTGAGGCTGTTGGTTGGCGTCAGCTGAGGGGTACTGGTAGCTGAGTTGACTGGGGTAGGTTCCTCATGAACTCCATCACTGGAGGGGCCGTCCCCATCCTCGCCGCGAGGAAACGGGATACAGAGGTAGGACTGGTTGGGTGAATGCTGTAGATGATTCTCTCCGCTTCCTGGGCCTTCACTGTCCTCATCCTCTGTGCAAACAGGAGAAATGGCAGAGAAAAATGGAGTGAAGAGTCTGGTCCTTCTTCCAGCTCAGTGTCAGAAAAGCAGGACACGAAACCGGGCCCTGAGCCAATGGGGACTGTTTTCTGTACACTCAACTGAGACCAACATGGGAAATTCACCTGCATTCCAGAGCCCATTTCTCTACTTGCAAAAAAGAGTATCAGCAAATTTGCGGTCTCCCTCTGAGGGACTCTGCCGAGTGTGTATAAAACGCTGCACCAACCTCATAGCTGTTAGGCAAGTGTACTACCACTACGCAACGCCTTTACCTCAATACGGACTCCTACAAGAACATGCAGAATGAGTTCCTAGAACCAGAAACATTCAGGCTTTGGATTTCTAGCACAACTCTTTGCAAAATGTCTTAAGGTTGGTCTTCAGAAGAAATCAGAATCCTCTCCATGTTTGAAGGCCAATCTGTTCTATTTATGGGCCTGTTATGACTTGGAACTCTACAAAGAAAAGCATCTAGAGAGCTCAGCCCCCACAGTGTTACCAGAGTAACATCCGAAAGGCTAGGAAAGGGGAAATGTGTCCGGTTCAAGTCTTCATCCTTGCACACTGTCCTAGGGATATTATTGTTGGATTCTTGGGGCCAGAGGCAAAAGACAGGTTCCATGGCTACAATACACGGAAACTAGGGTTTAGGAAAACCTGGTAAAATGGAGAAGACAGAGTAGAGGACAAAGGTGAGACAAACCCTATGGATAGTAAGTAGTACTAGGAATCCTTAAACAACACTGGAAGTCTAGCCAAGAATTCTCTAAGGAAACCAGGAGAAAACCAATGCTCTACTTACCTATCTCCATAAGGCTGGTGAACCCAGGTAGGGCGGGGCTACTCCTTGGGCCCTTCCCCAGGTTGGGGGCACTGGATGACCACTGCTTGTATCCATCTACCAGGGACTTGAGGCTGAAGGAAGGAGGAGGAGACCCGTTAGCACTGGCTATTTCCCTTACGGCCTTCATGGGCGTTCAGAAAGTGTCTGTCTCCTTAATCACACTGAAAACCTCGGGGGTCAGACAACTCTTCCTGAGCCCCCCTAGTCCACAAACAAGTGCACATGCTCTAGGAGATGAAAAGTGGTGGTTTAACCGAGCCCCTCACATGCTATGGAATCATGGAAAGAGTGAGTGAGCGGGTGGGCAAGCAGACAGAAGGAGTAAGGGCTGAGTTTGTGGAAGGCCGTGTCTGAGCCATTCTTAATGGAAAGGCAATCACCCCACAGGAACCAAACAACACACTCAGAACATCACAAGGATTTCAATGCAAACACCTGCAGTGCAAGGCAAGCATGGGGCAGATGAACCAGCAGAAATGGCCCCGGCCACTCCACTCATAATGTTTCTCAGCTTCTCCTTCCAAGCTTCTATCTCGCATGCTTAAGCTTCCAAAGCCATTCACTCTTCAAAAGGAAAAAAAAAAAAATCAAGCAAGAAAGCTGCACCCAGCCAGTGCACGTGGGACAGACCTATATGGGGGATACACCATGTGGTACTCAAGCCGCAGTTTGTCTGGGCATGGAGACAAAAGACAGCGGCTTGATTTCAACTCCCTGCCATCAACTCATTCGGCAAACTTAGCAATTCTCCAGAGACAGAATGGAACCCCATCCTTTTCCTTACAGAGTGGGATCTGGATCTGGAAGCACTGGCCTTGCCCCTAGAGGGCAGTAAAAGGGAGCACTGAAAAATCTACACGATAGGGTGGCACTGAGAACCCAGCACATCAGCCAGAGAGGACTCTTGGTTTTTAATGCTAAAGACCCATACATCAAAGCCTACTCTCTCAGGGTCTGAAGCCACCAGCGGGAGAGAGAAGGCTCAACTTTCTCCTAGGCCTCAGAACTGTGCAGGCAGAAACACTGGTGAACTGAAGCACAAAACACAGAGCTGAAGCTAGGCGGTGGTGGCGCACGCCTTTAATCCCAGCACTTGGGAGGCAGAGGCAGGTGGATTTCTGAGTTCAAGGCCAGCCTGGTCTACAAAGTGAGTACCAGGACAGCCAGGACTATACAGAGAAACCCTGTCTCGAAAAAGCAAAAGCAAAAACAAACAAACAAACAAACAAACAAAAAACCCAACAACACAGAGCTGGAGAGAAGCGGCCAACACCACAGCCTGGGACTTCCCACTGCACTGTGATGGTATAGTTCCTCTAGTACTGGGCCGGACGAAGCCCAGGTTAGCCAATCAAAGCCAGTGCTCAAGCGTGTACAGCACAAGGCCTTCTCCAGGCACAGTGTGCAAGGAGCAGTCCAGCAACCTGGGTGAGTCAACAGAGCAGTTTTCCCAAGGTGCACTGCTCTTACAAGAATAACCAGCTCGTCACTTGCAGCAATGAGGAATGAGAACAGGAAAATGGAAGGGCAGTTGCTACCAACACAGCTGTGGATGGGTCAAGACCAGACTCACCCCAGGTGGAAGTGTGGAGACTCTGATGGGGTACTTAAGCCATTAGCTTTTTCCCGTCTCTGGGGGGAGCTTCAATGAATAAAGAGAGTCAGCAATATGTAGTGGAGACCACAGCCAGCTCACCCTCTCCCATACTCAAACTACCCAGGCTGGACCAGTGAGGTGGCCAGCTGTGCTCTGCCCGTCCAATCAGCAAACCTACTCCATGTTGGAGCTGTTTCAGGCCTAGGCTCTTCCAATGTAAGGGACAAAGGTCCCTGGACAGCCCCAGGGTAACTGTAAGGGGCTGTGAGTCAAAAACACCCAAGCTGCCATCAGTGAGCTGCTGTTCCCTACAGACATGTACTGTTAGATGAATGGGGGGGAATTCTCCCTACAGACATGTACTGTTAGATGAATGGGGGGGAATTCTCCCTACAGACAGGTACTGTTAGATGAATGGGGGGGAATTCTCCCTACAGACATGTACTGTTAGATGAATGGGGGGGGAATTCTCCCTACAGACATGTACTGTTAGATGAATGGGGGGGGGGGATTCTCCCTACAGACATGTACTGTTAGATGAATGGGGGGGGGAATTCTCCCTACAGACATGTACTGTTAGATGAATTGGGGGGAAATTCTCCCTACAGACATATACTGTTAGTTGAATTGGGGGGGGATTCTCCCTACAGACATGTACTGTTAGATGAATTGGGGGGGTTCACTTTACTGAATTCAAGGGCTTTGCTGTTATAATTTTCTTCAGTCAACAGGCACTACAATTAATAACATTATGATGGAGATATCTCTAACATTTCTGACATCAAAGACAACGGGACTCAAGCTTGTTAGAATACACTTTCATTTCTTCAGTGAGAATTGGGAATAATGAAAACCCAAGGCATGTGCTTCCTAATTGTCTCAAAAGCCTGCAAGGGCAGATCTATGTAAGAAGAAAGCAAAGCACAGAGTTAACACTGTCGCAGTGGAAGAAGAAGAAAGTTAATTTACTATCAAGACAAACACAAGACAAACACAAGAACCTTTAAGTGAAGCGGAAGCAGCAAAATCACTAGAATCCTCCTTGAGGAGAGGAAGGACCTGCAGGAAGGAAGAAAAACTACTGTGCACACTCACTGAAAATGGAGTGAAAAACTTAATTATCAGACACCACCACTAGCCTGGTTAACCTTAGAATTTATACTAATGTCTGAGGTAGCCAGTGACAGGGTGACTGGGTTCCTCAAAGCCAGGCCATGAAGGACAGACTGCAAGTTCTTATCCACTCTCCTCTCCTGAGCTCTGTTGGCCTGTGACCCCAAAGGCCTACAAGTCTTGTCCTACAAGTCTACATTTTCTATTTAAAGCAACTTAGGATTTCAAAGCCTTACTTGACAGTATACATCCATTCTTTTTTTTTTTTTTTAATAAATCTAATTGTTATTTTTTTCCCCTTGAGCTCAGACATGAAGAATGGAGAGTTTGAACATACAGGTTTGGAAGCCCCATTCAGTGAGCAACAGGAAGTCACTGGAAATGATGCTGCAATTGCTATCCTCACACTCAGAAGAGCAGGAAGTACTCTAGAAGAAATACAAACCGTGCTGCTCACACTTCGAGTATTAAGTAGATGACATGGAAGGCAGAGAACCATCATCCCAGCATAGTAATTAGGTGCGTTCACCATGAGCCAGCTAATTGATGCACTTCATAAGAGGAACTCAGCTAACCCTTAAGCTAGGCACTAGTCTTATGCCCATTTTGTAGCTGAGAAAACATGAGCTCTACAGCTCCCTGTGGAGCTGAGTCCTTGTCCAAGACCCTCTCTGTGCCATCAGGAGGCCTGGCCTATGAAAAACAGAGATGCAAAGAATTTGCCTCCCAGGCCTCCAGCCTACAAGTGAGGATGCAGCGCACCTAAGGCACCGGTTGCCTAGAAGGCATTAGCATGTGGTTAGCTGGGGAGTAGCAAGGCAGTCCAAGGGGCACAGTACATCCCAGGGCAGTGCCAGGGCTGAGGTCCTGTGCCGGCCTCTGCTTCAGGATAAAGCCCTTTCGGACCCTGCTCTTCCTCCCCTTCCTCCGAATGGACGGTTTATGGGGAAGCCTCAGGTCTTAGCCCACTCAGACCAGCTTCCTGCATCCCCATCCTCTTTGGGTTACTTGCTGCTTTGAGAACACCTGCAGGAGCAGCAAACCAGCGGACTGAATCCGATCCCGCCTGCCACTTGTCTTTGTGAGGTTTGAGAGGAACACAGCCACATGTGCTCATTCACTTATGTGTCACGCAGAATCTGGGACAGCTTTTTTATTTCTTTGTCACCATGAAGACCCAGAAGCCTAAAATGTCATCTGGCCTTTCATAGAAAGAGCTTGACAATTCCTGCCTACAAGGAAGCCCAGGGTCAGGAGACTGGACAATTCTCTAGAAGGGTCAGGAAGAGCTTAGAAGTAGCAGTGCGCATCCATCTGTAGTCCCGGCACTCGGGAGGTGGAGGCAGGAAGACAGAGAGCTTGAACACAGCTTGGACTAGCCCAGCCCATCTTAGAAAATAAAACAATAAACCTGTATACTTTTCCAAACATATTAAAATAAACAAGAGAAACAAAAGTATTTCCTATCATACTTTAAAATGTTGTGCCAGTCTGTGAGTGAGAGAGACATTCACATCATCTGCCTCTTACCCTTCATCTCCTGATGTGAGCTCTTTCTGCCCAAGTGTTCCTGGTCCCCATGTCCGGCCCTTCTTCTTTGGGGCCCTCTTCTCCTCTTCCTCCCCTTCCTCTTTTGGAACAACTGAGCTCCGGCCCCAGGTTTTACTGCTTTCACCAGGTGTCACTGTGAATAACAAAGGTTGAGTAAGATAAGTATCTCCAAAAAAATGCAGACAGACAGACAGACACACACACACATACACGTGCACACACACATGCGCACACATGCACATACACACATGCACACACACATGCACGCACACACATGCACACGTGCACACACACATGCGCACACATGCACATACACACATGCACACACACATGCACGCACACACATGCACACGTGCACACACACACACACACGCACACACACACGCACACACACACACATGCACGCACACACACATACACACACGCACATGCAACACACGTGCACACACAGGCACACACACATATACACACACGCTCGCGCACATGCACACACACACAATTTATTTAGAGCAATTGCTATAGTAAAAAATAACACTAGTCCAGGTTTTGGCCTACACTAAAACTTTGACGAGTTTTCTTAAGACCTAGGCTTTGGAAAGCCTCAGCCTGGGAAGTACAGATGGAAGGAAAGTAGTGGTGCCCAGAAGGGCAGACAGTATGGAGGGCCTCAGGCGGACACCAATCTATATCGCTATCACTCCAGCTTCCAAATTGCTTTGCAAGTCCCTAAAGACTTTCCCATATCCACACCCCCCTGTGCTGCTGTCTGACTGTGTGGGAAAGGTGGAGGAAACAGCATAGAAGTGAACAACGGGACGAGGAGAAGGAAGGCTGTGGCTCTGCAAATGTATATCCATGTGTGCAAACATGGTTGGGGAAGGTGGCAGAAGTTACAGCTGGAACAAGCCTGGATTCATCAGTGGCTGAGCAGAGCAGGGGACAAGAGTCCCTGGGATGTCTGGCCTCAGTTTTGGAAACTACTGTCTCACACTGGATGGCTCGAAGACGAGGGATGATGGTGGGGCTTGCAGGAGGACTCGACCGGTTGCTGATCAGACTCTTCCTTTTATCCATGGTCGGGGAGGCCTGCACCGTGAACTTGTGCTGGAAATCTGCTTGGAGAGACAAACACGTGTGCGTCAGGGTTACCACACGGTCAAACTCATTTAAGAAATCCGATGTCTCCTGGCAGGCCTGAGGGGTAGGCCTTCATCTCCTGTTTTCTCCAGAATGGTCACATGACAAGATGAACGCACAGACAGTCATCTTCATAACGTTCTCTATGTAATGGACACAGGTAGTACAATTACAACCTAAGTGCTGCTTTCTAGTGCATGTCGCTTTGTGGATTAGTCTAGGAATGAGGATAGATGACCGGTCACCACGCATGTCCTTTCATGTACCAAATAAAGAGTGTTCAATGCTCCTCACAAATTGCAGCTGTATTAAGAATCAGATCATGATGGAAACACAAGGATTCAACAGAAATGGGGAACTGACCCACTTCTTACACACCATAATGGTAGTTTTGATACAGCATGAAGAACACGGAATGTTCAGCTCTTGAGTTCTGAGTTTCAGCCTCCTCCTCATCTGTCAGAGGCCCTGGGCCCTCCCTCACTACACTAACCTCTCCCTGCAAATGGGCCCAGAGCTTCGCCTCTGTTGCTAGTGCATAGCAATGTCCTGGTACAGCCCAGGTGCTCCGCGTGTACGCAAAGATACCATACGACTTGCAATAAACAAAACAACCAACCAAACAAACAAAGCCAACCACATCAAATGTGACAAGGACAGCTGAGCACACTCCCATAAGCACATTCTCTGATTCGATGGCTTAACTCTCTTGTCAGTGTCTAAGCCATCATCCCAAGTCACTCTGACTACCTCATTCTTTATTTCCTTAAATTCTAATAAGCTTGCTTCCCAAGGCCTTATAGATTTAGAACACAAACAATTTTTTTTTTATCTATAGAGATACTCACATGCCCCCTTGGGCACATTATACTCCACCAAGGTTCTAACTCACGGTTTCTTATCTCTTTACATTTCCCCAGGTAACAGTACTGAAAATGTACTTTTATGGGGCCACTGTGCTTCTGAGAGGCTGTATGTAAATCTTATAATAGGAACGTTTACTTGTTAACCTAATATTAAATGCACTGAGAACCGTGAGAAGAAACTTGAGACAAGTTCCTTTTCAGGATTAAGATTTCTCATCTAGGAACACCTGAGAACCCCTTCACCCCAGTGGTGCACATCCTTCTCCAATGGACAATTCCCCACAAGGCCTGGCACCCACTGAGCAAGATGGTGCACCCCAGCATGCTTTACTTCAGGAACTGTGGTCTGTGTTTCCAAGCACAGTCTAACTCCCCCCAACCCCTGCCAAACCAGCTCCCGGTCCTGCGCGCTCTTGCTCTTGCTCGCTCTGCCACTGACCGGAGGGGAGGCTGATGCGGTTGCCGTCCTTGAGTTTCAGCCGGCTCTTCCTGAACTTGCCCTTGCGTTTCTTCACCCGGGGCTTTTCCTGGCACAGCTGGTGGATGATGATGTTGAGCTCTCGCTCCAGGATGTCGATCTCCCGCTCCGCCAGCTCCTGCTCCCTACGCCGGAGCAGCTCTTCCTGGTTCTTCTGCTGGAGCGCAGCCCGGGTCAGCTCCTCCTCCCAGGTTCGGAGCTCCTACAGACAGGGGGGGGGGGGGGGGTGGGCAGGGGCGGTAAAGAGAAGGGTGGGTCTCAGTGCAGAAAGGAGGCGACCTGGAGAGCTCTCCTTCAGCACGGGGTGAGAGGAGAGTGTAACACAACCATTCTGTGACTACAACTACAGAGGCTAACGCCACAGAGCAAGCCTGGAGACACAGGCTGACTCTTCCTACAGCAGCAGCGCCTCCTTATCCTTGGAGAGTACGTCAAGACCAACAGGGAATGTTTGAAACCATGGATTCCTCTGAACTCTGTGTGTATTATGTGTCTTCCTCTAAAATACCTCAACTATAAAACTGACTCTATAAGTTAGGCACTACAAGAGATTAATATATAGTATATTCATATGTATAGTATAATAATAACAACAACAACAATATATTGCACTAAAGTCACCAGCATTACTACTCTTGTCCTTTGGAACATTTATTAAATAAAATAAGGGTTACCTAAACACAAAGTTGCCTTATCACAATAGCAGATGAGAAACCCAAGATCAATACTGTGTGGCTTGGGTAACGTGCCAGTGTGAGGAGAATGACTGTCCCTAGGAAGGTCAGAGCAAGACAGTCTCACGATGCTTAGAACAGCATGCCATTTAAAACATGACTCTGTTCACTTCTTCAATGTTCCATTTAATATTTTCAGACTGTGGTTGACAGTGGTTAAGTCAAGCCACAGAAAGCAAAACTATAACTGGGGGAGGGGGTTTACTCTAACTACTTATTGACAAGATCCAATTTTCGTTTTTCCTACTGGCTTGTGTAATTTATAAATTACATTACGACTGTAAAGAATGGTGGCCCGGAGTTGGTGACTGAGCAATCTTGACAAAAGCCAGCCACGGTGGAGGTCCTCCGTGGAAGAGTAGCAGTAATGGAATGATATCAATGGTTCTCCCAGAGGGACCCCCAGAGATCTACCCACTGTCAGCCTCCCCACTCTGCCACCCCACTCTGTCACTACAGGCCCGTCAGTGACCTCCCAACAGCTTAGGATCACTGTGCTCCAAAGGAGACTAATCTCTCTTAATTAGATTCAGAAATTATTTTTAAACCATTTGTGTAGGGGACAACAAAGGCATTGCAGAAAAGGGCTTAGAATCCAGTGGCCCAGGCTCAGTCCTACTTCCCCCTTCCTAGCTCCAAGAAGGTGGACGCCCCTGGCCCTCAGCTGTGAGATGAGAACAATCAATCACACTGCCCCCCCCCCGCACCCCCCCTCCCCGCGCTGTCATACCAACAGGACAAAAAGGCTTTCTTACACTTTTCAAGTGGAAACAAAAAAATGAAACAATGAATCATATGCAGTTTTAGATTTTATCATTATCATATTGCTATTTACTTATTAATTTAACTCTTTCACACTATAGCCCAAGTAGTCTTGAAATCACTTTATAGCCCTGATCTCAAACTTGCAGCCCTCCTTCCTCAGCCTTCTGAGGGCTGTGAGTACATGCATGTGCCACCATGCCTGGCTATCACACTACTACTAACTCCCCAAGACTATATGTCCATCTCTCAGGTCCCCAGATTCGGCTCTGCCCAGACATCACAGGGCATAAAACTGTATATAATTGGTTTCATTTGTGTGGACACTGATTGCTAGGGTCATACCACAGAAAAAGGGAGGGCCACTGGGGGAATGACTACCAAACTCAAAAGCAGACTCCAGCAAGCCAAGAGATGCTGGCATCGCCAGATGATCTGAGCTTAGAACGCTTTCCACAAAATCATGAAAATGTCAGTTTCAGGTTCCTATCCTGTGGTGTGGACCATCAAGCAGACCCCAAGAAGGTACTGGTGTCAGTGGTTGGTACCCTGAGTCCAGACAACCCAGTGAAGCATCCCTGCCAAGACAAGACCTGCCGTCCCCTCCTCTCTACCTTTTCTTTGGCCCTGAGTTGGTCAAACATCTCCTGAATCTCATGTTTCCAGTCGTCCTGCAGGCAGTGGAAGGAGTCCTTGGGCATCTCAAAGAAACCGGACTCTTCTATAGTCGTTAGCTGGTCCAGGATACTCGTGAAAGACGGGCGCGAATGGGGGTCGGGATTCCAGCAGTCTGAATGGAAAATGAAAAGAAAGAGGAAGAGTGGGGCAGGCAGAGGCAAACGGAAGCTTCATTTCGTACTGCATACCCTCCTCATCAGAAAAAAAGCCTCAATTTCTCCTAGAAAATGGAGCCCTGAATTTATGGAGCCCGCGCAGGAAAGCACACCACCCACCATTATAACATGAAGAGGGGAAACCGGAAGTCAGACACACTGCCCTGTACACCATTGAGCAAGCATAGAACACAATTTCCTATGCTTGCCACTGCTACCAGCTTACGAGGTACATACGGTTCAAGTGGACCATGGGTGACTGTGCCCCAAATTCCTACATGAACACAAGCTACCATCCCCACACCTCAATGGGAGAAGACAAAGAGGAGAACATCAGGGAGAGTCAGGAGGAGTGAGCCTACCAGTTGCCACCACACAGTAGGCCCTTTCCTTCTTCACTTTGCCTAGCTTTGCATTTCTCACAAAATCATGTTTTCGACTCAGTGATGTTTGAGTCCCTTTCTTCCCAAACAACCTTCAGTTCTACACACAAGACACTCAGGCCTGGGAAGAATTGCCACTGTAGCTTATTTTGTAATACATAAGACGATTCTGGAATGCGAGATAGCAGGTTTTAGTTAATAATTTCTATAGTCACTGCAAAAAGGAACCTGCTTTAGCAGGGTGTGGCCACTGTCTACAAACAGCTCTCTCAACTCTTCCCCCGGTGGCTAATACTCATCTCCTTTTCCTGCAGCTGATCTCACGTCTTCCAAGTGCTGGGTAAAGGTTAACAGCCACCAGCTTTCCTCGGCCCAGGAGTTACTTACCTTCCATAAGTTTGGCAAAAGGCTCTGGACATGTAGAGGGGATAGGAAGGGCGAGTTTGTTCATGGCCACACCGTAAGCCACTGCTAAGCCATCAATGCCCCGGAAGGGCACCTCGCCAGTCAACAGCTCCCAAAGCAGTACACCATAGCTGGAGAGAGAAAGAGGACAGAAAGTCTGTAAGAAATAACAGACACTTCCTCACCAAAGTAGCTACTAAGGTTTTTCCAGACATCCCACAATGCCTACAAACTATAGAAAAACGAGTGAAATAGACACATTGATATAAAGGGAAGCCACAAAGCCTACTAGGCAAAAGCAAGGCTCTAGAGCCAGGCACATCTGGCGTCACGCCTGCCCCATCATGCCCTGCCTATGAATCCATGGGCAAATCGCTACATTGCTCTGAGCCTCTAATCCCTCCTCTGTAGTGAGCAACATCATTAGTCTCAGAAGTTGTCATGAAATCCAATGAGTCTTTAGGAGAGAAAATAAGCACTCAGTGGCCACAGCAACTTTATTGTTTTAAAACAAGGCCTCACTCTGTAGTTTAGCCTTGGCCTGAACCTCCTAATCCCCCTGTCTTCGCCTCCCCAGGGCTAGGATTCCAGGCATGCACCACCATGACTGACTGCTACTGTGAATGAGATAAACCTGTAGAAGACTCTCCAAAATAGAATCTATTTCTAGACGACTTTTGTCGCAGATACATTCTTTTTGGCTTTAGAAAAACCAGTGAGCACCACTCAACATGGATTTCGCTCCTGCAAAAGATTTAAGTGTCTGCTAGGTTAAATAAATGTCTGACTCTAGATGGCACAAGTGGGACTTTCACAGAGGCCTCTGTCTAGCTCTGTGGGGGAAGTTCCACAGGGCAGACTGCGTCAGCAGAGAAGAACAGCACACTAGCTCTGAGAACTTCTGTGTCCCTACCTACCAGGTTCAAAGAATTGTTCATAAAAACAATTCTTTATGTCCTCCGAGACAGGGAACATGAAGCACAAAGCCTAAGGAAGAATTAGTCTATGGGTCACAATCATACCAGGAACGACCGCACAGCACTCTGTCCTTCCAGGAATAAGTTAGGCCAAGAAAACACAAGCTCCAAACATCCAGAAGGAAGAGGGTCTTGCCACAAAGACCTCAAACTTATTGTAACATCCTCAGCAGTGTCCAGCTACAAGGGCCTTATTACCACACCCAGACCCTTTCAGGATACTTAGAATGTGCAGGGAGTACAGCACTTTCCATCATCCCGAATCCACACGAGGGAGGATGCAGGCAAGTGTGAGCAAGTACAGGAAGGGAAGACTTGGATGGGTTTGGTGGTCTATATAAACCCCAAGCTCCAGACACTGGAAAACAGGGTAAAAGACAGATCTCCCACACAGAAATTAGTGAGAGACACAGAAAAGCCAAGACTAGGCTACAGAATGAGCCACGACAGACGTATTAGAGCACAAAGAACCCTAAGCAGACCAGAGTGGGAAACCCAGTGGTCTTTGAGTTAGTTCCTGACCACTATGGGAAAGAGGAGTCGGAGCTCCGAGCCTAAGGGTCAGCACACACACACACACACACACACACACACACACACACACACACACACACACCAGTGAGCAGCCTGCTCTCAAGTACACTCCTAATCGTCCTGCACGGCTGCAAACAATGCACCAGCCTATGTGCCAGGGCACTGGGCGTGGGGGCCTACAGATGGCCCCTGGGGGTAATCCAGCCATCCTGGCTTTACTCTATTAAGGCACTTAGATGCCATCACTTTCTTTATGAATCGTGAGAGGGCACGGCAGCTTTAGGACTTGTCTTATCTCTCTAGGAGCTGGAAATTAGCTGGTAGCTGGTGAGAACATTGATAGCTGGTAACCCTGCCAGGGCCTCCTGAGCCTTGACTGCCATGCACTGTGGTTGCTTGATTCTGAAGAGGGGGAATCAGAGTAATATGGCTTTTAATCCTCACATTCTCAGGTTAATAGGTGTCCAGAGACGGGTGACTGCAGCGCTCACCTTTCATCAAAGAATCTTGTTTTTGCAACAGATGGAGACTATTACAGAGATCTGGTTAAAATGCAGAGTAGCAACTGTGGAAGGTCCAGCCCCACGTGCATCCCAATACAACCCTGCACCTAAGACTTAGAGGAAACTGCGAAGGAGACAGAAAAATTTTAATTCAAAGGATGAGGAGCCCCTATTAGACAATGTGTTCTAGACATGACTGGGAAGCCACACCTGTGAAGTCCCAACAAGACGGTTGCCTAAACAAGACTTGCACAATGGCACCAGTTGCTGTGCCTAAGTAGACGAGGAGAACCTTCTGGGCCCCACTCCTAGACGAAGAGCTACAGTCAGTGTCTGCTGAAGGAGGGAAAACTGGTTTTCTTCAGGTCTGAGTCCCCAGATAGATTCTCCCGGCCCAGTGGTCAGTCCTAAACACGTGTACGTATTAGCAACACTAATGAACGCAGTAGGTGGTGTGTATAAGACAGCAATCATTTTAAAGGAGGTCATAAATTTGAGAGGTAGTGGGAGGGGCTTGGGGGGAGATGGGGGGGAGGGGTGGAAAGGATGTAACTACAGCACTCATGCCTGAAACTCACAGAAAAAAGGCACATGAGTAGTGGTTGGCAGCTGTGGGAGTGAGTGCACGTGCAGTCAGATGCTCCCATAGGCTACACTGAGCGCACTCCCATCATCCTTGAACACTGCCAAGAATTACACTATTAGAGTTGAGGATGTGGGTCCATGGTAAAGCATCTGCCTAGCATATGCAGGCTGTGGCTTTGGCTTCCACACCCAGCAGGGAAAGTGTGGATGAAGGAGGAACAGGACAGGCTGGGAAATAAAGAGAAACTGTACTTCTACCAGACCTTGACTGTGACCTACCTAGACAGCAGTCACACTTGGAAGTTTTTACCAAGCAACTCAAAGAGCCCTCAGCACCCCTAGCCAGACTCCTGGGTTAGAGCCGCTCCCATCCTCAGTCAACTGCCTTCTGTACAATGCCCGTTTCTATACAGGTAACAAAACCTAGTGGTCCCACAGACCCTGTCCTCTATCTAGGCAATGATGATCAGTATCTCAGCCCTAAGTAGTGCTCTGTTCCTGTCCTGGCATCCCTTCTCTAATGGCTTCCCACTAGGCCCATGAAGATGTCTCAGGCCACATGCAAGAGGGAGGAGTCAGGGCTCTACCTTCTGAGCATCAATGAGGGAAGCTGGGCCACATGGGACTTGCTGGTCCATCTGTGATCATTCCACCTGAGGCTTAAGAGTTGAGGAGGAGGAAGAAGAAGAGGAGGAAGAGGAGAAAGAGGAGAAAGGAGAGGAAGAGGAGGAGGACTGAGGCCTGTGCATGGCACACAGTAAGGGTTCGATAAATGGCACTTACTGTTGTAAAGGAATAACAAACCAGCTTAGGACCAGCTCTCTGCAAGCCCCTAGTCAGGTGTCTGCCCTCTCTGGAAGCCCTGCTGGGTCTGAGCTGTGGTGAGCCAATCATTCAAAAAGAGGCTCCCCAAAGCACAGGAGCAAAGCTTTTTGTGGGTTTCCAGTGTAGAGGTGTTGTACTAATGGTCATGAGTGGGTATTTCCCTCCAGGAAAGATGAGAGATCTTCTGGAACCAGAGTATGCTTTAGTGGAGCTGGGTGAGCCCCATATAAAGGAGTTAGTAAACCACAGCTCTAAGAAACTCTCACAGCACAGGAGCTAGGAATGCTGGGACAGGCAGGCACAGTACGTTTCCAAGCAGTCACCAACCAACTAGGGACAAGGGGCTTACATCTTAGGAACAATTTTATTATTTAAAAGAATTTATAATTAATCTGTTTAACTACAGGGGGAGGTGCAGGGCAGCATCGGACCCAGTTAGAGTTCCTGGCAGTTGTAAGTTGCCCAGTGTTGATGCTGCAAACTAAAGTTGGGTCCTCTGCAAGAGCAATATGTACTCTTAGCCACTGAGCGTCTCTCTCCAGCCTCCCAGGGAACAATCGAAGCTAGAGAGTCACTAACTGTGCTGGACAGTTTTGTGTCAACTTGACACACGCTAGAGTCATCTGAGAGGAGGGAACCTGAACTGAGAAAATGCCTCCATAAGATCCTGTTGTAAGTAAGCTGTAGAACATTTCTTAATTAGTGACTGATAGGGAGGGCCCAGCCCATTGTGGGTAGTGCCATCCTTGAGTGGGTGGTCCTGGGTTCTTTAAGAAAGCAGACTGAGCAAGCCAGGCCAGGAAGCAGCCCCCCCCCCCCCGCCATGTCCTCTGCATCAGCTCCTGCCTCCAGGTTCCTGCCCTGTTGAGTTCCTGTCCTGACTTCCTTCAGTGATGAACAGTGATGTGGGAGTTTAAGCCAAATAAACCCTTTCCTCCCCAAGTTGCTTTGGTCGTGGTCAGCAATAGTGACCCTCACTAAGACACTGGTAGACTGTATAACAATAAGCTCTCCCTGTTAGGGAACTGAGAGATTTCATCAGCTGCCTCTCACTACAGCTCCTACAAGTAGTTTTTAATCTTACACTTGTAATAGGGTATTCAGTAACAGGGTAAAAGTGGAAAGAGTTGTGTCTATTCCCCCACGGAAGAAAAGCCCCTGTGGTGCCCTAAATTAGGTGTTCACACTCTTCCTACTAGGAACAGGCATGGAAGCTGGTGAGGTTCTGGACACATCCTATCACCAGCAGAAGCAAAGAACAGAACCTGAGAGAAGCGAGACAGGACAGGAAACATGCCATCCTCTAAGGAGAGGTAAGGGAACTAAGAGCTCCCAATGGCTGTGACTGAGGGGTGGGGCAGGGGTATCTCTTCCAATCACTTTCTCTGAGAGAATTTTAGTTGGACACACAGTAGCTAAAGTCACATTTGGTGTCTCTTCAGGGCCAAGTGGATAATAAGCAAGTGGACAGAGGAGCTGTGTAAACGTGCAGACTGTCTCCAAAGCCAAGGCCAGCGTGTGGGCATGAAGAAGCCTGGTCTCCTTTCCTGCAGACTGTCAGGCAGAAGTCACCGCAGCTCACGTTAAAGCACTGGGACAAGGACAGGGAGGGACCTTGAAGAACCTGAGTCTCACGGGCAAAGCCATTCTGCCAGCTTGGGCTGCCTCGACTACTCCTTGAAGCAGAAATACAGTTCTTTTGGTAAGTGTCCCCATCAATTGGCCTCCTTGTGATACCAGGTGAATTAATACATCAAACAAGGCCTAATTGGCATCAGCCTCACTAGTGTGTAGTACAACATTGAGATCTATAGCAGCTGCCTATCAGGCCAAACACTTTACAAGGAGGAAAATGCACTCCCCAGTGGCACTTCATTCTGCACTAACATATGGCGAGATGCAAGTGGACACAGTTCAAAGCGGCTCTGAAGGAAATTAGAGAATGGGAGTGTCTCATATTTATGGATTGGAAAACCCAGATACTACAATGTCCACACCCCAATAATTCACAGAGTAACCATAGTTGTTCTGTAAATCTCAGGCGTTATCCCAGATGGTGGCAGACAGGAAAGCAGGAGGACCAGGAGGTCCAAGCATCCTGGCCTGAATGTCTACTCTGAAGCCAGCCTGAGCTGTTTGAAACCAGTTTTATCTTTTTTTTTTTTTTCTCCAGAGCTGAGGACCAAACCCAGGGCCTTGTGCTTGCTAGGCAAGTGCTCTACCACTGAGCTAAATCCCCAACCCCTGAAACCAGTTTTAAAACAAGAAAAAAATCTTATTTTGCAAAACTAGCAAAATGATGTTAAGACTTATAAAAAATGGCAGTGAACTCAGAATGACCAAAACAATTTTAAAAAGGCAAAACTGGAGGCCTCTCATATCCTAATGTTAAAACTTACTACAAAGCTGCATTTTAATCAAGAAAGGGTGATATTGCCTTATGTGCGGACACAGATATGTTAGCAGAGAACTGTAAACCCGGAATAAACCCTTGCATTCCTCATGAGCTGTTTCAGGCAGAGATGAGCGAGTGTTTCAATGGGAAGAGAGCAGTCTCTTCAATGCATGGTACCAATACCAATGAACCGACATGAAAATATAACGTTTGGTCTCTGCTTCACACCACATGGAAAATCAAATCAGCATGGATCAGAAACCCAAGGGTAAGAATCAATATTACAAAATTCTTAGAAGGAAACACAGCTAAGACTCTTCACAGCCTTGGCTGAGGTCATACATTCTTATAACACCAAAAGTCAGGTGATAAGAGGAAGCCAAGAAACATGAGGAGTTCAAAGAATACTACTGAGAGTTATCAAAAAAACACAGAGTAGAAAAATATGTAATATTGAAATATTTTAAAACTCAAAACTAACAAGAGATAATCCAGTTTTTAATTGGCAAAAGAGTTGAATAGACACATCTCCTGGGGAGACATGCAATTCATGATGAACAGTCATTCAGGAAATTCAGATTGACAGCACAGTGAAACCCTCCCTCACAGATGAGGTCAGCTGTAACTGAGACAGCAGCACCAAGTGGTTACACGGAAGTACCGGAGTTAGTCTTAGACCAATGGAATTTACACGGAGCACCTGTGACAGTTTTCTAGGACCTCAAAAAGTTACACATACACTTAGTTGCCTGACTTCATGCAATTAAGGTACATGCCCGGGTAAATGGAAAAAGTATGGTCACAAAAGAATCTGTGTGTCCATGTCCACAGCAGCCTTGTTGGTAACATTCCCCAAAGTGAAAGCCACTCACTATCTATCCTGGTGAATGACTGAATAAGCATGGCCCACCTGACTTTAGAATCATGGAATACTAAAAAGCCATAAAAAGAATGAATTTCTAATGAAGATACAACATGGATGGACCTGTAACCATCCTGTTAAATGTAAGGCGTGAGTGACAGAGGAACATGCATCGTGTGGTTCCACTGACATGGTGGCAATGAGCGGCTGCTCCAGAGGCAGAGAAGGTCAGGCTGGGAGAGTGACAGGCAGAAGGCATAGACTTTCTCTGAGGTTAGAAACGTCCTTTAGAAATAGTGATTGCAGGGGGTTCAATGATGGCCCTAAAGATACCTGCCAATGTTCTAGAAT
>NW_028227269.1:80275000-80542500 GCF_978045245.1 Mus caroli
TGACACCACGACACTGATAGCATCTACACACATTCATAGCTACCTTAGACGCATGAGGCCACATGCTGTGGGTTGGACACCACTGACATTCTTTTGTTTCATTTTGTGTTGTTTTGTTTTCCGAGATAGGGTCTCTCTGGCTGGACTTAACCCCTAAACGAGGCTGGCCTGGAACTCACAGAGGCCTGCCTCTGCTTCCCAAGTGTTGGGATTAAAGGTGTGTGCCACCACACCCAGATCCACTGACATTCTTAAGAAAGCCTGTCTTTTGGGCTCTTAAGATTTTTTGTCATAATTCAGGCAAGTCCCCTAACCAGTTGATAAATGGCTGGCAAACTGGAGTTTGGGGGATCAGAGACACACACATGCACACACTCATGATATCCTCAGTGAGCATGGTCAAGGAAAAGGAGCTGGTGCAGGGAGGACTCCAAAGCACTGGCTTTCCTAGCCATGGTGGCCCCAACACCCATATGGTGGTCCCAGCCATGTAACCTGGTAAGAGATAATCAGGCTAAAAATCACCCCCAAATCTTGCTGACTAGGATGCCACACTGTAACCCACAGAACTCTGCTGAGTGGGGGACTAAGAAGCTGTCCAGATAAAGGCAAGACACACCTCCTTATCCAAAGCCGGATGGTTCGCAAGGATTTGTGTGAGCATAGCCTCTGTAGCCCCACACAGCCTTGCCTGAATTTGTGTTAGAGCAAGAAGGAAGGTTTCCTCTTCGCCCCTGTGAGGAAGAAACCTGCTACAGACAGTGTAGCAATTAAATTATAGAAGTGATTCAGTTGGGCTCGGGAAACCAGTAAAAACGATACAAGTTAACTCTTAGTCCTGTGTGCCAAGACAACCTAGAGCCTTCCCACTCTCCTTGCACCTACCTAAGATGTCTTACATTGCAGACCCTGAAAGTAAAGACCTTCTGCAGTGAAAGAGCAGGTGCTTCACCCACGACACAGCCACACCCTTCTCTCCACTTCTACTCCCAATCACTGAACTGTCACATACTGAAGGGGAGTGGCCCAAGGAGCTCCAGGTCCTATGTGCTTCTTAGAAAAATAGCAGTGTGCCCCAGGATTACGGGCAGTTTCAGAATTGGAGTTTAGAAAGCAAACAACCCCACCCTAGACCTAATGGATGAACGAACCCTCCCTCCTCCTCCACACTCACTCTACTCCAGGCACATCCCTCCTGATCCTGGCTTCCCCCACCCAGGTGCCTACGAAGATACAAAACAGGAGAAGGAAAAAAAAAAAAAAAAACCCTTCTTCTTTAGTGACAAAAACAAATAAACAAACAAACACACAACAACAAAAACCCTTCCAGAACTTTCTGAGACAAAACAACAGGACAGCAGACAAAGAGTTAGGCAAGAGACACTACGGAAATCCCCCTCCCCCTCCCTGAATATACACTGAGTGAGATCCAGTCACCCAAAGCCCTAGGTGGCTGGGATAGGGTGCAACCAGATGTTTCGTATTAGTCGATCTGGATGCTTAAACGAGATGCAAGATTGACAGGGTAAGAATCAGCCACAAACCCTCTGTCAGCATGAGGTATACAGCTAGCTACAGGCCAGTCTCATCTGCTCGCCACTGTCCCACCCACCTCAGACACAGCTGACCTTGCCCTCTGTGTACTCCATGACCTAGAGACCAACCCTCATCTACAGAGAGGGACTATAATCTGAAACCAGTCGCTACCTGAGCAGGCAGTAGCAGGTCATAGTGTTCTGAAGTTCTGGTCTTCCCAGCACCAGGGCTTGTGAAAGCTTTCCTGTACACTGCTGTTAGTTGAGATGAAATATGAAACAACCTGTTCAGGGCCATTTTCATCACCCACAAGGAAGTCCTGTAACCTTTAAGCAAATATCCCCCCATTCTTCTCTCCTCCCAGGCCCTACACCCCCAATCTGCTTTGACCCCATGGTGAAGACTTCACGAAATAGAAAGCTACAGTATGATGTCTGCCTCCCTTCCTCAATGTTTCCAGGGTTGCCACATTATAGCGTTTGTTAGTACCATGTTCCTCTTCATGGCTAATACTATTCCATTGTAATACATTCCTGCTGTACACTACATACCAGGACAGCTGCTCAATTAGGATCAAACACTGTGTAACTGAACTTGGCTGCTCGCTGACATCATCTTTCTGAGTCCTTTAGTTGTCTCTAAGAAGTAGGAAGATGACACTCCCTGTTTCGTCCATGTCAAAGGAGATGTAAAGGGGACGGGAGCAGAGTCCATATCTCTCAGCCACAGCCTTGTTCTCCATCTCCGTGCTATGTGATCCAGAGCCTGAAAAACATTCTGGCTTTCAGGCTCAACTCAGTTTCCTCAGTGCTACAGCTAGCTAGCTCTCCCTCTCTGCTGCCCCACTGCTAGTTCTTCCTCAGCAGCTAAACCCAACTGCACACAATCCAACCGCTTGTACGTGTAAACACTCCCTGCTGGGGTGTATGAGTGTCTATCATCTTTTCTAGAATGCTGCGGAATCCGATCCCTGGAGTGTAAAACCCTCATTCCCTACTAGAATCCATGACATCTTGGTCCAGAAACCTTGCATAGGGGTCAGGCTCTTGGCAAGAACTCCCTCGTGCCTGGCCAGTTATTGACTGAGGTGTACCTGTGCATTTTCTCTGACTATATTTTTAAAATGTTAATTTTAAACCTCAGCCAGGAGTTCCCCAGTGATTGATATACTGGTGCAATATGGGCTGTGTGCTACACAAGGGATAATTTGGAGATTCAGCCTGGATGCCTGCACCAGTTACTTAGGCACCCTGTGGCCATAATACCTGACAGAATCCACCTAAGGAAGAAAAATAATTATTCAGATTCTCTACATCAGAGGATCCACCCCAGTCTACCACAGTAAGGATGGTATGATGCTCACTGCAGAGGATCAAGTGGCAATGGGTCCTCACATTACAGCCCTGAAACTGAGCCACAACTTTTCAAATCCTGCTCTTAGCACCTACATGTGACAGTCAGGCCTCACGCCCCAAAGCCCAAAGGTCTATGACCTATTACTTTGTAATGGGCTTCATGGGCTAGTTCTCCAGTTTTAAAAATAAAAATTTGTATTTTGTGTGTGTGTGTGTGTGTGTGTGTGTGTGTGTGTGTAGATGTGCTCAGTGTGCATGTTTGTGTGTGTATGTATATGTGTGTGCATTTGTGTGCACGTGTGTGTAGATGTACTCATGCTACAGCATGCAAGAACAAGTTAAAGGTTCCAGCTGCTTCCACGTAGGTCCTGGGGATCAAGCTCGGCCTTCCATCCTCCTGACAGGCTCCTGCAGGCTCTGAGCCCTCTCCACAGCGGCTGCAGCCCCTTCTCTTTCCTACTCTTTGCTCTTCCTTGCTGAGCTTCCTGGCTGAGTCTTCTGACCTAGTGCAGGTTGTTTACTCCCTGCCATGGTTTTCTAAGTTCTAAAAGCTCTTCTTCATCTTCTCCTTTGTTTTGGGGGTAAGAAGTACAAGATCCTGGGCAGCAGCTGCTTCCGTTCTTGTTTCTTTTCTGCCACTTTCTTTTTTCCTGAAGGGCTTTTTCAGCCCGTGCTTTATAGTCTCTAGGGTACTTTGCTGAGTCAGGCTCATCTGCTGTGATTCAGCACAAAGCTATGCTTGCGTTCAGAGGTGCACTGCTCAAGTTTTAAAGGTACACACTGAAATATTTACACGAACAGTGATAGGGTGTTGGTGATTTCCTTCAAAACAATAAATGGTGGGAATGATCCGGTTACAGAGGAAGGAGAGCTGTGAGCTGGGACCTGACGAGGCAGAAGAGGATCCATGATGCCATTCTCCTCATGTGGGCATATGTCTTCCATAGGAAGAGGAAGAAGGGAAGAGGGAGGGAGAGAGAGTGAGAAGGATGGACAGGGAGGCATAGGGAGGGACAGGACGAAAGAGAAGGAGGGAGGAGGACACATCATAGCATCAGTGCCTCTTCTACCTACAGGAGAACAATCTCTGAGTCATAGCAAGGCAGAAAAAAAGAAAACAGCACCAGGCATGAGCCAGGATGTGGGTCTTAGTGCCCCCTGTGATATCCTCTCTACAACTCCATTTCTCTACCCGACATTCTCAAAGTCTGAAATTCCCTGAAAGCTTCATCAGTCTTCCAGGACTCAGGCAAGCTCTGCCAACTGTCTTGAGGTAAGAAAGGTAAAACCCAAACTCAAGGGTAAAGATGAGTTGGGGGAGCAGGTGTGGTGGGCGTGGGTGAGGACTCTAGGCCGGAGGGAAGCAGCCTTTAGGGCACCCAAGCTGACATTTGAGACATTTCATTCCTGCATCACAATGTCTCCAAGGGAAGAAGAGGGGTGAGCTAGAGCCCCAGCCACACCCAGAAGCCACAGGTACCCACAGAGCAGCTGCTAACGTGGAGGGACCTGTTGGCACTGACTCAACAACAACAAGAGAGCCTGGCCAGGGCCCACTACCGGCACACGGCACAGCCAGGACACATCCCCCAGCCCCTCCCGGTCCTGGCCCTCTGCCCACTCTATCCCTTTAGGCATGGCCAAGAGAGACCAGACTTGCTTACTGGGCAATGATTCACTGCCTAGACTCCCCGACTCCAGGTTCCACCAGAGGTGTGGTGCTGCCTGAGCAAGGCAGGGAGATAGCAGCGGGAGGCCCTGGCTGAGCTCCTGTCAGCCAAGTCTTACCAAGTTCCACCTGCATAGCCAGCAAAGCTAGGCTTCCCCATACGCATTCACCTGTGGAGGGGTGGAGAAAATGGAGTCTTTGGGCACTAAGGATCCGCCCCTTCTTGGAACGGACAGGCAAACAGATAAGTACAAAGCCCTGAGTACTTGATGCAATAATTTCCCGGGGTCTCAGATGGAGCAAAGCTGAAGTGGAATGGCCTCTTCTGCATGGACCACAGGGTACTTGATGAAAGCGTGTCTTGACTGAGTCAAACACAATCAAGGGATCATGAAGTGTTTCTTTTAAATCTCCTCAGGCACTGAGCTGCAAATACTTGTTCTAGGGCCCTCCACCAGTCCCCGAAGAAGCTACACTGGTGGTTTCTAATTTTTTATATAAACTATGTCCTTTCTAGACATTTTAGAAAAATGTCTTTATGATGCTACTTAACTTAGAGTGTACACTGACTTAGAGAAAACAGTCACAGCTAAGGGTTCCGGGGCCTCAGTGCCAGGTTCTGCACTGAGTGATTTACACTCATCATCCATCTTTAACCCTCTCAACAAACAGAAAGGCAGGTGTATCACTAAGCCGACTTTCAAATATGGAGCCCGGGATTCACACAGGCTGGTCTACAGGAAAAGCAGAAGCCACATATAACCAAGTCCTCAGTCCAGGCTCCAGGTTACCATGCTACAGTGTGCAGCCGTAATAGGGCACTCTTCTGTAGTTGTTGGTTTTGGTTCTGGTTTTTAGAGACAGGGTTTTTCAGTGTAGCCCTGGGCATCTTGGAACTCACTCTGTAGATCAGGCTGGCCTGGAACTCATATAGAGCTCTGTCTGCCTCTGTCCTCAGATTGCTGGGATTAACCGTGTGTGTCACCATGCCCAGCCCCTAAGAGAACAGTTAAACAGAGTTCACATTCCATCAATACACCAGCACCTACGCACATGTGGAAAACAGGAGAACTAGCCATACTTTCTATAGACATACAGCCATTGAGCAGCACATCACAGCCCCTGAGGCAGTGACCTGTCTACTCAGGCCTTTTCCCATCAATGGGTGTCCCTAGGCCTCCAACTTTAGCAGCGCTAACAAATGAGAGTGAGCTCTAAGTGAGGGTTGAAGGGTTAGAGTCAGCGCTGTCAGTGAGAGAAGCCAAACTGAAAACAAAGCAGAAATGCACCGAGGCACCAGTGGTCTGGGAGCCTATGCTGGAAGGCCAGGGATTAATGACAGGAAAAGCCTGAACATCTATGACCCACTGCTGGTCATCTCAGTTGTTCTCTCTCCCTGCAGAGTAACAGGATCCACTGATACACAGTTCCAGAAGGGCATGGCAACTTACAGCATAATGCAGTCGGTCCAAAGATAGCCAGTTAACTATCGGTGTTAACTAACACTGGTATGCAGCTGAGGGCCTTTGGCCCTTGATCTTTACCCACCCCTACACTGCACGGCCTGGAAGAGAAGAGTGACAGCTATCTCGGACCATCAGGCCAGGACCCTACCCCAGAACCTGCAGAGCTGTGAGTAGAACAGAGATGCCGCACCAACCCTGTTAGGTTTCTACTGTTGTGATAAACACACAACCAAACACAACGAGTGGAAGAAGGCTTGACTTTCTCTTACAGCTCACAGTCCCTCAGGAAGGACAGGCAGGGCAGGAGCTCAAGGTGGGACCCTAGAGGCAAGAACTGAAACAGAGACTGTGGAGGGGTGCTGCTTACTGGCTTGCTTCCTTACACAATCCAGGGCCTCTTGCCCCTGGGTAACACCTCCCACAGTGGGCCAAGTCCTCTATCCACCAATCTGACAGAGGCGTTTTCTCAACTGGCATTCCCTCTTCTCAGATGACTGTAGCTTGTGTCACATTGACAAAATCACTAACCACAAAACTAGTCTTTTCCCCTGCTCTAAAACACAAGACTGACCTACTGTCTGCATTTGTGTATACACTCTGGTTTTCAGTGTCCATGAGAACATCCCATTAAGCTCTGCTTACAGAATTCTATGGCATCTGTGCTGGCAGCTTCGAACTCTTCCACATTCCTCCACAAATCCGTTCTAGGGGGCTGGACCTAACCGTCAGGCTCCTCACTGCAACAAGTCTGTTTCTCGGGACTAACATCCCAGGTCATGGCTCTCCTCATTGCTGTGGCAGAACACTGGACAGAAACCACTTCATGGGGGAAGGTCTACTCTGGCTCAGGGCTCAGGGGATACAGCCCAGGAGGGTGCGAGTATAACGCATGGCTTCCCCAGGATCAACACTCAGGAAGAACAGCGCGTAGGCAGGAACCAGGACTAGGATGTACGTCTCTAGCCCTAGCCCTGTGGTCCAGTATCCGCACCCCAGCTGAAGACTGAATGTTCTAACACACGAGCCTGTGAGAGACATTTCACATTCAAACCACTGTGTATGTGGATTAAAGCTCCACGTCTAAACAAAAGCAACATCCTGGAATCAAGATCTTAGTACAGAGATGTGCAGAGCCCCCCCCCCCCAACCCCCGTGCTGCGAAGTGAACCAACCTGAAACATATGCTGCAGTGTATATTTTTAAAGCATTATGTCACAATCTATAATAAGTTTTGGTATAAACCTTTTTGCATGAAAAAGTCTGTATACTGAAAATCCAAATGAATCAGGCACCATGCTAAGCCCTGGGAGTTGAAAAGGAAACTGAACTAGAATTCATAAAGATGTTTAACCAGCAGGAGAAAGCCAGAGACCTTTGCTATCTCTTATAAGCCACATATGTGCTTTGGTTCTTTCTTACTTTCCTTCTGTTTGTGTGTGTGTGTGTGTGTGTGTCTGTGTGGTTTGGTTTTGGTTTTGGTTTAAACAGGAACCCAGTGTGCCCCTGGCTGTCCTCTGACTCACACTATGAGCTAAGGATGGCCTTGACCTCCGGATCCTTCTGCTCCTGCCTCTCAAGTACTGGGATTACAGACATGAATTGATATGCTCAGTCTCCTTCATCCTTTTTGGAGAAGGCTATTTACTGTTAACCAGGGAACACTAGCTAGCCTTTAACTCCTCAGCTCTTGAAATCCTCCTGCCTCAGACTCCCAAGCAGCTGGGAATACAGGTGCATGCCACTGTGTCTGCCTACAGTTCTGTTTTGCCTTAAAGAGATTTTGCAATATTAAACCTTACATTTAATTAATTATGCTATTGATGTGAAACAGATACCTAAGCATCAGTGACCTGCTTTGTTTTTTTTTTTTAATTTAGATCATCATGTGCTACTTAAAATTCTTTTATTGGGGATAGATATGTATCTCAGTCAGTACAGCACTTGTTTAGTGTGCACAAGGCCCTAATTTCAACCCCAATACAGCAACAATAAAAATTATGTCCCAAAGATGTTAGTAGGGGCTGGGGAGGTGGCTTGTGGGTGAATGTACTTGCCATGAAAGTAAGAGGGTCTGAGTCTGAATCCAGAGAGCTCATGCCAAGGGGAGATACATAGCCAGAGCATGTGTAATCCCAGGGCTCCTATGGGAAGATGGGAGGCAGAGCCAGGAGGACCCCAAGCTCACAGCCATCTGACCTGGCCCATATAGTAGAAAAACAACAGAGACTCTATCTCAAATAATGTGGAAGGCGAAGACTGACACCCGAGGTTATCCTCTGACACACACGTGCACCACGACAAGCATGTGCATCCACATATACAAATGAAAACAGACAGACACACACACAATATAGTCGGCAATTTAATACTAATTATAACTACATTATAATAAAACAGTGGTATGCAAAAAATAAAGTTCAATTTAAATTTTGACTATTCAGTCTGTCTGTCTTCTGTCACAGGAAAAGCATCTGAAAGACATATAGCTAAATGCTAACACTGGAGATCTCTGTGTAATGGCGTCCAGGTGACAGGTTTTCTTTATGTTTATCCATACTGTCTAACTCATCACATTTCTACATGTAGTTATATTAACATCAAATGTTAAGTCACATAATAATCGCAGTGGCTACTATTTCTTGTCCCAGGGACACTACACAGCTTCCTGTACGGAGTGCCGATCACTCTTCTTGACATCCCTGCAAGCTGCATAGCATCACCATTTCACCCACGAGGAAGCTGGGACTCAGAGTAAAGTATCTTTTCCACATCTGAGAGCCAGGCCTGGAATGTCAGGCTGTGCTCCCCTAGCACCCGGCAGTGCTACTCCCACACAGGTCAATACTGAGCAGTTATGTCTCTACAATACCCTCTGTCTATGTACGCACTGGGACCATCCTCTTGGCATGGGACAGTCTCAGATTATATAAAGCTGGGCAGAAACCTCCTCTAATCCTGAAGTTTCTAATCTAAACAAACTGGTGCTTGCAACCGTGCTGGGTACAGCACCCCCGCTGGACACACACACCACCCCTGCTGGACACACACACTACCCCTGCTGGACACACACACCACCCCTGCTGGGCATACCACTCCTGCTGGACACACACACACTACCCCTGCTGGACACAGCACCCCCGCTGGATACATACACCACCCCCACAGGACACACCACCCCCGCTGGACACACCACCCCTGCTGGACACACCACCCCTACAGATAGCTTTCTGCATAGTACTGTCCAGGTGACAGGTGATTCTCATTGATGTGGTAAAGAAAGAAAACCTGCATTTAGAAAGGAAGAAAATTATCAGAGAAACTACCAAAGTTATTACTGACCCTAATTCTGCTCCTGAGGGCAGATCTCCTTCTATCGGAACTCTAGGGATCTTAGCCTAAAAGCAAACTACTAGAATACCTTTGGTGTCAGCCTTCTCTACCTAGGTTCATTGTGAGTCTCATAAGGACAGTCTGTCCAGGTGCAGTGGTGAACGCTTGCTGGCAGACATTTCTCCAGTCATCCAGGCGCTATTCAGGACAAGTATGCACTAAAAGCAGTAGGGTCAAGGCAAGACATTAGCTTGAATAAGAACAACAGTGCTGGTGGGCAGGACAAACAAGGCTCTTACACCAGCGGTGAAGCCATTAGAGAGGTCTGAGGTTGGCTGTGAGTGGTATGCCAGATCCTGCAAACTCTACATGACCTGCTCTACTGTCAAATGCATGCAAACCATCGGTACATCAGTGTTGTACTGTCTGCCAAACCTGAGATGCTGACAAAGGCAAGCATAAGAAGGAACAACGCAGAGGATCCTAGGACCCTGAAAGCCGTCTTCTTCCACGAGACGGTCACTCACACAATGAGAATGTGCAACCTGCAAGCCTCACACAGCTAAGGATCAAACATACATCATCAATCCAGGACGTCCTCCATCTTGACTTCTAGAATCTTCTCCCATCAGTTCTTCAGACCCTAGGCTTCAAGACAAGACTGACCCATCTCTCATTCCCTACTGACCTCTAAGATCCTGTGGCTTTGTCAATTCCTATCTCACTATCCTTTCCCATCAAGATCCACTGCTCTCCACCCATGACAAATCACCATCAAATTACCTGTTCTCTTTTCTAAAACATTGTCTTACCCAGTGACCATAACCTAGGACAGGAGGAAGGGCCTTGAGAGTAGTGACAAATGCTGACACACACACACACACACACATTCAAAAGCAGGTGTCAAGTCTCAGATCTCAGGACCCCAGCTCCACTGTGTACCAGCAATCTCAGCCAACCCTGGGATCATTCATTGCCCACCCAATGCAGGAAGAAACCTCTTTCACTCCTCCACCAGAGACCTTCCACTTGTCAGGTCCAAAAGAACTCCATATCATCAAATTCTAAAAGGTAGACGACACATATAGCAGCTATCTATGGTGCCTACTAGCATACCAGAACTGTACCAACGCATACCAGGCTCCCTCAGTACCGCAGTACCTGTTACACATTTCAAACTCCATGCCAGAATCCCAGTCCTTCCCGCTTCCTCCTCTGTCCTAAACTCCCTCCAGCTCATGGACTTCCCTCCCCAGCCGCTTATTCTCCTTATAACCTGCTATGTTGGCATATATTCTCATATTCTCCCCCTTCCTTCTCCCCCCCCCCACCCCTGTCTACAATAAAAAACTTCCCTTACTGCCATGGAGCAGTTTATACACCATACTCAAGAAACAGATTTCCTTACTCCATCCTTCCATCCTGTTAGAATCCTAGGATCAATGGCTGAGGGGCCTATTAATGTTTCAAAGCTGATGCTGGCCAGTTCTCCCAGCATCCTTCAGTACCTGTGGCTCCTCCCAGCTCTCCCTACCCTAAACCTCTCCCTCTAGGGGGCTGGGCTTCCACCTTCCACTTCCTTTCCCTCAATCTGATCCCTGTGTAACCCAGCCATTTTGGCTTATGCAGCCCTCTTGGCCTCTTGGCCTCTTGGCCCCAGGTTGCCTCTCTTGGTTGGTGGCTCCTCTCTTGCTCTCCCTCCCCCCTCTCCTCTCAAGAGGAGACAAGATAGGGAACTGATGTATTTATAGGTCGAAATTCATCAGCCTTGAAAAGGGGCTCTGGCCAGTCCCAGCTTCCCATGGGGACTTTACTTTCATCTCCCTGGCCTCTGAAGCCCTTCCCATCGCTCCCACCCTTGCTGAGAAAAAGCTGCTTGTGATCCAAACAGAAAAGGTAGTGCCAGCTCCCAGCTCAAGTCTCCCAGCACGTCTCCTCTCCCTCTCTCATCCTAAAATATAACTGGTCCAAAAGATGCCAGTTTAGACATCTACAGCCATTGCTATTTTGTGTAAATTAAGTCCAGATAACTCAGCTGGGCCTTGAGCCCTGAGCCCGGCTGGATACAAGCATCACTAGTGGGAAACAGAAGCAGGACTGCCAACAGCCACTGTCTTAATGGAGGGCAGGGATGGGTGGGGAATCAGCTCACACACCTTCCTGTCCTGCTTCCTTCTCCCACTTTCTGAGCTCGGACTGAGCAGGGCCAGCCTGACTCTTCGGCCCTGGCACACCCAGCTATAAACAGGATAAGAATAACTACGAAAGAGGAAGCAAACTGGACCCTTGCTGGTTTTGTCAGCACGTTCCTCTTTCCTGGCGCGGTGACACAGTGTGTGGCTGCTGCACAGACTCCCCAGGATCTTGCAACTCTAAGCTCTGCTTCCTTGGTGAGCACAGAAGAATGCATGGTTCCTGATCACACGAGCCCCCCACCACCTGTGCTTTTCTGCAGGGTGATTTCAGCATTTCTGCTGCGGGCTGGACTCTCCTTGGGCCTGAGGCTCCTCATAACTATGGAGTTTGAAGAAATGGTTCTGTACAGCTTCTAAGTTCTGTACAGAAAAGACAGTGCAGTTCCTACCTTGTTCTGAGTACTTTTGCTGGCAGCCTTGAGCTACCACAGAAGGTGAAGGGCCCTGAGAGGGCCACGCCATGATCCTAGCCTACAAAGCCTCCTGGCCCAGGCACCAGACTGACAGGAAACAGGTTCTCTACCTGTGGCCTCACTCTGAGTCTCTGCGGCTAAAGCCTAGGCCACTAAGAAGTAGGGATAAGACATCCTACTGAGCCTACTGACCCAAGTTTCTGCCAGCATAATGAAAGGCTCTCATTCTGGCTGGCAGCGGGAATGAAAACAGTAGATGGCAACTGGAAAGTTTAGTTCTGGCTGCTGCCACTAGAGAAGCAGGTGCTCTTAGAAACACAATCTGTAGTGTAGGAAAGGGGCATTAGCTTGGTGTCAGGTACTACCTACGTTAATAGCTTACAGCCACAATAGTAGGGTTGTCCTCATTACAGAAAAAAAAAAAGAAAAAGAAAAAGAAAAAAATCAGAGATCAAGAGCTTTGCTCAAGGCCAGACTACTTAATTGAGACCCCACAGCACTGAAAACAGGCTACACAAAGACAAGTTGTCTACATAAAAGACTTACCTATGTGGAAGAATATGTTCTCGTTCAATATTTCCTGTTTGTGAATTTCCTGTTTTGCAGCATAACATCAAAGAACACAGTCCTACCACTGATGGGGCAAGCCCCCTCCCCTGTTACCTAACCCACCCTATTACCAATACCTCCTAAATCTTACCCCATAGTTTGCAAAGACCTACTTGTCCCATCAAGGCCTTGCTCTGAACTCTCCTTCTGCCATCTCTAAAGCCATACATCTTTAGCAAACTATTTTGTACTGTGCCACATAGTTCTGGTTGTCTGAGTGTGTTTACACAGTCGGCCTCCAGAGGACTAACAGAGTGGGATGGAAGGAATGCCTATGCTATGCAGGAGACAGGTGACACACTGAAATTCCTACAACAGCAACACAATGGCAAGCACACCCCATGTGCATCAAGACTTGCCAGGTAATCAAACTGGTTAAGAACCATAACTCATGCACAATGCGAACGCTCCAGGCTGTCACCTGCACAACACCCAGGATATGGAGAAGAGAAAGGATCTGAAGGCCGCAGAAGCCGTACCATATACCACAGATACCACAGACCTTGGGGGCAAGGAGGCCCAGATCCAAAGGCTCGAAACATTGGGAGGTCCCACTCTGAACCACTGTGTGTCTTTAGTGGCTGTGGAAGAATGTGAGGTACAGAGTAAGTGTTCCTATGAACTCTCCTCACCGTCTCTGCCCAAGAGCAAGGAGGCCAGTTTCAGGCTTTTCTCACCCACTGTCCTTCACATTATGCTGTGGAATCTCCATGGCATCTCCATGGCAAGCCCTGTTTCCCAAGCAGCAGTCCCTGAATGTGGGCAGGACAGGAGGCATTGACTGTTTTGGCTTAGCTCAGCTCCAGAGGAGCAATCTGCTTCCTTATTGGTGACATACCATATGTAACCAAAAATGTCCAACTTGTGTGGTTGGGCAAACTCAAAATCATATGGATTCTGTAGGTGGAGTGTCCAGGGCAGAGGAAGGATGGTCTATGTTTTACTCATGTGGGAATGCAGCTAGGCCTAACAAACTGCTAAGGAAGTGTTTTAATGCCTCACTCCCTGTCCATAATGAACTCCCAGGTGAAAAGAGGAGTCTTAAAATATTTCCCTTAGTGGTAAGGGGATGAATCATAGAGGAAGGTCACAAAAATAAGGAAGGAAGGAAGGAAGGAAGGAAGGGAGGGAGGGAGGGAGGGAGGGAGGGAGGGAGGGAGGGAGGGAGGGAGGATATAAAGGGCACAGAGACAATAACAGCATAGCAAGATTTTCCTAAAGGTAGTAGTGGAACCCTTAACTTGGCAGCAAGCAACAGAAGTTAACTGGACTTAAGGCCCACTCAACAAAAGGGAAATACGTTATGCCTGGTACTAGAAATCCGGTTTACGACCCAGGGCTAGTAAGGTCATGGATCTTTGAGGAGAAACTCCTGTTACCACTTTACCAACCCAGCACGATGTGTAACTGCAGTCTGCATATCTATCCCATGCTCACAGGCAAGGAAAGCTCCCAGCAGTCATGAAGGAGGTGTTCTTTGCAGTAATATGGAGAGAAAGCATTTCAGAAAGCCATAACTGCTCAAAGCAGAAGAACAACTAACTGACCATGGGGTGCCCAGCCCTGGTGATGCAACTACAACACAACACAACACTGGCACCTACAGCTCAGGATGTCTAGGAAAAAGGGGAAGATTTTAACAGCCAGAGGACCAAGACATCTGCTGTGAGACTATGCCTCCTAGAAATAACAGGGAAGCTGTACCTTTAATATCTAAGTAATATGGCTGCCTAAACAAGACCCCAACAAGGACACCACCAATGGACATGCCAATGTGGAAAGCAGAAATCTCACAGGCTCCCATTCCAAACAAAAGAACTATAGGCAACCAGTGACTGCTCCGTGTGTGTGTGTGTGTGTGTGTGTGTGTGTGTATAAGGGAGAGGAGGAGGGGGAGGGGAAGGGAAGGAGAAGAGGGGAAGGGAAGGAGAAGAGGGAAAGTGGGGAGGGAGAGAGAAGGAGAGAGAGAGAATATGGATTTTCCCCAGGATAAGCCCCCAGTTGGTTATCCAATACCAAGCTGTCCCTGAAATACACATGCAAGCAACACTATACAGACTCAGAAGGCTTTATTTATATATTTATGGGTGTATACATACGTGTGTACACATATGTATGAGGCAAAAAATTTGAGGTGGGGCATGGGAGAAGCTGAAGGGAGAACAGGGAGCGGGGAATGATGAATTTTTTTATTCTTTTTTTTATTAGATATTTTCTTTATTTACATTTCAAATGCTATCCCGAAAGTCCCCTATACCCTCTCCCGGCCCTGCTACCTTCCCCACCCATTCCCACTTCTTGGCCCTGGCGGTCCCCTGTACTGGGGCATATAAAATTTGTAATACCAAGGGGCCTCTCTTCCCAATGATGGCCGACTAGGCCATCTTCTGCTACATATGCAGCTAGAGATACGAGCTCTGGGGGTACTGGTTAGTTCATATTGTTGTTCCACCTATAGGGTTGCAGACCCTTTCAGCTCCTTGGGTGCTTTCTCTAGCTTCTCCATTGGAGGCCCTGTGTTCCATCCAATAGCTGACTGTGAGCATCCACTTCTGTATTTGCCAGACACTGGTATAGCCTCATACGAGACAGCTATATCAGGGTCCCTTCAGCAGATGAATTTTTATTTAATTTAGTAAAATGTAGTATCTTATGACCCAATTTTAAAAGATACATACACAAACAGGCACATATAGATACCCTGAAAGGCTCTATTAATAATGCTGCACCTAGAAGCCATTGATAATTAAACAAAAATTTCAGCTCCAGGTACGGCTAAAGAAGTCTTAGAGGCTCCTGCCACCCTTCTTGGTTACCCACCAAACTACACAGTTAGAGTCCATTCCCTCGGACACTGTTCACCTTGAGATTAAGAAGAAGTCCAGCTGGAAGACATGGAGGCTTCTCCCTGCTGGCTGTCATGGTGGCAGAAGGTATCAGCAGTTGCTGAGAGAGAAAAGGTATCAGCAGTCAGACCAGCTGTGAACCTTACAAACCACAGTAGCAAACTGACAGCAAAGCCTACACAACTCAACAACACTGGCAACAGCCGTTCTCAGTGTAACCAATCGCTCTCTGGCTGGACTTAAGGCCTGGTTGTGGGCTATAAACCCAAGCTTGGATTTATAAACCCAGTAAAAAGCAAACCAACAAGAGCTGCCTTCTAGCTGTTTGTTTATGCCCGCAGACAAGTGCTGCTCTCAGCCTTAATCAGGGAACTCTTCTCTCCAGAAGATTTACAGTGACTGCAAAGATGGAGCGCAGCAGGCAGTGTTGACTGCCCAGTCCTAAGCAACACAGCTATGCCATCCCATCTAAGGCTAGGGAACACTGCAGAAGAGAGGGCACACAGAATCTAAAGAACGGAAGATATGGAGAAGGACAGTAAGACTCCATCTTCTGGGTAAGCCACAACATTTGCAATCACGAACTGGCACCAGCTGCGGTTGTGTCATCCGGTCTGCACCAGACTGGGCTCACTGACAGGCAGGTGTGGGTCCACAAGGAGCTCAAAAAGCTTAGCCCCTCAAGGATGAATGACTGGCTAAGAACAGATTCTGAGATACGGGCATTTACTGCCTTCAGCTGTGTTCCTACCAGTGAGGCATAGCTCCTAGTGGATGGCCACACACACAGTCCTGGTTAAAATCAGTGGGGCACAAAATTAAAAAAAAAAAAAAAAAAAAAGATATGAATCTGGATAGTGATGGGTGGGGGATAAAATACATTGGAAACCTGCCAATGGATACATGTACTTAGCTGGAAAATAAAAGTGGATGACTGTCCCCCTTTTCCCCAAGAAAAACTTGATTCTTCAGAGGCTGAACTTTACTCTCAGGAAAGCCAGCCTCTTCTCCAACACACACTACACACGAAATAAAGCACCAAAAGCTTGTAAGGAGCCTACAGTTGGCCAGATTCATGGCTCGCATAACCTAGTCTCACCTAAACTAAAAACTCACACGCAAGAACCCCAGGGCAGAGCTGTGTCCAGTCAGGAAGAAAGGGAAGGCCTTTTAAACTAAGTTTGTCTGACTCTCATTTTTCCTCAGCATCCAGAGAAACACAGCTTCCGATGCTCCCTTTAAACCCCACTCAGTGTCCTCCACTGCCAGTTCAAAGTCCTTAAAAGACTGTCTCCAGGGCTGGCTATGGACACAGCACCTGAGAGGCCCTAAGTTCAAAGCCCAAACATGGATGCTTACACTCACACATGCAGAGCCTCTGCCACGTCAATTTCACAGGATTCGAGCCTCTGTTCCCAGTCTTTTCCTTTCACCACAGAAGTTCAAAAGTTGCAGAGCATCGAGGCCAAGATTCTCCCCATGAGCCTCGGCTGTCAGATGAGGAGGTCTCTGCTGACAGCAGGGTGCTGTCTCACCAGCAACAGTCCAAATGGAAGCATTAGGAATGAATGCTGAAGTCAAAGTTTTCTCTCACAGCATTAAACCAAACACGTGAGTGGGCACCGCAGGGCACACTCCATTGCCTCTCCTCTCTGAAGCACAGCCACACTGGCCTGAGAAGACACTGCTCCCAGGAGGCTGCCTCCCCACTGCAGGTGTCTGAATGACCTCAGTCTCTAACAAGGGTGGCCAAACTCAGCTCAGAGTTTACATTTTCTTTTCCGGTTATTGTTTTTTTAATCCCATAAACAATTATCTGAAACCTATCTATACCTTCTTGGTTTAAATAAAAATAAAAATACACAGAAACTCAAGTGAAAACAAGAGCCCAGTAGAGTAAGGACAGAAGTGACATAACATAGAAACGTTAGCCCAGCTTTTGGAGAGCCATTGGTCCAGAAGAAATATAAACAAAATCAAAACTGAGAGTCATCATTGTGCTTTTGGAGGGGCCAGGGGCAAGGGGCCTGGGCAGAAGGGGATGTGAGGGTTTGTATTTTGGGACCATGATCTGAAGGTGACAGAAGTCTCTGGGTAGGAGAGGGGGTACTCCTGTAGTTCCTAATGTAAGAACAAAGAACACCACAGAGGCCCCAAGACTAGGTTTTAAGGCCCAGGTCAAACTACATCACACTGGATTCTGGGTCAGAAGTGTGTTCTACGACTACACAGCCTCCTATTACACCTTGCTCCCAGAGCATAGAGGACTCTATCGAGGCAGGCAAGAGCTCCAGCCTCAGGCTTTGCCATATCTCGCTGTATGCTCGTAGGCAAATTATTCAAAGCCAGTGAACCTGTTTTCTCTAATCTAAAATGAGGGAACTACCAGCTGCCTTAGTGTGAAGTATCTCAGGTCGATACTGTTTCAAGTAAGAATGGTTTTGTTTGTTTGCTTAGGCTTTATTGTTACTGTTGCTTTGAGATGTGGTCTCACGTAGCCCAGGCTGACCTAGAACTCACTAGGAAGCTGAGGATGGTCTTGAACTCCTGCCTCTATCTCTTAAGTACTGAGATTTCATGCATGTGCCACCACACCTGACTGTTCCGGTAAAATCCTAAAGAACCAAATACAAAATATGGTTATTCTTCACCCCCGTCTCCAGGCTATCCTGCTTAATACTGTCTGTCTGACTGGTAAGCTAAGGAGAATCAAAATAATGTCACATTATCTGAAGGAAACATCTCTGGGGAAAACCTGCCTCTGCAGTAGGAGTTCCACTGCCACCCTCTCAATGTGTTGGATCTCTTCCCTTTCGCCAGCAGCTGTGCAGGGGGAAAGGCAAACTGGCCTTATTATTAACTGTAATTGGAAGGGCAGGCCGTCTATGGCACTTAAGAGGGGAAGCAGCTCTTTATACAACTGAGCCAACAGCTGAGAGACAATTACTCCTCTGCCCCTGCATTCCTGTCCCTGTGTATAGGTAGCCAGGAGTCTACTGCCTGAACAATTAAAACCTTTCTTCATAAACATCATACTGCCCACAAGAGCAATGAACATTTGACCCTTCCACAGAGCTCAGTAAAGGAAGCAACGAGCTTTATGTTCACAACCAAGGACACAGACACTTCATTTCCCAAACCGACCTTGGCCTAATGAGGCCTTACACTTCCTGGTCCCTCCAGTGGGGCATGGACCCTCTGTCCACTGTCAGCAGCAACACTTTGGACCTAGCTGTGCCCCAGACAACACAACGGGACTGGAAGAACGGGGCTGGAGGGATGCTCAGTGGGAAAAGCACCTGTTGCTCTTGCAGAGGTCTCAGGTGCAGTTCCCGTACCCACGCCAAGGCTCACAGACATCGGTAAGGCCAACAACCTCTCTGACCTCTGCAGGTAGCTACGTGTGCAAGCAAAGCACACACACAAACACACACATTTAATTAATCAATTAATTAGAAAATCTAAAGTAACACCATGGGACTAAAAAAATGCCACCTGAATGACCTTGGCAAGTCACTCATCTTCTGATCACCGCCATCAGGCTCTATAAACTACTCATATCAATAAACAGAAGAATGACTGAAAACTAAGGATTATCACTACTTCCCCCACCCATAGTCCTTTTCTTCTTCTTCCTAAAATTAACAGGATGCAGAAACCAGAAACTGAGTATTCAGATAGCAAGTGTCCTATGATTTGACAGGAGATGAGACATGCACACAGGAACAGGAGAACCGCATGTAAAGATGCAGACAGTAGGGTCTGCCCTTTGGATTCCTATGGACATTTTTGGCTGTCTCATTGCATTATGGCACGTTCACTTGCAAGACATCACAAAGCCTCACAGATGAAGGTTCTTAGGATTAGTCATTGAAGGTACTGTGCCCTGCTACCCTGAAGGCCCTGAGGGATGCGTGAACAACCTTGCCCTGTGGGCAAGACAAGAGGCGAACACTAAGGCTTATGACTACACAAGGCAATCCAAGAAACACATTCCTCAGCGTCCCAGGCTCCCGAAAAGTTTATGAAAGGCTCAAGCCAGGCACAGTGGCAAGCCTTTAATCCCAGCACTCAGGAGGCTGAGGCTGGGAGATGCCTGTGATGCCTGTGACTGGGCTAGCCTGAAACATAGTAAGTTCCAGGCTAGCCAGGACTACAGAGACTATAGGGGGAGGGCAGAGAAAGGAAGGGAGAAAAAGGGGGAGAGAGTAGGGAGTGAGACCGACAGCAGACAGACAGACAGACAAAGCTAGAAAGGAACTAGGGAAAGAGGTAGGAGTAAGATTTCTTAAGGACACTGGATAGACGATGCTAAACAGCAGGACAGCTGTGTGCCAGCTGCTACACAATATACACAATACTAGGGAAGGGGGAATGCATTTGTTGTCAAGAATTCGGATTTAAAAAGTCTTAGAAGAAGAAAATAACAAAGATGATAAAAACAAATCCTAGCCAGGCGTGGTGGCGCATGCCTTTAATCCCAGCCCTCGGGAGGCAGGGGCAGGCAGATTTCTGAGTTCAAGGCCAGCCTGGTCTACAAAGTGAGTTCCAGGACAGCCAGGGATACACAAAGAAACCCTGTCTCAAAAAAACAAAAACAAAAACAAAAAACAAAACCAAATCCTACTGAAATTCTTACTTACATTTTCATTAAAAAAGATTATCAAAAAGAGATGGAAAATTTGACTCCAATTTATTTCTTAGAAGTAAACTTGGGGTTTAGGAGAGGTAGTGACTGATTTCTTTGCTTGCCAATTTTTGTGCTGTCTTGGAGAGAGCACACCAAAGCACAGGAAAGTCAAAGTCCAAGACAGAATTCCAAAGGCACCTGCAGGAAGTGAGATCCAGTTGCTGGGAAGCAGAGGCCGCAGCTGAGGGGCAGGCCTGATGGTCCACGGGAGGCGAGGCAGAGCTCACCGGGTGTCAGGCTCTCCATGAGCTCACTAGGCAGTCCTAGCTCATCCTCACCTCCACCCAGTACAATCACACAGGTGATGTTATAATTAGCCCTAGTCCACATTTGCAAAAACAAAGCCACACAGGCTACGTCCTCCGTACAAGGTCCTCAGCTAGCAGAGCCAGAGGGAATACAAAGTCAGACTCAGCTACAGCTCATGTGAGTCATCTCCACAGGAAAAGGGGGTTCACAGCTCTAAGACGGGGCTCTAAGAAAAACAGCAAATTTGAAGAATGTCCCTGTGTGGAGCACACAGGGAAAACACACAGGACTGGACTCTGTCTGCAGTGCCCACAACCACGAACACTTCTGGGGGAGCCTGTAGATTCTGTGCCACAGACTTGGGGAGCACTGTATGACACAGAACTGTCACACACATGGAAGGAAAACAGCCAAACACACTACCCTTCCCCTTCAGAATAAGACCACAAAAACAGTGAAAGCAACAGAGCTTCAGCCACCCTGGCTATTTCCAAGTCTTCAGAGACTGTAGAACCGCTCTATACGGGACTGCCAGAGGTGAAAATAGGTGAGACTGCCAGATGTGAAAACAGGCCTTCTCTTGGACCTCAGCAGTAGACTACAGCAGCAAAGACCCTGCCTTTGTCCTGGAGTGAAAGTAATAATCAGATGAGGGTCCAGCAGAGCCAGAAAGTGGCCAGCCATCCCACTCCATCAGACCAAAGGTCCTAACAGACAAGACCTGAGTGACCAAGAACTCAGGTTAAGGCTGAGTCCAGAAGAAACAAGAATCATGGGCTCTTCCCCAAGAGGACCTTGCACCATCACCAGGAGGCAGTGAGAGCTAGCACTTCCCGCGGCTTCTGAGAAAACAAACCTTCTTGTGCCTATATGATGCGAAACTACGTCCTGGGTCCAACTACAGGCTGAGTCAGCCTAAAAGGAGCACAGATGGGGGCGAGTTTCTCCTACTACTTGGGGGGTGGGGGGGAAGAACACTTTACTGAGCATGGTGCCTGTGCTGGGTTCAGCCATCATATTCCACAGGGCTACTGTCTTCTACATTGCCCACAGTTTAGAGGTAAGATTCCTGGACCGTATCAGTACTTACGTTTGCTACACATTCATGCCGCAGTCCATCCTCAAGAGAACATAGAGCAGGAACTCAAAGCAGGGACCTGAAGGCAGGGGCTGAGGCTGAGACCACGGAGAAGCAGCGCTTACCGGCTTGTTCTACACTCAGTTTACTCAGCCTGCTTTCCTACATAACCCGGAACCGCCTGCCCAGGGCTGGCACCCCGAACACCAGTCATTAATTAAGAAAATGCTCACAGATGTGCCTAAGGGCCAATCTGTTGGAGGCATTTTCTAAATTGAAATTCCCTCTTCCCAAACAGCCCTGGCTTGTGTCAAGCTGACAAAAAAAAAAAAAAATTAATCAAGATAATTCCAAATCTGCTGGACTCCCAAGCCACTGTTCTTCCCATCAGAACCTCCATCTCCCACAAAGAAAGTAAAACCTGGGGAGGCAGGAAAAGGAAGGAAGCCACACATCAGCTTATAATACATCTAACTCCTGTTAATCGCACAGTGCCCCGCACAGGGCCCCAGATCCTCCAGAAATGATGGTGATGAGAATACAGAAAAACACATTAAAACATGTGTACGATCCTAAGCCCAGTCGGGGAAGGCCTGAGTTGATTCAGAGTGCAAGAGGCAAATGTAAATCACGGCAGGAGCCAACCTGAGCTACCGACGGCCCTTGCTTTGCTCCAAGGACAGAAGTGGCAGTCAACTCACTGCGTCCTGCTTTTAGGATGACTACTGTCCTTGGTCTGTTGTAAATCCCACCATGATTCATGTGACCAGAGCATCTTCTGCCTCAGCCAGGCCATCTGTCACAGCCTGAGCAGCAATGGGGACAGAGGAGCAGATGCGGGCTCCTGTCAACTGTTTATCTATTAAACTATTCAGCAAAGGAGACCCAAACCCTGCTAAGGAGTAGGGTACACTGCAGACTGCTGTGTGAATGCTGATAAACCACATAGTCACTACCTGCTCCCACAACACTGACATTCACTCTAATCCTGAGAAGGACCTCAGACACTATCTCAGCCAAACCTCTCAGGTTACAGAGGAGTTTGAGGTCTCCAGGTACATGGCAAGATGCATTCAACACGTACCTGGCCTGTTAGCTCAAGGATGCTACTGGCACTCACATCCCCTCCACTGTCCCAGGCCACCTCTAAAACAGATGCCAAATTTAAGGTCTCTCTAAATAATGATTACTTGTGACCATCTATGATACTTGTATTAATAAAACCTAAACCTTCTCGGCCTAAAACTACACAGGTTCCAAAGTAAATCGGTCCTATTTTAACAATCCTAACTTAGTGGGAAGAACAGAGTATATTTCTGCAGGAAAATCACTTCCAGAGTCCCACTGGAGGCTCCATGTAATCCCTGGGCCTATGGTAGAGGCTCTATTTTTCTGATTGCACCAGACAGATGATCTCATGGCTTTGTGTCCACAAGCAACAGTGAACTAACTACATCACAGAGAGAATACGCTGAAGCACCAAGTTACGGATTGGAAATTACTCAGGAGATGTGAAGGAAAGGAGAGAAAGGGGCAGGCTCTTTTCTTATAATCAATCTTGACCTTGAGCGACGACAAGCCCATAGGTCATTAGAAAATGGCGGTCACTATTACTGCTTGTTCTATTTATAGAGAATGTAGGGATGGGATGGAAATAGTATCTTTACCACTCAAGGCAGTATGGCTTAAATCTGAAGACAGAGAGGCAAGGGAAAGAGTTTTAAAAGTCCCTGGAAATCAGAGTCTCCAATAGATGCCCAGAAATCCCTCCCACCATCCTCCTCACAAGGCCACCTTCCGCCCCACCTCCATTGCAGGCTTTACTAGTGCCTAACTGATGCCCAACACCTAAAACTACTCCCTGCTCCTCTGTGAAATCTGCAAAGAAGCCTCTCGAGAATGAACCAGAAAAGGAAAGCAAGCAGGGTTCTAGAGGGCGAGGGTCCCAAGAGTTCAATGTCCCCACTGAGGCCCCATTGGCCTCAGCTCTGTTGGTCACAGTTAAGGACTAAAGAATCCAAAGGGATTGCCATTGGCACCACTCAACTTCCCAAGCTACAACCTCTCATGGGTATGGGGGTCTCTCCTTCCAGAACCTTCTCACACCCACCCCCTCCCCTCCACTTTCTAGTCAACTGCTCTTTCCTCCTCAGATCACTTTCCTGAGGAAAAGGTGCCCAGGAAATCCCACAATGCCCCTGTTGAGGCATGCGTCTGGATCATCTTTCTCATTGTACCCACCGCCCTTCTTGTCACCGACTAGCGTTGACTTTAAACTTTTGTGTGAGTTTGGTTTAATCAAGGTCCTTCTCTCTGCCCCCACAGGGAACTCCTTGAGGGCAGAGCCTAAGCCTATGTTCCTGCTTCCTATTATATCCCTAACACCCGAAGAAAGCCGGGGCCTACAGGTGAGGCTCAGTGGTAAAGTACTACCCAAGGTCTTGGGTTCAGTCTCCAGAGCTACCAAAGCAAAAAAGGAGGGAGACAGGGAGGAGGCTGGAAGGACTGGGAAGCAGGGAAGCAGGCAGCTCTGTGGAGGAGAGAGTCAGGAAGGACTGGGCCACTGGCCACACTGCTTTCTTCTGCACAGTCATGTTCACCTGGCGTGCCACTCGCTTCACGTGGCTTTATTTGATTACATACCTAGTTTGGCTGCAGAAAGTACCTCCCATCGACCAAACACAATACCCTGGAATATGCCTGGTAGCCACTAGCTAAACTTCAATATAATCCCCTGTGACCAAAAGACAAGTCCAAGTTTTCTTACTGTTTGTATACTTTTTCCCAGTAAAATCATAAAAATCTGGTTATTTTCTGACTCCTTCAAAGAGGGTTCAGTGTAGCAATGAACCCCAATGAGAGGAACAGAGAGAGGTCCCCAGGCACATGCGCGCAGTGGCACTGAGGCACCTCAGTGTGGATGTGCTCTTTTGCTTTAAGATTTATTATGTATTTGTATGTATTCCATGTGTGTATATGTATGTGCACACACGTGTGCACACCCCCTATGCAGAGAAAGAGCAAAGACAAAGTGCACAAGTCAGCTCCTTCTTTTTCCTACCTTTACATGGTAGAACTCAGGTTAGGCTTGGGTCACCAGAACATTTACATGCTAAGCTATCTTGCCTGCATGTATATACATTCTTGAGGCAAATCCCCTATACAAGGGGTACCTGCCCACCTCTCCAAGAAGACGAGGAGCTGGTCTCTGCACATGGCACTTTGCTGCATCCCATAGCCACTCCCAAGAGAGTGTGTGGTTTCTTATTTACTCAGCTACAGAAATTCTGCTTTGTTTGATTTTGGTTTTTTCAAGACACAGTTTCTCTGTGTAGCCTTGGCTGTCCTGGAATTCTCTCTAGTAAACTAGGCTGGCCTTAAACTCAGAGATCCACTTGCTTCTCCCCCCGCCCCCCCCCCCAAGTGCTGGGATTAAAGGCATGTGCCACCATCACCAGGCATTTAGTCCCCATCCTCTTACAGGCAAGTGTGAGGCCACACTGACCCTGTCCAGGGTGCCAGTGCCTTACCTGCTCCATCTACAGGTTCGAATGTTACCTATCAGAAGTATAGGAAAATGCTGGAGTCAAGTCTAGTGGATCTGCCAGCAAACTCTCAGCCATAGAAAGTCCTACCCAAATTCAGGCAGAGACTTCGGCTAATGTCTAGCCCAGGTATACTCCAGGGTGAGGCCACGGAGAAGACAGCTGTTGAGTTCCCATGCTGCAAGAAAACTCTTCCGCTTCCTGAGCTTATGAACTCTAAGAGAAGCAATATGAAACACACATGAACACAGGAGTGTGTGTGTGTGTGTGTGTGTGTGTGTGTATGTAGGGACTTTGAATTACTTACCAAGCCCCTCATACTGTCAGCCCTGTTTGCATTGTGTAATTTGACTGGCTTCTTCTCTTGCAACTCAAAGTCCATGCACACAGCCCCAATCCTGTGTTCATTTGTGTCTCTGTGTCTGTCTCTCTGTTTCTGTGTGTGTGTGTGTCTGTCTGTCTGTCTGTCTGTCTCTCTGGGAGTCATTTCTCTCCTTTCACCATGTGGGTCCCAGGACTTGAACTCAGATCATCAAGTGTTGGAGCAGGTGTCACTACCTGCTGGACCACCTCACCAGCCACGCCCTCTAGCTTACTTCTTATGGTACCAGTCGACTGTGATTTTGCTGAATGCCTTCATGCCAAATCACCTACCATGCAAATCCTCGCACCCATCTGCCTACCCCCAAAAGACAGGGCGTCCTTTAACAGATCACTGTTCTCTGGTACCTCTGGTAACAAGTAGCTGGTCTTCCCCAGTGACACAGACCCACGGTTATAGCCAGCGGCTTTTTACAAGTACTAGAAGCACAAGCCATTAACTTGAAAAGACGTCTGTCTCCCATCTCAGGGCCCGGCTAACTTCCTTGACATGATACTAAACAGCTAAGATAAGGGGTGTTTCCTATACAAAACCTCCATGGTGAAGGCTGCTGGATGCTGTTTCCATAACCTATGCTCATCTGTGCTAACAGAGCCTGATTATTAGTGGGCAACCGTTCTATTTCCAAGCCCCTTCTTCAGCTAGCACATTCTGGCCAATTCATGTAAGAAAGTGGGTTTAACAAGGGCCTCTGGGAAGCTACTGGGCTTGGACTCAGCTGAGGGAGGCAGATTTTTTTGTGCTTCCGCCTTTCCTCCTCCTTCGGGCCTGTATCTGGATCAAATAATGGATGCCCTTCATGGCTATCTTGGACCAGAGCAGCCAGAGAGGATGGAAGCCAGGTGCTGGCATGGTACCAATAAGAAATAGGAGCCTGGAGCTCTGCACGCACTGTGCAGCTGCCCTGGAATCCTCAGACTTCTTTTCAAAGGCAAGTGAGGGTGTCTCTCAGTTGCTGTCATTCAGAGCCCAACCTACACCCAATGCCAATTACATACCAGCAAAGAATACTCTACCCCAGACACATCCCACTGCCAGTGATGGCAAGTGACTGAAACAGGTGACCAAGACAGTAAAACATCCTAGTCAGCCACCTTCTCCTGAGACTTCCTAACACTGTGATGGCTCCCACACAGACAGCCACAGTCTGCTCTTGAGTAGATCAAACTCAGCTAACATACACTTTCTGGTATTCTGGTCATGTGAGCATGACCAAAAACCTAACCTTCTGCAACCCTTAGCAAAAGAAAACAGAAGAGTGCCCCCATGTCTACAGAACAAGCGGTCACAATTCCCAAGATGGCGGCAATGAGAAAAATGGTGGCGTCCCATTTCTGAAAGGACTGCAGTTGGGGGTTGGGGGGACAATGATGTTGCCACTGGCTCATGATGCAACACCACCCACACAACTCCTGCTCACGTCTAAGATCTTCAGCCTATACCGACATCAGCACCAACAGGGAGATACCATGTTCTGCCTTGACAAAGTCCTTTAAAATACTACTACATAGAAGCCCACTCCTTCCCTGAGAGCTCTCCACTTTCAAGGACAAACAGAACCAGAGCCCTGGCTTCTGGAAAGCAGACATGCAGTCTCCTGCCCTCTCATGCAAACAGCCTGACTTATTAGCAAGGCAAGGTCTCCTTCCCAAGAGGCTGTATTCACAACAGTAACTGTGTAGAAGGTAAAACCTTATACGTCTAGCTTCAGATCATGGTCAAAGTTTAAACTTGACCAAAAAAAAATGTAAACTTTTACACTTCCACCATCCTGGCCCAGATTTCTCCGTGGGACAAATTTTATAGCACTACTGCGCCCTGCCTAGCTCTCTCAGCATGGTAAGGATGTGAGAGAAGTTAACGAGAACTCAGTCTCTACACCACATTTTCTACCAATGCATCTGTTGCCTCTTATCCCGCCACGCAAAGCAACCAACCTCTGGGCTGAAATCAATCATCAAAAGTTTCAATTTGGGCTGGTGAGATGGCTCAGCGGTTAAGAGCACCAACTACACTTCCAAAGGTCCTGAGTTCAAATTCCAGCAACCACGTGGTGGCTCACAACCATCCATAACAAAAAAAAAAAAAAAAAAAAAAAATCTGATGCCCTCTTCTGGAGTGTCTGAAGACAGCTACAGTGTACACACATATAATAAATGAATAAATAAGTCTTAAAAAAAAGTTTCAATTTGGTTGATGTATTTAAAGAACAAAATTTTGGAGAAGGGATGATAAAAACATAAAATCACAGCAAAAAGATAGGGAGAAATGAGATTTTACCTCATATAAATGAAATCTTTCACACTCACCATTGGAATCTATACCTAATTGTTCATATTCTCAGAAAAGAAAGTTTTCTATTATTAAGGAGGAAGAGAGTACAGACCAAAAGGATAAAGAAAATAAAGGCCATTTTAAAGCAATTGCAAAGTATCTCTCTCTCAGTCTCTCAGTCTCTCTCAGTCTCTCTCTCTCTCTCTCTCTCTCTATATATATATATATATATATATATATATATATATATATATACACACACACACACACACACACACACACACGTACACACACTTCTTAAATGTCTGGTAGAATAGGCCAAATGACACACCTGTCCTCAGCTGAGCAGTGGTACATACACCTTTAATGCCAGCACGCTGAAGGGAGAGGCAGGCTGATCTTGAGGTCAGTCTGGGCTACAAAGCAAGTCCTAGGACAGTCAGGGCTACACAGAGAAGAGAAACCCTGTCGAAAGAAAGAAAGAAAGAAAGAAAGAAAGAAAGAAAGAAAGAAAGAAGAGAAGAGAAGAGAAGAGAAGAGAAGAGAAGAGAAGAGAAGAGAAGAAGGGAGGGAGGGAGGGAAGGAGGGAGAAAGAGAGGAAGGGAAGAAGAAAAGAAGAAAGGAAGGAAAGAAGAAAGAAAGAAAGAAAGAAAGAAAGAAAGAAAGAAAGAAAGAAAGAAAGAGAAAAGGAAAGGAAAGGAAAGGAAAGGAAAGGAAAGGAAAGGAAAGGAAAGGAAAGGAAAGGAAAGAAAAGAAAAGAAAAGAAAAGAAAAGAAAAGAAAAGAAAAGAAAAGAAAAGAAAAGAAAAGAAGTACCCATTCTCACTAAGGAAAAGAATTAAAAATACTTGCCTCTCTTCTTTTGCATTTTCTACAAAAAGTCTACATAGACAATTACAAATGCATTTTGGAAAGCAGACTCACAACAGCGCCCACAGATGAAAGTTAAAGTCTGAAGAACTTCTGGACTCAAAGTAGACAGATACAGAGAGCAGCCCCAAGGGCCTAAGTCACACACACACAAACCCACGTCCTTCACCCGAAACACCCTTCTCTCAGGGTCCTCAAAATAATCTTAAACACACACCTTTAATCACTTGGGTCCTCTCAGCAGTTAGTTTGGACAAGCGAGAGCACCAGGAAGTACATCCCTAGCTGTTCTGCCAGCCCACGTGTAAGACGAGAAGTGTCTACCAACTCACCATTTAATTATACCTAACACCGACTTTACAGCCCAGTTTATGGATTCCATGTATTTAATACACAGTTACTTCTCCATTCCCTGCAATTACATACTAGTTATAGAATTCATTAATAGCAGCCCTGAGCTAACAGGAGGTCTAAAGCACTAGGCAGGTCATGCTCTCCATGGGGTCCCAGGTAAGCACACAGCCCTTCTCCCAGTGCTCTGTCTCCAGTGAGCTGAGGTGTGGGGGTAAAACGAGAGGCCTACCTTCTCCACTGCTCCAGAAAATGGGTATCTGCTTTTGGTGATTACACATACATTTCCCACACGTAGGAAATACATCTATCAGACTCATACACTGACGACTCCGCCCACTTATGCAGTTCACAGTTACCCCGACCGCTCAAGTGTCTCATTTCTCTTTCCCCACGTCGCCACTCAACAATGGTCAAACGTATTGATGCAAGGCTCCACCGGGAATCCATGACCACCCCTACCAAAGCCTCAGCCAGGGGCTGTGGCTGTTCTTCACAGCCCAGCCCAGCTCTCTATACGTACTGTTGCTGGACTTAAGGTCTCGGTGGATGATGGGTACGATCGCCTCATCATGTAGATAGTTCATCCCTCTGGCGATCTGCACGGCCCAGTTCACCAGGATGTCCGGGGGAATCCTCTTCCCAGACAATACTCTGTTCAGAGGCCCTCCACGAGCAAACTCCATGACCAAGCAGAGGTTGGGTTCCTTCAGGCACACCCCTCTGAGTGCAATGATGTTCGGGTGCTTCAGCATGGCAAAGAGCTTGGCCTCTTGGCGAACGTTCTCTATGGTCTGGCTGATGTCCTCATCAGGGTCGTGACGAGCTGCCTTTACGGCCACCTCATCGCCCACCCAGAAAGCTCGGTAAACTTTCCCAAAGCCCCCAATGCCGATGATCTCCTCCAGGGTTAGCTCCGCAAAATCAATCTCTAACACTGAAAGAAGAAAACAGAGCGTCAGCAATCTACTTGGGACACCATAAAACTGAGCATGCTTCCCCCGGATGGGCAGACAAGCCAAGGTAGGTAAACGGGACCTCCCTGGCTCCCCACTACTAAAGTAAACTCCACAGAAGTAGAGACTGTGGTTAACTTCATGTGCATTATTCTTAGTGATTAGCAAACAGCAGACACTCCATGGGTCTATAAAGTAGAGCCTATTTGGATTATCCTGGAATCTTGTACCAGGGCTACCCCACTTGAATTCTAGGGAATACTAGGACAACCATTTTTGAAAATTGCTTAGGTTCATTTGTTCTTGGGGGTAAAGAAACAACAACCCAAGGGGAAGCACACACCGCAGCTACAGGCCGGTGTGCAAACAGCGTCCACAGAAACATGATCAGTGGCTAAGGAAGGGTACTAACGCCCTCAGCAGGATGGGGGGCGGAGGGGTGATAAGTGGAAAACGGACATGTGAGAAGGGCCCTAGAGAAGAATAGAGGGGAATCTTATCTGACAATGAAAGGGATGGGGTGAAGGACAATCTAGGCAGAAAGAAAGGTGTGAGAAGTGGCATGGACGTCAGGGCACATGACACCTGAAGGCCATCAGGAAGCCCACAGTCGCTGGACTGCATGCACGGGATAAGAGATGAGACCTGTGACCAGGTGGTAATAACTTGTGAGCAATTCTGAAGGGCTTAAAGTTACCCTATAAGCGACAGAGGCCATTTATGTACCCTTTAGAAGGGGAGTTGTGTAGTTTAGAAAGGAACAAAGTTCAGACCAGTGATTCCCAACCTTGTCAATGCTATGACCCTTTAATGCAGACTAACCCCCAATCATAAAATTATTTTCACTGCTACTTCATAACTGTAATTTTGCTATTGTTATGAATTGCAATGCAACTAGCTGATATGCAGCATATCTGATATGTGACTCCCGTGAAAGGCCATTCAACCCCCCAAAGGGATCAAGACTCATAGGTTAAGAATTGCTGGTCTGAAGCAAAGAGCTACTAAGGGACAGAGATGCAGCTCAGTCACTAAAGCCTAGCATGCATGAAGCTCAGGGTTTAATCCACAGCACTTCATAAAACAGTATGGTGGTACACGCCGATAATCTTACACTAAGGAGACGGAGACAGGAGAATCGTAAGTTCAAGGTCAACCTAAGTTCCAAAGCAAGTTTGAAGACAGCCTGGTCTAAATGGAGACCCCCGTCTCAAAAGAAAGAACCACTAAGGAGGCCCTTACAGTGATCCAAGCCTGCACCGCCTCAGATGTACCTAACATGAAAAGAACTTAGTCAACATGAAAGGCTCCCAGAACTTGGTTCTACCAGGGTCCGGTTCCCGAGAAGTAGAGGAAAGGAGCCTTGTGGGGAACATCTCACTCCAGTGTACCTCAGTGCCTCAGGTGCCCTGACAGTCACCTCAGCCTTCACTCTGCTGCTGAGAGCAAGAAACTGAGCCTGGGGTATCTGGTATACCCTCAGCAGCATTTGCAAAAACCACTCACAGAGAGACGACAGTGGCTACAAGTGATTCTAGCTCTCAGGCTAGACAGGATGTTAAGAGCACAGTGCTGATTCATGTGTCTCTCCTAAAACCCTGCTCTCTGTTCCCCTTTGACTGATTAGATTTAAAGCCAATTTCATAGAGAAACTTCTCCTAACCTCAAGACCAAATGAGGGCAAGCTCCCATCAAACACCTTAGCAGCTAACTCCAAGACTCACAGAGGTTATCTATCACTCATTCACTGCCTATCACCTGTGACACCATGACAACCACAGAATGGAGATTCTGTCTGCCGCCACCACTGTGCTCGAGGTGCCTAATATTTAGTGGGTGACCAGCAAAAGGAATATACCTCAGTAAGGAATAATCAAATTTAGATCTGTTTAAAAGGAGTGGGTAGGCCTTCTGGAAGAGAGAGTAACACACTATCAGGAAAAGGAAGGAAGGAAGGAAGGAAGGAAGGAAGGAAGGAAGGAAGGAAGAAAGACAGGCAGGCAAGCAAACCTAAGAAAACAGAGATGTATTTCTAGATTTTGGCAAGAACAAACTGGATGGCTGTTCTTCCTTCTGGGCCAGCCCCATCACACCCTGCTCTTCATTTAGCTCCTGATGGGGGTCACATTTTTGTTCTTTTTTTTTTTTTTTTTTTTGTTTTTTCGAGACAGGGTTTCTCTGTGTAGCCCTGGCTGTCCTGGCACTCACTTTGTAGACCAGGCTGGCCTCGAACTCAGAAATCCGCCTGCCTCTGCCTCCCCACATTTTTGTTCTTGCTTGACTACAGCACTTCCAATCTTCTCCAGGACTGGTCCTTGTTTGTATTTCACAACGGGACTGTCAATCTGTACCAAAGAAACGCTCAGGAAAATTCAGGTGAACTGTCTTCATGTACACAAGAAGCAGAGTCCATCTTGACTCCCAAAGTCCCATAAGGCTATGTAAACCCTGGAGGATGCAGTGCAGCTCAAAGGGCAGCAGGAAAGGCACACGCTTAGCATTTGCAAAGTCCTGGCTCTAGTCCCTGATATCATGAAATAAAGATGGCCTGGGGGGGGGGGGTTATTGTCTCTTGGAGGGGGAGGATCCTCCTAAAAAGCAAAGGCATGGGAGATGCTGTAGGACAGCAATCAGCACCCATCCCAATAGCACCCACCCTTCTAGCACCTCACCTTTTAGTACCAGAGAGGCTTGAAAGCTAAGAAACCACAAATCCCAGGATCCCTTGTGGCAAAAGGAAACACAGATTTGCAAAATAGAGATGGAAAACATTTTCTGGCTGCCTCTCCTGGCAAGTTGGCTGTCTGCAGTGGCATGGCACTGTCCAGTCACCAGCTCTGTAGCTGTGCAGCCTATTCTCCAGCCTGCAGACAAAACAGGATGTTCCTGAAGCTGCCATCTTCAACAGCGGCTCCAAAAGCTGGGCCTCGTCTGTGAGAACAATGCCAACTTCTTGGTGGCTCAGCTCTGCATTGCCCAGAACGCTCTTCATAAGAGCCTCTTCTCCAAGCCAACAAGTCTGTAAGCACCCAATTTCCTGTGCTGAATCCATTTCTTACTTAAAATAGCTTCAATGTTTCTGAGTCCTAAAAATGAATCCTGACTAATTACTAACTTTTGCCTGATGTCATCCACATGAATGAGAAAACATGCCCACAGTAAAGAGAAATTAGAAACCCCTTTGAAAAATACAGGTCTACTTGGTCTTTGGAGGCAAGGAATGTTCTTTTTACTGTTTTCTACCAGCCCTTACACAGATGAAAAGCTCCGAGCCTCTTCAATGAACTGTTTTGGTCACCCTATTTCTTCGACGAAGTCTTTGAACTATTTGACTATAATATTTCTTATACTCACTCTCTGTTTCTCAACTCTGAAGCATAGTGGTCAACACACAGTAAGGTTCCAATGTTTACCTAACTGCCTGAGGTTATAGAAGGCTCTGCAAGGACTCTGGTCTCGGTGCTGAAAAGGACAGCTCCTTCAGCAGCAGCTGTCCAGAGACAAAGGCTTGGACTCTGCAAGGACTTGGAGCAGAAGGGAAAGTGGTGACTTTCTCAGTGTAGAAGCTATGATCTCAGCTTTTTCCTGCTAAGTTAAGAAACATAACGAAGCCGGCCGACGAAACAGCTTTACCATAGACAGAACAACCTGGAAGGGGGAGCAACAACTTTCTTTTTCTCTCCCTGCTAAGAAGTCCTTTGGATGGGCTTGCAGGGACTAGACCTTCAGCCGCAAAGCAGAAAGCATGCAGCTCTCCTGTCCTTCTCTGCTCCAAACAAGACCTGGTTTTAAGCAAGAATCAGGTCAACTTGCATGCAGCACATTTTCTGAAAATGTTTCTGTGGTAGGCTATTTCCAGGAATATCATGTTGGAGTGAAGACGTTATTTCTTGCAGACTGTATGCTTGGGGCAGAGAGTTATATGCCAGGGCCATCCTGAGGGCTTGGGGACACGGGGATGATTTACTTTATTCATTTCCAAGTGTTATATAAAGACCCAGGCGTGTGATACTCAGCTGTAAGCCCAGCACTCAGGAGCTAGATGCAGGAGCATTACAAGTTCAACGGCAGCTTGGGATGCACTGAGTTCCTGTTTCAAAAAGTAAAGTAGATTAATAAAATACCTAGGCTAGGGAGATGGTTCAGTGGGTAAGAGAGCTTGCTGTGCATGCCTGAGGACCTGATTTTAGAGCCCCAGCACCCACAGGAAAAGTCTGACATGGCCAAAAGACCTGCAACCTCAGTGCTAGGGTAGGGGACAGAGATGGGAGGATCACTGGGATCTGAAAATCTCCAGACTCAGTGCGAGACCTTCACAAGGTGATAGCGCAGAGATCATTAGAGGACACCCAGCATCCTCCATGCACGCATGCATCTGTACAGACAATGGACACACACACACACACCATGCATATATATGTGAGTAAGTACAACACATATACACATACCATTCATCTATATATGGATATTACAAACACATGTACACACACACCATTCATATATATGAAAAAGCACAAACACATGTACATATACCATTCATATATATGAATATGAACAAACATATGTACACATACCATATATAATATATATATATAAATAAAAGCATAATATATGAACATACCATCCATATATATATATGAATATGTACAAACACATGGACACACACACCATTCACATATATATGAATATGTACAAACACATGTACACACACCATTCATATATATATGTATATATATATATGCACAAACACATGTACACACAAACACACAAGCCTTAGGCATATCTAAAAATACATCTTTACACTTGTAGGGAATTCAGGAAAAACAAATGTAAATTAAGTGACCTTAATTATGTGTTGCAAATAGACTAACACTAGAGTTGATGAAACATGTTAAGAGTTATGTATCGGGCCGGGCGTGGTGGCGCACGCCTTTAATCCCAGCACTCGGGATGTAGAGGCAGGCGGATTTCTGAGTTCGAGGCCAGCCTGGTCTACAGAGTGAGTTCCAGGACAGCCAGGGCTATACAGAGAAACCCTGTCTCGAAAAACCAAAAAAAAAAAAAAAAAAAAAAAAAAAGAGTTATGTATCTCCATGGGTGACTAATTAGGAGTTTATATTTTTCACCTTGTATTTCAAAGGTAAAACCGAGTTTGAGAGATGAGAGGGCACCCAGGTTATATAGATTTGTCATCCATGGACAGCCAATCCCTGGTACCTACGGTGGGGGTTAAAAGTAGAATGTAAAATAGCTTAGGTATCATGAGAATATTTTTTTCTTTGACCAAAGATTAATTTCCCCTTCTATTCTGAATAAAGCTTGAAGCAAAAGTTTCACGTGAAAACAATACTATAAAACCAAGCCTGACTCTCTCTGCTTGACTAGACTTAGATATTCCATTCACAGTTCTGAACCTACCACAGGCTGTAAGCCCCAGAGGGGAAGTTCAAAAGGGCAGCTCTGGGGACGTGTTCCTGTCATCAGGCTTTTCTACTCCTAATCCCGGGGGACAAGCTTGTCAATCATCTTTGTTTTCTGAGTCACACAAACTCAACTGGTGGGAAGAGCAAGCAGGTGAGACACTCCTGCCTTCTCAAAGCACAGCTGCAATGCTATGGTTCCTTGACTAGCCTCACTCCTAGCCTCCCTTTACTCCTTCCATCCTTGATACTTAGTAGCTACCACTCAGCAACTACTGAGGAAAGAGCTTTGGACTGGAGTGGAGCTTTGTGAGCTCTCAAGCAGGCCAGTCACAAGTAAGCTGAAGTTAGAATACTCACCAGAGCTTTCCACGCCAAGCTCCTCAAGTGAATTCCTTCCAGAAGCACAGGATACTCCCATCTGGGATCCAGATTCAGGAATCCACTCTATCCACGGCACTGACATATAACAGCTAAGTCCTGGCCACATTACAGGGATTCATCTCTGAATGAAGCACACTGTTGACATGTCTGGCGCTCAGTGGAAAGGTTCTTTTAACCTAAGTCATGTTGGCTCCTGACTGCTATGACAGCCAGGAGCACAAGACACTGAGGAAACCACACAGGCTGTTCATGAACGTCATGTAACTTGTACATTCTCATGTTAGCTGTCCCTAAAACAGCATCACTGAACTCCACCCACTCTCAGCTGGAGGATGCTGTGGCCAGGTAATGGTACACGTCTTTAATCCCAGCGCTCGGAAGGCAGAGAGGCAGGTACATCTCTGAGTTTGAGGCCAGCCTGGTCTACAGAGTGAGTTCCAGGACAGCCAGTGCTAGGCGGAGATAACCCTTTCTCAGAAAACCAAAACTAAACAAACCAACACACTGTGTTTCCTAATATGTCAGATTATTCATGTCTTTCAACATATGGTCAAGCTCATCTCCAGCACTAATTCCAAACACCATGCCGGGCCCCTTCCTTGGTCTCTGTCTTACTAGCATTGCCAAAAATCTGTAGCACTCAAAAGCAATCTAAAGCGACTTGCCTGCCATTTGTGGGCATTATAAACATCAAAATGTATAAACAAGAAACTGAATGAAAGGGGATATAGCTAAGGAAAACTAAAGGCCTGAATCGCTTGCCAGTCAAAAGGCTAAAGGGAAAAGAAGAAAGCAAGAAGCTGTCTTTCTATCTCAAAATCATCTTAAAGTAATGTAATTGTTCATTAAAATAATTGTTCATGTAAAAATAAGTAACAGATAACTATCATAGATGAAAATTTAAAACTAAACACTCAAAGTTAGCCCTTTGTAATGGCTTCTTTTTTTTTTTTTAACCAAGTACATAAGACAAGGAACAAACCGCTACCATATATGTAAGAATGCCTTCTAACTGGAATTATGGAAATTCTTAAACGCTATAAACTGCACTTAGAGAGACTGCCATCTTCTAAACCAATCAAGAATATACAAGTGATTAAGAAATTACAACGGCAATTTAACTCGAAAGAAAGAAAGAAAGCTAGGAAGGAAGGAAGGAAAGAAGGGTGGGTGGGTTTTGTTAGGAGCATGGAACCGTTCCTGGGAAATTGATGAAAACCAGGACACAGGGAGAAAGGCCCTGGGAGGGAACCCTGGTCCTGGCCCCTGAGATTTGGCCAATGCCAAATATAGGCAAGGATCTAGGGTGGAAAAAAAAAAGTGTGTTGTGTGAACAGTATGGCTGTAAGGGACAAGGACTTAGCCACTGTACCTGCTGATCCTGAACTCCCACGAGGGACAGACATACTTTCTCCCTCTAATTACTTCTCCACTCATAACTTTGCCCCCTCCCCTTGCACACACCTTTCCTAACATATTATTCGGCAAGATTCCTCAGGGTACAACTTTGAGATACAGTACGAGAACCCAAGAAATCAACACGAGATTTCAAAGGCACCTGACTCTTGAGTTCACACACGCTTCCGGGACTTGTGAACCTGCCCAGGCAGGCGGGAGACACCTCCACTTCTCTCTAGACAAATACCTTTAAGAGGCGGAGACAAGCGACAGAAAAGGTCCGCCGGGTCCTTGATTAGGGAACTAAGGTTCCTGGTGACAGTAACCACCTGCTCTCCAAAACCCTTCCAGATCTGGAGGGGCACAGGGGGCGGGGGGCAGGGGGGAAGGGGTTAGGATGTAAGGAGACTCCTGCTAGGATTTCAAGAGTTGCTACTTGAGCGAGTCAGATGAAGGTGAAGAAGCCCAGTGTTGCAGGCAGGGCCTGCGAGTCTGGAGCTTCTGGGTAGCACCAGCTAAAGCCCCTGCAGCCAAAGTGCCCACCCATGCCCGGGCCAGTCGCTCCACACTCGGGACTGCTCTTCGCCCACCCTTAGGCCTCAGCCTCCCGTCCCCACCGGGCACCGGTGCCCGCCTTCTTACGCTGAATGGGCGGGTAGCAGCTGGGGTCCTCGGCGCCCGGCTGGCAGCGGCTGGAGAAGGCGCTGCGCGGGGTCACGTAGTTGCTGGGGAAGATGCCCACCCGCTGGTTCAACTGTCCGGTCCACCAGCCCTCATCGCCGGACACCTGCGAGTCCTTGGACAGCACCTCTACCACATCGCCCAGCCGCAGGGTCAGCTCGTCCTCGCCCGCCGCCTCGTACTCGAACACAGCCGTCCAGTAGGGCAGCGCGGCGTGAGATCCCAGCTCGGCCGCCGCCTCCTCCTCGTCCTCCTCCTCTTCGGCCCCAGCGCCCGTGGCATCGTCCCCCGGCGGGGCGGCAGTGGCGCTCGCCAGGCAGCCGAGAAGCGATCTGGAGGACTCCATGGAGCGGCTGGTCCATAGGGTGCGGGGCGGCCGCCCGCGGGTGCCGCCGCCGCCTATTGTTCATGCGGCTCGGCAGCGCTGGGGGCTCCGCGCCCCCGACGGCCGCCGCAGGTAGGGCCCGAGCAGGCTGGGCGCGCGAGAGTCGAGGACGCCCGGTGCGCACCGCGAGCGCGCACCGCGGACAGGGGCGCGGCGCAGTCCCCGCCGCCTGGCGCCCCCGCGGGCGGCCTCGCCCCTCGGCGGCTCCCACCTGCTCGTGCCGCCCGTGCCCGCCGCCCGCTGGCCGCTCCCTCCCCTCCCCGCCCCGTGCGCCCCGCCTCCCGCACGCCCGGGACCACCTGACGCGAGCCTGGCTCCGCCCCAGCCCTGCGGACCCGGGGGCGGGGCCTCCAGGATGGGCCCGCCTCCACAGCCAACCCATCCTCCCATTGGCCCGCCGCGGCTGTCCGTCTCCTGAGGGTGGCTGAGACCTCATTGGGTGGCTCCCGAAGGTGAGACCCAGCGTGCGTTCGGACTGTCCGAGCGGGCTGCGGAGCCCTCTGTCTTTTGTCTGCGCTGTTTGGTTCTACAGGCTGCGCCAATTCCCGTTCAGACGGATCTGCTGTTCCCCTATTTGGCCCCGGGGACCAGCTTACGTCCACTGTCGCCGCTACGCACACACTCACACCCCGGAACCTTTTGGCTAGCGATGGAAGAACTCTTTTGATTGCTCTGCTGGCCTTAATGAAGACTGTGTTCATCTTTGTAAGAAGAGGTTCCTGGCCATTGTTATTAGAATTCCGAAAGGGGAGGTCTCCTAGTGGGGCTTCTGCAGGCTCGGGAAGTCATGCGGAACCAGCTAGTTTGCGCTTGCCTTGTGAAACTGGCTATATCTAGGACCCTGTTGACTGGATACACAGTTTCCAAGGACTAAAGGAGTAAAGGCGGGTGCTGCCTGCCATTCTTGGGCAAGGGCTGACCTATGCTATGCCCTTTTGTTACCTGCCGTTCCCACACCCAAGGACCTTAACCTCTTTTACATGTTTTTAATCCTGTGATAGCAATGGCTTCCATATTTCAAAACAGCCATGGTAACTACCAAACTGTATTTCCAAGACCGGCATAGATGTGATTTGTTTAACAAGAATCAGTACTTCATTGTTTATTTGTTCGTTTGTGGTTTTGAAGCAAGATCTTACTGGGTAGGCCAGACTGGCCTCTCATTATCTCGCTGCCTCAACTACCCAAGTCTTGGGATTACAGGCATGTGCCAATGTGCCCAACCAGACCATTTTTGTTTCATTTTAATTTGAAGTTTAATAGTAGGCAAACTGGAGCAATTTGAAAAAATAGCGAGGCAGCTACATGACCTCGGGCAGGTGCCATCTGTTTATCCTTGAAGTGAAGACTGTGGAGGGAAAGGCCTCCTGTGTTTTAGGTTGGACATCCAGTGATTTGCAAGGGGCTGTGACTACACTGTAAAGGGAGACACTGTGCACATTTAAGGTCTTGGGAAAAAGGGATGAGATGGTACTGTTCAAGGAGCATACAGATGGTCCTGGGGACGGAGATCCGGAAGTAAATCCCCTAACGCAGTCAAGTTTATAGGAGGGTCTAACATGTTCAATTCCTGGGAGGGTCAGTAAACTGGGAAAGACGTGTGTGAGTCTGGATAGATAGACTCTCTGTTAGAAGCCACTCTGCCTACAAGAGGATGGGAAAGGGAAAATAGTGTTTAAACAAATATTTTATTTAATAAAATTTTCATGTGTGTGAGAAAGGAGTCTTACAAAGTAGATAACACACACACAAACACACACACACACCCTGGAGGGGCTGTAGAGATAGATGGCTTGGTGGTTGAGAGCATTGACTGCTCCAGAGGACCCAGGTTCTGTTCCCATCCCCCACTATGGCACCTCCTGTAACTTCAGGGGAAATGACATACTTGGCTGGTCTCTATGGGCACTAGGAATGCACATGGCGTGCACACAGGCAAAACACTCAAGCACAGAGAATGGTTTTACAAAGACTGGAAAGGAGGATATTAACTGGGGCTTCAAGTCGTACAATTATTGATGGATTGCAGCTTTTTGAATTGTCATTTTTCTCCTCTACTCACGCGTGGCCATTTCCACACACCTCTTCTCCCTGGAGGAGCAGATGAGAACAGTCCTAGCTCCCTAAGAGTAAAAGGAGAAAAAAAAAAAAAACCTGAACGCCCTGCTCAATTTAAATATTTAATGCTCCAGCAAGTGCCTAGAGCCTCATGAAGAGTCATTCACCAAACATTCCAAAAAGTCACTCTCTAAGTATTTGTTGAATGGATAAGTGCTAAGAATTCAAACTAGGGAAGATCCTTCAGACCACAGTTGCCCCAGCAGGGCTTCATGGTAAAGAAGCAGAAACAGAACCGGTCCCAGAGAGGTCGGGGGGGTGGGGGGGGAGCAGAAAAGAGACAAGGAACAGAGAGGTGTGAAATCGTGGGACTGTGAGCCCGTGTTGCTGGCATAGAGGATAAGAAAGAATGTTGGAAACCTACTGAGGCTGGATTGCAGAAGGCTTGGTAGCTATTTGAGTCACATTAATAATTATTTAATTGATCATTTGAAATGATTTAATGACAAAGGTGTTTGCCATAAGGGCAGCAACCGGTCTGACTTGTTCCTTACAGCTTTCCTGGCATCTCAGAATGCCTGGCACATAGCTAGTCACCTCTCTGGACAGTCACACCTGACGGCTGGCTTGGCTATAAGCCTAGGAAGTCTGGGTTTTGTTTAGCAGACCAAGGTTATCACAGGGCCAGGGAAATGGTTCACTGGGTAGGAGTGCCTGCTCCACAAACATGAGGACCCGAGTTCAAATCCCTAGCACCTGTGTAAAAAGCTAGGCATGGCTGTGAGTGCCTGTAACCCCAGCATTGTAGAGCAGACAGGCAAATGCTGAGACCTCGCTGTCTGGCCATCCTTGCTGAATCATTAGGAGGCTATGAGCAGGGCTTTGGGGTAAAATAACTGAGAGTTTGCCACCCTTGGGTTCCTCAGCTGGGAGTTGAGGAATGTTAGCCAGAAAAGCAACATTTTCTCTTTCCACCACACTGGAAAGAAGAGCATCAAGCAGGAAAAGACAGGTGCCCATCAGTGATAGTCGGCACTAAACTTAGATCAGATCCTGACTGTATCCCGAAAAACAATCTAACTCTGTACGAGACAAGATTTTATTACTTGTTGTTAATTATACATTAATTATATATGTTCACTAAGTAATTATATTTTGTTCCATTAAATACTTATATGTTTCATTATGACACTTTCATACTTGTATATATTTTTATCATCAATCTCCATTACCCTCTCTTGTTCCCTCCCCATTCCTAACTAGTCTCCCTTCTATATTCATCTTTGTGTGTGTGTGTGTGTGTGTGTGTATGCATGTGTGTGTATGTATGCATGTGTGCATGTGTGTGGTGTGGGTGTATGTGGTATGGGTGTGTGATGTGTGGTGTGTGTGTTTATGTGTGGTATGTGTGTGTGTGTGTGTATGCATGTGTGTGTATGTATGCATGTGTGCATGTGTGTGGTGTGGGTGTATGTGGTATGGGTGTATGATGTGTGGTGTGTGTGTTTATGTGTGGTATGTGTGTTTGTGTGTGTGTGTGTGTGTGTGACCTATTCAGTCTCCTTAGAGTTGCTTACAGGAACATGAGGACTATTTACAGAAGTCCAAGCACCTTTCCCCTGGCTACCTCACTGAAGAAAACGGCAAGGCAAGTTTTTGGTGCTGTTTCCTCATTTGTATGGTAGCAGAGCATGCCTTCTATGGGTGTTATAGAGTTAAACAAGACAAGCCTCTCAAAGCATGCTGTTTAGAGTCAGTGAGCGAGCGTATTTCTTTTTCTCAGATTCCACCCTTTAGCAGCACCTTAGAATGTAGTAGGTCTTGACTGGAAACTAACCTAGGGTTACTCTCAAAAAATGAGAATTAAACTAGAGTTGAAAAATAAGGGAGGCAGGAATAATGAAAGAGATAAAGAAGAGGGGGAAGGTTAGAGGAAGGCCAATAAGGGAACAAGGGATTGCATTCGAATTCTAATTGATGCTTATTGGCAAGTTAAATCCCTGTATCCTAGATCCCTCCTATGAAAATCAAGAATAATACGATTTCTTGGGCCTCCTAGACTAAGGGACAGGATGTATGGTTTATACTTAGTGCAGAGTCCAGCACCTAATTATCACCATTGATCCTAAAATTCAGTTTACTAAGTGACTGTCACCTTCCCCCTAGTTCTTTTTGGGGACATCTTACTTTAATTGGCAAATACCCATTGTACATAGTGATGGGCTTCATGAGCTTCGGCTTCTGTTTTCAAGGATACCATGTACCTTTGACCGTACCTGTCACCCCACCCTCTCTTTACTCTTCCCTCCCCTCTTGTCTTCCCCAATTGTCCTTCTGCCTTCAAGTCCTTTGTGTGTGTGTGTGTGTGTGTGTGTGTGTGTGTGCACGAGCACACACACACAGTCACACGTGGAAGTCAGAGGATAATTTTATGAAGTCCGTTCTCTTCGTACACCTTCATGCAGGTTCCAGGAATCGAACTCGGGTCATGAATTTGCATGGCTGATGCCTTTGCCTACTGAGCCGTCTCACCAGCCCCGAAAATGACCTGGTTCTGTGTATGGTTAAATTGGACTCTGCTGTGTGCATATCCCACACTTTGTTTATCCATCCCCCTTTTGGACATGACGGCTGATTGGTAATCGGCTGTGACGAATAATGCTACAACAGACAGGATGTACAAGCTGCCTGCATTAGCAGCTCTGCTCTCCATTCTGTGAGAAGCTTCCATGGTGATTACCATAGGGGGCTGGGCCAATTTACATTCCCACCAGCACTGTGTGCTGGGAGAACGTTTTTTTGTTTGTTTTGTTGGTTGGTTGGTTGGTTGGTTTTTTGAGATCGGGTTCCTCTGTGCAGTCCTGGCTGTCCTGGAACTCACTCTGTAGACCAGGCTGCCTCTGCCTCCCAAGTGCTGGGATTAAAGGCGTGCACCACCACGCCTGGCTGGGAGAATGTTTTTGAATGAGCACCTTGATGCTTAAATCCCTCAAGCAGACTTTGACCATCCATTACACAGCCTGGGACATATCCCTCACTCCCACTGTGCCCTCACCTGAGGGAAGAAGTTCCTAGCTCTGAATTCAGAAATGACTTGTCCCGAGTGTGACTTAAAGCACATGTTTTGAGAGAGTGTACGGCAGGATGATGCAGGCCCCGGGCTCAGACTCTTGGCTGAACAGGAATGAGTCCTGTGAGGCACCTCCCCCACTTTTGTTCACTGGCAGGTGTATAAAATAGGATTTCTGTATTAGCGGCTCTCAACCTTCCTAATGCTGCAACCTTAATAGTTCCTCATGCTGTGCTGACCCCCAACCATAAAATTAATTGTTTTTGTTGCTACTTTTTAACTGCAATTTTGCTACCATTGTGAATCATAATGTAAGTATCTGTGTTTTCCTATGGTCTTAGGTGACTCCTGTGAAAGGGCTGACCCCCTAAAGGGTTGAGAACAGCTGCTGTAGACAAAGCAGGGGTCTCGGGACAGTGTTCAGAGATCTCATGGAGGTTGATAGTGTGTTCTGTTTTGTCTGCTGAGAATTAATGCTGTTTGAGTCTCTAACTAGTAACAAATCTCCCTTCTTTTCTTCTCCTTTCTCTTCCCCAAAAACCTTTGTTTAGAAAAGGGTAAGATTGGCTCAGTGGTTAAAAGCACTGACTGCTCTTCCAGAGGTCCCGAGTTCAATTCCCAGGAACCATATGCTGGTTCACAACTATCTGTACTGGGATCTGATGCCCTCTTCTGTTGTGTCTGAAGACAGCAACAGTGTAGGGGCATACATAAAATAAATAAATCTTTAAAGGAAAAAAAGAAAAGAAAGGGAACTGATTACAAGAGTGGCCTCACTTGCCGCTTCTCCAGAGAACCCCTTCTTAACAACGATCAGAGCCTTTATCAGGGAGTGGTCATCAAACCGAATGCATGCTCTGTCCAGATTCATGACGGAGCCAGCCCCTGGGCTAGCTCTCTATGAAATGAAATGCTTGGTTTGGCAGAACTTCATGTAGGCCCTTCAGTTAAATAGATCCAACCCAATGGAGGGAGGATCCAGTGAAGAAGACACCCCATAATTAATCAGAATGAAGATGTAATGCCTGGAGAAATAATCACAAAATTGAAAAAAAAATAATGATAGTGAACTGCAGCTGCCTTCTGATTGTGAATGACATCTAGAGAAGGGGGTTGGAAGCGACCGTTTTCCTCAGCCTGCCTTATTTAGTGGTTTCTACGTTGAAACATGCAGCTTTTCTAAGTATCTCATTCCATGTGGACTCAGTTCCATTCATGAAACAGCATGGAGAGTCAGGGAGAAGCTGGTCAGAGCATGTACAGTTTCTGTCACAAAAGAGCGGGCAATCTACTATAAAGCTGGGTGAATATTACTTAATAACAATACATTGTATACTTGAAATGGCTGACTGTGTTATGTTCCCACCAGTGGCAAGTGTGTGTGTGGCAGAATACACATGTGCTAATCCGATTTACCCTGTCCTCAAATTCTACAAAGCGCAGCGTATGTTGCTCATCCTAAGTATAGAAGTTTTTGTCAATTGAATTTTTAAAAGAGATGGAGGCTGACGAGGGCACTCAGAGGTTAAGACCACCTGCTAATCTACTGTTAAAGAAAACCAGAACCAGAAGGCTCATAGGCTCGCGACTGCCTGTAACGCTGGCTCTTACGCCCTCTTCTGGACATGGCAGGCACTGCACTCTTGTATATATCATATCCCTAACATAATCTTAAACACTAATAAAATTTAAAGATGTTGGGCATAGTGGCACACGCCTTTAACCTCTTCACTCACAGGGCAGAGGCAGCTGGATCTCTGAGTTTAAGGCCAGCCTGGTCTATATAGAAGTTCTAGGACAGGAAGGGTTGAGCATAGAAACCCAAATAAATAAATGTTTGCTTGCCTGCCTTCCTTCCTTTCTTCCTTCCTTCCCTCTTTGAAAAGAGAGACTATCACCAAAAGGAATAATATATTATTAATTATTATAAACCACTTAAAAGACATGGCAATGTGCACAATATGATCACTAAAGATTAGTGAAGAAATACTGTGTAAGACCACGTGTGTAGTACCAAAACCTTAGATTTCTGAATTAACTTTTTAAATTTTATAAATTTTCCATATAGCTAAAATAACCCTGTAACACTTGTATAAGTAGAATAAAGCGCCACAAAATCACTTTTAGTGTTGTGTGTATATACTGAAAGAAAGCATTGTCAGCTCGAGAAGAGGTGGATGGAGAAAGAAAAACAGCCCAGTTAAGAATGGCACTGATAATATTAAATCAGCAATAAGTAACATTATGGCAGTAATATAAAATCGTGGGCAAAAGCCACTACTGACTGCAGGCTCACTGGGTGTCATGCATTTCTTCACAGTCTTTTTATTTGTTTGTTTGTTTGTTTGTTTTTTTAACCGATCAGTCTCACAGGAGAACAAATGGCCCTGGAACGTTTCTTTTAAGATTTTATTCATTTATTACATGAGTAATATGTATGTGAGTAGCCTGTAGCTGTCTTCAGACACACCAGAAGAGGGCATCAGATCCCATTACAGATGGTTGTGAGCCACCATGTGGTTGCTGGGATTCGAACTCGGGACCTCTGAAAGAGCACTCAGTGCTCTTAACCACTGAGCCATCTCTCCAGTCCAGCCCTGGAATCTTAATGATCCGCCCTTTACCTAAACCTGATGCCTCATAGAGGGAACAAACGCTCTTGGTTGTGTGCAGAGATGTGTGGACTGATTTAACATGATGCATCATTGATCACTTGATACTGACAGACCTTCCTTGGAGTTTTCAGCTTTTCCTACCTTGATTCTAAATCATGATGTTTTGTGGGCTGTAGGGCAAGTTTTAGTTTGGCTATGAGATTTAGGGTTGCAACATTAAAGTTTTTTTTTTACTTGCTATTTAACAGACCAATACAATCTGATGAATCAGCAAGTCTCACACTTGTCTCTGTACACATTTTAGGGTGGCCACAGCTGTTTCATAACGGACCTGGCACAGCATGACCATGATAGCCACAGCAGTGGACAACAGCGCCGCCGTGTGGCGTTACAGGATATGGCAGCTCTCTGGGGTTTTTGTTTTCTGGTTTTACAATTTGAAGTTCTACCAATAACCTTGGCAGTCGCTAGGTGGCACCCTTTCAGCTTGTTAGAAATCAAGTTCTAGACAGGCAATAAACACTGTCGGAGCTTGAACCAAAACTTCACCTTTATGGCAACTGCTCCCAGATTTTCAGCTTAACTCGGGTATGCCTGGAGGGATCATTAGAGCTTCTTCTGAGGCCTGGACTTGCCCAGTTCTTGAAAACAGAGATTTAGGCCTTGTCTCCTGAACTGCCGATTTGAAGCCTGTCATGGAATCAGCCGAGTCTTCCCAGTTTTTTTCTATTTATTATATGTGTGTGTGCTGGCACCCATGTGTGGAGGTCAGGGGACATCCTGCCGGAGTCAGCTCTCTCCACTGTGTGGGTTCCAGGGACCCAGTACAAGTCCTCTGGCTTGGTGGCAACTGCCTGTCATGCTGGGTCCAGGTCTCTCATTTTTTTTATGGTACTCATTCATTCACTTACCAGATATTTATACACATGAATACAGTGGATACAAAAGCACTTGTTTTTAACAATAGCGAATAAAAGGGTCACATACGTGCGCGCACACACACACACATACACCACAAACAAATCATAAAACTCATCAGAGGAGACATACAATGTTCCAAAGGGAGACATACAAGTGTTCGAGAGAGTATTTGAAAAGCAGCAAAAATGTGGGGATGGAAAACTTAACATATTACCTTTCAGGGGGGCCATAGAAGTCCTTTTGGCAAAGCAACCTTAATACAGACCCCAGAGAACTGAGCATGTCAGATCGGTAGTTGATTATGTAGGTCTGGAGTTCAGGCAAGGACTGATGAATCATAACACTGCAGTCAGGAAAGACACTGGCTACCATGGGCACAATACTGATTAGAACATTTTCTGACTCCATTGATAAAACACTTTGCATGTTAGTGTGTGCTTTTCCATCCATCTCCCCAATGAAGTGATTTTAAATGTCTCTGCCTCTCTTGGCAGAAAGACTTAAAACACATCTTAGTTACTTTTCTATTGCTCTGATAAGACACCAGGACCAAGGCCACTTCTAAAAGAAAGCATTTATGCGTGGCTCACAGTTTCAGAGGGTCAGAGTCCATGACCATCGTGGCAAGGGGTATGGCTGCTGGCAGGCACGGCACTGGAGCAGTCGCTGAGAGTTTACATCCATAGCATGTGGCAGAGAGAGAGAGAGAGAGAACGCTATATCTGGGAATGGTCTGGGCTTTTAAGCCTCAAAGCATCAACCGCAGTGACACACCTGCTCCAAAAGGGCACACATCCTAGTCCTTCCCAAACAGTTTCACCAACTGAAGACCAAGTATTCACATATATGAGTCTACGGGGACCATTCTTATTTAAACTACCCTGACGTGACTCTCCTAACACTGGCTGGCCTCTCAGGATGTTTTCTGTCACCTGGACATCTGGATAGAGCCTGTGGCTTATGTTTCACTAAGGGTGGAGAGGTACAGACCTGAAGACCTGTTCCTTCTGCCTTTGCATTTTGTTGATGTCCAGGTCAGGCACCATAGCTTCCGCTTGGGTAAACTCCTCTCTCTTAGTGTATTGCCCAGGGTAGCACAGTGAACCCCAGCTTACTGAGGACCAGGCAGCAGTTACCTACCCTCAGTTAGTCTGAAAAGACAAAACCACTCTCCTCTCAGCCCCCACTAGTCTAATAACAACCAGCATTCTAGTAGAGTCTTCAGTTCAGAAAACCCCCTCATAAATAGGTGCTAATCAGAAGCTTGGGCTCTGGGACCCAGTTGCTGGAACTGACCTGCTTTTTCTAGGTCTTGCTTATATGCTTTAGAAGCACACATGCGGCCATGGGGTACCCACCCTGACTCATGCTTTTCCCACGTAGAATGTGCAGTAGTTTTAATCCCACCCCCACTCCCTTCCACCGAGTCAGATGTTAAGACTTACCCCGGGGCTGGTGAGATGGCTCAGTGGGTAAGAGCACCCGACTGCTCTTCTGAAGGTCCAGAGTTCAAATCCCAGCAACCACATGGTGGCTCACAACCATCCGTAACGAGATATGGCACCCTCTTCTGGAGTGTCTGAAGACAGCTACAGTGTACTTACATATAATAAATAAATAAATCTTTAAAAAAAAAAAAAAAGACTTACCCCTCTGAGTGACATGCTAGTTGGCATTTGGAGATGAAGGGTAGGTTAGTTCGCTCAGACATCAATGGGCCACCAAGGGAGAGGCTTTGCTGTAAAGACCAGCCCTCTCTGACACATTTACTGTCTTCCCTGTGTGATGCCCTGAACTACTTGGGACGCTGCACAGTCTCCACAAGTCAGAACGTCACAGATGTGGCTCACTTAACCATGAGTTGCTCAGTCTTCAGAAGCTCGAGCTGACTCAGCCTTCATTCTTTATAAATTACTCAGCTTATAGTGTTTGGTTACAGCAGCAAAAACAAGCTTACAAGTGAGCACACTTTGAGAGTGCTCATTCTGTCTTAAGCCAAGCTTTATCAAATGTCACCTATTTTATCTGCTATTACCTACTGCCTTTGTCTTGGTGGAAAAAAAAAATTGCTGGAGTTGGTGAGGAATGATAAAAAATTCACCCTCTGGAGGGCACCCAGTCTGTGTGTCAGGCCGGTACCAAACATGTCGCATACTTTTCTGATCACCAAAACTCTATGTAGGAAGTACTTTTATTAACTCCAATTGAAAGTGGGACACAGAGTGTGATGGTTTGTATATGATTGGCCCAGGGAGTGGCGCTATTTGGAGGTGTGGCCTTGTTGGAGTGGGTGTTGATGTGTTAAAATAGCTGCAAATGTCTGTACACAGCACACTGGGCCCAAACAGTTTCACATGTGAGAGGTTTATTGGGAGGAGTGGGGGTGGAGGAAAGTGGTGGCAGAAAAGAAAGAGAAGGGGGAAAGAGAGGGGGAAGGGTGTTCCCCTTATTTTTATGGAAAATGATGTAACACAGGTAAAGGTAGTAGGTGAGCCAAGTGGGTTCTGGGACTATGGTGCCTGTTGTCTTGGCAACAGGTCTGCAGGTTATGCTGTTGCCTATGTGATGTTATAGGTTTGGGAGGTCCTGATGCCAACAGGTGTGGCCTTGTTGGAGTGGGTGTGTCACTATAGGCGTGGGCTTTTTAATACCCTCGTTCTAGCTGCCTGGAAGAGAGTCTTGTCCTAGCAGCATTCAGATGAAGTTGTAGAACTCTCAGCTGTGCCTGCACCATGCCTGCCTGGATACTGCCATACTTCCTACCATGATGATAATGGACTGAACCTCTGAACCTGTAAGCCAGCCCCAATTAAATGTTGTCCTTATAAGACTTGCCTTGGTCATGGCATCTGTTCATAGCAGTAAAACCCTGACTAAGACACAGAGCACTTCAGTAAAAGGAGTGGTATGGACAGGATCAGAACGGGAACTCAGCAACCTCTGCCCCGTCCTAGGGTTTCGACAAAAGCAGCTTGACCTGCCATAGCTGAGCTCTGTGAAAATCACCGTGTGCTCCAGAGACCCCTTTCAGAACGTCATACAAATGGGAGGGACTGGATTGCTCTGCAGCCTTTTAACCCAAACCCAGCCAGCCTAGAAGCCAACTGTGGTGTCACACCTTCCAACCAGCCTTAATCCCAGAATCCACCCTTCCCTGCCCCCCAAACCTACAGGATAGCACACCCCGGATCCAGGCCTCCCCTCCCACCTTAGGGTCTTCAGCAACTAAATTCTGCCAGTGTGGGGACAAGCTGGGCCACCTGTCAGATCTGACCCACCTCATGCTCCTGACTAATGATCGTGCCTGCCCCTAACACCCTGTACCCACTCTTAGGAGGCAGACCAGAGTGTGTGTTTTATTGCCTTCAGGTTTCGAGGCCCAAATCTTCCAAGCCCCAGGACGGAACAAGAAAAATGTCACTTAAAGGGGATAGTTTACTGCCCCACGAGGCTGGAGGTAGGAGGGAGAATGGAAACCACAGAGCCAGCTGGCTAAGCTTACGTTCAGCGCCCTTCCCTCTTCCTCCTCTCTCCCTCCCTCCCCTAGAACAGCAGCACACAGCCTGAGCAAACACACACACACACACACACACAGAGCCACAGTTCTTGCTTCTGTTGCCCAAGCCCCTTGGCCTAAGGAACTCTGGGATGAGAAAGCTCACTTTGGCCGGGCGTGGTGGCGCACGCCTTTAATCCCAGCACTCGGGAGGCAGAGGCAGGCGGATTTCTGAGTTCGAGGCCAGCCTGGTCTACAAAGTGAGTTCCAGGACAGCCAGGGCTACACAGAGAAACCCTGTCTCGAAAAACCAAAAAAAAAAAAAAAAAAAAGAGAAAGCTCACTTTGCAAGCTTAGGGTGTCTTTTGTGTGGGTCTCAGATACATCTAGGTAACTGTTCTAACCTTCACTGGGGTCACTGGTTGTAAATATATGTTCTTGTCCCTATTAATAACCCACATTGCTCACGCTTGTCTCCTGTCACTCCAACTAATTCCACAGTGGCTCTGCTCCCATCCCTCCCCCTCCCCCCAGCTCTTTCCACATTGAGTGGGGAGCTGCAGTAGCTCCTAGGCCCCAGCTGGGTCTGGGTTTGCTGTCCTGTTCTGCTAAGGCTTCCTCTCTCAATGTTCCTGGGGCTGTGACAGCAGACAGTTGGCTGACTGGGGACAGGGGCCACCAAGGGAGAGGAGGTGAGAGACAACGTAGAAGATAATATAGAAACAATTATTCTGATGAGCCCTCAACATTACCCACCCTGGCTCATTCTACTGTTCTGAAAACACCAGTCCTGTTTCTCGGAGCTCTGGGAGAATCTATAGTCTGTGTGGGGGTAGAATTACTCCACACAAGGGGCCCACCACCTGTCTAGGCAGGGGATCTTTGTAGTTGTGAAGACTTGGCCTCACTCTCACCTCTCCTCCATCTGCTGTGTCTTCCCTGCCTCTGTTCCTCACTTTCTGCAGTAAGATACCTAAAGGGGTTTGAAAGTTCAGGGGTAAATTCATTCTAACCCAAGTAAGATCTGAGGAGGGGACTCAGCATCAAAGGGCAAGCAACGAGAAAACTCTCAGTGGAGGGCAGAGCATGTCAGACGATGCCACCCTGATTTGTATCCCCATAGCAGAGAAAGCATCTCTTTCCTTCAGGTGGCTCCCGGTAGCAAGGGAAGCCGCACTCTGTGGAGGCTGGCTCATCGGTAGCACGGTGACCCCCATCCACACCTGAGGTGCAGAGGACTCCATCAGACCCCCACTCGAGGTCTTGCCTAGTTCTGAAAAAAGTCAGGGATGTACGGAGAAGTAGCTGCCGCCGGCTACCAAGGAAAAAAAGCCTAAGAGTCTGAGATTTAAAGAGAGCCCTGCTAGAGCCCTGAGATTAGGGCAAATGCTGCCAAATGCAGCCGCAGCACCTTCACGGGAAGGCTTGCATCTCCTCATCCCTTCGTATCATCTACGTAGAATTTCCCTGCTTCCGGAAAACACGCCCAACCCTACTGAGACGTCAGAGACCTTGTGGGACCCTTCCTTGCCTGGTAATCTTAGAGACTCCGCTCTGGAACCACCTCATCTCGTCGCTTTGGCCAGATCCTCTGAAGCAAAGCACTTAGTGCTCTAGACCTTACTGGATTCACCTGGAAAACAAATTCAATTTAATCAAAGCTTAACACATGCAGAGACTGTAGCAGAGAGATCCAGAGGCAAGGGTGAGATATGGTCTCTTCCCCCCCAAATTCCAAGTGAACAGGAGAGAGGGGGGTTTTAAAGAGAAGTAGAACCTAAGGGGTGAAATAAGGCTGACCTAGAAGGGAAGGTTTGTACTATCTGGATACAGTGCATACCCCTCTAATCCCAGTGTCTGAGGCTTGACTCTGGGAATTTGAGGCCAGCCTGGGCAACATAGTGCCCAGTCACGAACACTAATTGAATACCTGCTTTCCCACTGCTTGAGGTTACTCCAAGAATCAGATGAAAGAAAGGATACATACTTGTATATAAAGCTCTATACAAATGTAAGCAAATACTATCCCCTTCCTCGGCTTCTTGGGGAGACACTGGCTGCGTGATGGCGTGAATCTCTTTACAAAGAAAAAAGCTCCCACAGCTGAATCTACAAGGTAACAGAAGTGCCTCCCACCCCTCGGGTGTCATCTTGGCCACGTGGTTGACTGAGCTGAGTGCTAGGGTGTGTGTGTGTGTGCACGCAGAATCAGACTGAACCCCTTAGGGGTCCTTGTTCTGGGTTTGGAACAGGATGGAGGGAATCCAGTCTCAGTGTGGGTGGGATGAAAAAATTTAATTAATTAATTAATTAAAAATGCCAGGCAGCCACATCAGGAGAAGGATGGAGCAGAGGTTCAGAGAGGAAGAGAAACAGGAAGCACAGATTTCCCGGATCTGCCTCATGTCTGCCCCTGCCTGCTACCAACAATATCCCCAAAGAGGCTATCTTTTGCTCAGGGTAGCTGTGGTGTGCTTCATGCAGTCCTAACAGAAGGTTTGTAATCAGTTTCTAAACAAACACATTGAAGCTTACGTGGAGCCCATGCTAAGAGCTGTGCTACTCAGTCAAAGATTATCATTGCTGCCATCTGTGTCTAAGCCTTCCATGAAGAAGAGGAGATAGATTCACCCTCAGTGGTATAAGCTAGTCACTGGGTGTTAGCCTTCTGGCCAGCTTGTTCTCAAGACTCCCCAAATCACCCAGTTTTGCCCTGGGGGACTCTTGGCTGGCACTTGAAGCTGTAACTCGTGAGCATCCCTGAGAACTTCTGTAGCCTTACATATGATGTTGCTGCTCCGTTCATCAGCGGGGTAACAGCCACTCCCACTGTACACACTTTAGGGAGCTCCCTCATCCTTTTCTGTGTTCTTCAGGCAATGCCCCCACCCTAAGCATTGTCAATGTAAAACTCATACTGGTCTGGGATGGAGAGATGGCTCAATAGTTAGGAGCACTTGCTGATCTTCCAGAGGACCTAGGTTTCTATTCCTGGTACCCACATTGTGGCTCACCGCTGTTGTTAGCACTGATTCTGGGGGACCCGGTTACAGGGGTCTTTGTGACCTTAACGGGCTGCAGAGATATGAGCTGCCAGAAACAAGAAGTCAGTTTGGCTTACCGTGACTCATACGACTCAGTCGCTGATGTTGGTTTAAACTGGAGTTAGACTCCACATGGTTTACTTTAAACATATTTAAACACAGCACATTTGGTGAAAACTATTTTCATGATCATTAACTCAATCCTATGTGTACAACAAACCACACACAAATCTCCTTCAGGAACAAAACAAGATAAATACAGATCAGATATGAAACCCTTTGTACAGTCCATAGACAGGTTCTATAGGCTGACTGGGAGAAACAATTTTATAATAAGGGTCTAGGGGAGTGATCCAGTGCCAGAAAAGTCACAGATAGCGCCAAGGTCACTAGGTCAGAACCATGTCCATTTCTAGCCTTCTAGGCAAATAACAGGCACTACACTCCTTCTCTTGTAGGAACGACCCTGCGTGCTTAACATCCTGGGTTTCTCTGGTGTTTACCTGTGAGCACCAAGACAGCCATACTTCCTATCTCACCACCCCCTTTTGAGTTTTTAAAGAGAATTTTGTGGCTGAAATAGCATAAACCAAGCTTGACTGCATAGCCTGCAGAATTGGTCTAACAAAGCCATAGGACTAGCCAGCAGAGGACCAAGGAAAGGGAGAGCCACCTTAATCGAGATGGCCTTCACAGGTCACTTGGGAGATTGTGTCTTTCTCTTTATGCAGACCATCCATGTGAATATGAGCAGAATCTTGATACATTAAAACAACGCATGCCAGAAAGGAAAGAATTTGGATTCTGTACAATCTGAGAATTAGCCTATAATATAGTCAATGAACATAGCATTGCCATTTTGGGGGTCAGTAGCATTGGGTCCTTCTCTCTCCAAGGTCTCAGCTTGAATTAAAGTCTCCATGCCTCCCCCGAGTCATCAACTTCTTCTTCCTCTTGGGATGCCTCCTCTTGGTGTGCTTGTTATCTTTCTTCAGATGCTTCACGTGTCCAGTGTCTCTGGGATGCTGTCTTAGTCGTGGGAGCAGACATCATCTGGGACTTCTTTCATTTTCTGGAAAGACTCAAGCGTAACCCTGCCCTGATGGTAGAGGAACTTGGGGCCCTTTCCACTGATTGGTTTCTAGATATTTCATTTAACATATACTGTGTCCATGTCTGTGTCTCCAAATTTTGGGTAGTGGAGGAAGCATTATCCTTTAAAGTAAAAAAATAAAAAATAAAAAATAAAGAAACCATGACTTAAATTTTAAATGCCCATAGCACTAGGCATTTAAGGTGAAGATATAGTCCCAATTTTATTTTTAAAATTTGTTGTTTAAGTAGTTAACGCTGTCATTCCACAATAGCATTGACACTGTGAGTTGTAAAGGGTTCTAGCAACATGATTAATATTTTATGCATTGTAAAAGTTATCTGCTAGTATGAGCAGGACCGTTACCAGTTTTTAGTTGCAATGGACGTCCAGGAAAGGGAAAGGTATATAATAAATAATGACAGCATCCGAGGTCATTATGCAGACAGAAGCAACAATCGTATTTTTTCCAAGTATCAACTGTTACAGGAGCATATTTTAAATGTCAAAATTCAGAGATTTGAGTAATATCTGTTTGCCCCAGTGGCATTAGAGTTTAACACGCAAGGATTAGTTCCTCCAGCAGGGGGCAGTGGCGGTCAAGGAACACAAAGGGCAGGCCCGCTTGCTCATGAGGTAGAGAACTACACTTGTAATAATTTTGCATTTTGATGAAGAAATTCATGAGCCTTTTAAGCAGCCTGAAATGAAAGTATTAGAGGCGAGGAGGAGGGAGGAGGCCAGGGCACCTGCTTGAGCACTAGCGAATGTTAACAGGTCTGGCATAGGAGAATGCACGTGAATGTGAGTTATGAAAAAATGCTGAGGTGGTTGTTGTATAGACGCCCATAGGGACAGAAATAACTGTGCACCAGCATTGGTAGTGGGATTGAGTTTAAGTCTTGAAGTGCTAGGATTTAAGACGTGCACCACTACTGCCTGGCTTAGTCTTACAGTTTCTAAAACAGAAACAATTTGAGCACCAATGGAGAGTGTGCTAAAATATCCAACGCAGAGAAACATCAAATAAAAGCTGGTTGGCTGCAGCAAGTTCAGACTGTTGAGCTGCACAACCAGGGCTGGGTATATGCGGGGGGGGGGGGGGGGTGGTGGAACTTATATATAAGACATAAGCTCTCGTGTTTTTGAAGAGCCATTTTTAACAGTGATCTCTATAGGATCTCTAGATGTAATTTTTTTTTTTTTTTTTTTTTTTTTTTTTTTTTTTTTTTGGTTTTTCGAGACCGGGTTTCTCTGTATAGCCCTGGCTGTCCTGGAACTCACTTTGTAGACCAGGCTGGCCTCGAACTCAGAAATCCGCCTGCCTCTGCCTCCCGAGTGCTGGGATTAAAGGCGTGCGCCACCACGCCCGGCTCTAGATGTAATTTTAAGGAACACCCATGGGGTATCTTAAACAATTCTTTTTTTAAAATATTTATTTATTTATTTATTATATGTGAGTACACTGTAGCTGTCTTCAGACACTCCAGAAGAGAGCATCAGATTTTGTTATGGATGGTTGTAAACCACATGTGGTTGCTGGGATTTGAACTCAGGACCTTTGGAAGAGCGTTCGGTGCTCTTAAACAATTCTTTTTTTTTTTAAAGATTTATTTATTTATTATATGTAAGTACACTGTAGCTGTCTTCAGACACTCCAGAAGAGGGAGTCATATCTTGTTATGAGATGGTTGTGAGCCACCATGTGGTTGCTGGGATTTGAACTCTGGACCTTTGGAAGAGCAGTCGGGTGCTCTTACCCACTGAGCCATCTCTCCAGCCCCATCTTAAACAATTCTTAAAGGGGATCTTTAGGACAACTAATACCTATAGATCCCAAGTAACATGTGATTGCTACCTGCCAATTGTGATCAGCTTGGAACAAAATAATCAGCCAGAATTCTATTTAATGGCACAGTGATTTCTGTAGGCTCTCTCCTAACAAGTGGCATAAGATGCTGTGATGGCTCGTATATGCTTGGCCCAGGGAGTGCCACTATTAGGAGGTGTGACCTTGTTGGAGTAGATGTGTCACTGTGGACATGGGCTTTAAGAACACATCCAATTGACATGGCCCAAAAATCTTTTCTAAGTATTTGAGGATACATTGCTTTGGAAAATTTAGACTGAGAGGAGATGATGACAAATTTGTTGTTGAGTGAGAATATATTTTAAATAATTATATGGTGACCACTTTTGTATTTTATCTGGAGTTAAGTTTAAATTTTCTTCTTCTTCTTCTTCTTCTTCTTCTTCTTCTTCTTCTTCTTCTTCTTCTTCTTCTTCTTCTTCTTCCTCCTCCTCCTCCTCTTCCTCCTCCTTCTCCTCCTCCTCCTCCTCTTCTTCTCTTTTTCAAGACAAGGTTTCTCTGTATAGTCCTGACTGTCCTGGAACTCACTCTGTAAAACAGGCTGGCCTTGAACTCAGAAATCCGCCTGCCTCTGCCTCCCAAGTGCTATGATTAAAGGTGTATGCCACCCTTGCCCAGTCTTCTTTTTTTTTAAGATTTATTTATTTTATGTATAGAAGTATACTGTTGCTCTCTTCAGACAGACCAGAAGAGGGAATTGGAACCCATTACGAGTGGTTGTGAACTACCATATGGTTGCTGGGAATTAAACTCAGAACCTTTGGAAGAGCAGTTAGTGCTCTTAACCATTAAGCCATCTCTCCAGCCTCTACATTTTCTTCTTTTAGTTCATTTACCATGAAAGTTAAGCATCCATTTAAGTATTGATTAGGAAAGCATGAGCGGAGAATACATTCATACAATGAGTGACCAGTGCCTGAAGGGCTTTAGGCTGCGCCAGCTTAAGTGCCTATATACATAATATTGTCACATAGCTTGGCAATGTATTCATCGATTGTGGCAAAATGTTCCACTGATACTGGGTCACTGGCTGTTGATTGTTTAAAGCAGAAACAGTGAATGAGAAACTTTTCTTATCACCAGGATATAAAGATAGAGAGAAAAATCCATCCTTTTAAAAGTCAACTAAATAGTGGAGTGCCCTTGAGGAACCACAGTAGGCGTGGGGAGCCCCGGCTGCAGAGCCTCCATTTGTTTTCACAGGAACATTTATGCCCCTGAAATCATACAGCAGCTGAAATTTATTTTTTGTCCTTTTATTTACAAAACTATAATGTAATTAATTACAAAAATAGGGGAATCCCAAGGTCCCACTGAAGGCTCTGTATGTCCAGGTTGTAATTGTTCCTGTAATAGAATTGGGCCTGTCTTAATTTTTCCCTATGAAGGGGCCACTGATCAATCCATACTGGATCAATTTTCCCTTTGATCCTGGGGTTAGGGGTTGCTCTATTGGGAGTTTAAAAGCTTCTCATCCCTGTCAAATTTGGATTCATATTCCTTAGCTCTATGTTTTCCCTTATTACATCATAGGCAAAGGCAAACAATCTTGGGTGGGGCTGGGGGTTGTGGGGGGATGGGAGTGCTAGGGGTGGGGGTGGGGGGATGGGAGTGCTGGGGGCAGCTTTGTGAGCCACCTGGCCCCTTGGCACAACTCACCCTGCCAAGGTGTGTCCAGAGGATCCTGATGGTCCTTCTAAAGAGCATTCAAGCACTATATAACTGCAGTCCAGACTGAAAAACAACAGACGGGGCTTCTCACCCTCCTTCTCATGGGGTCTTTTCACATTAGTGCCTACGTGACTCCAACTGTGGATAGCAATGGTTCCTTGTTCAGGAAACCCAGGACACCCAGGATGGAATTTTACACTCACTTATACAAAGTTGCAGAACTGGTTTTCATTTGTTTGTTTGTTGTTTTGTTTTGTTTTTAAATATTTGCTCCCCTGGGTCTTAACAGATAGCTCAGATAATCGTATAAGATGCGTTACCTCAGAGGACTGGGAAGAACCTGTGTTATTTCCCTGTCTCACTTACAGCTGTGACCCCTTCCGTGAGAGGACTGAACTCCTCCCTCTGCTTCTCCTTAAGGAAAACGTTTTCTTACCTTTTCCAAGGGTCAAGTCCCACATTGAGCATGTCCCATGTCCAGCACCGGTCGTGGGGGTCTCTGCAACCGTAATGGGCTGCAGGGGGATGAACTGCAGGAGGCAAGATGGCAACTCGGCTCAACATGACTCAGCAGCTGGCTGTACTGGCTCAGTCTGCTAACGTCTTACTCTGAGTAGTTTTATTTCAGGCATATTTAAGCACAGCACAATTTGGTGACAATGGTCCTGGTGACAATTAACTCAATCCTACACGCAAAACAAACCACATGTAGATCTCCTTGAGGAACAAAGTAAGCTAAATAAAGATCAGATGTAACTACCTTGAGATTCTTTGTAAAGTCCATAAAGATAGGTTCTATAGATTGACGGAGAAGAACAAATTTATAATGAGGGTCTGAGGGAGGATGCAGTGTCAGGAAAGTTGGCCACACGCATAGCACCCAGGCCACCAGGTTTAAAAAGCATGTTCCTTCAAGGGAGGAACAACCCTGTGTGCTTCTCATCCGGGGTTTCCCCAGTGCTTCTCTGTGAGCACAAAAGCAGCCATGCCTTCTAAGTACAATACCCTCTTCCAGCCTCCAAGGGCACCAACCATGCACACAGTACACATCCATAAATGCAGGCAAAACACTCATCCACATAAAACAAAATAAAAATAAATCTTTAACCGTACCCCCTCCCTCCAAAAAAGACCCTGCACTGGTCAACCAAAATCTCTTTAGAGGGAATCTGAATCAAGCTGAACTGAGGAGCAAATATGGAGACCTTTGGACTTGGGCCCTTAAGACAAAGTAGCCCTCTTTTCTGGTTTTAGTTGTTCCTTTAAATCTATAGTCATCACATGAAAGATAAACATCATTTGTCACAAATGAGCCAATAAGCTATTTTTGTTTTGTTTTGTTTTGTTTTTTTTCGAGACAGGGTTTCTCTGTGTAGCCCTGGCTACACACTAGAACTCACTCTGTAGACCAGGCTGGCCTCGAACTCAGAAATCCACCTGCCTCTGCCTCCCAAGTGCTGGGATTAAAGGCTTGCGCCACCACTGCCCAGCACCAATAAGCTATTTTTAACCTTTACACATTAAATAAAAATTCTCCTTCATAAATGACGAGAAAGAAGGGAAGGGTGGAAGCGCCCTGTTGTATCTTATCCCCTACCCAAGTTGCCGCCACAGCCAGGCTCCTATTTTAAGACCCTTTAATGGAGCTATATTTACACTGTTTTTACATTTTTATTCATGGAGATTTACACAAGTCATTTGGCTGACGGCTGAAGCTTATTTCAGGACAGTGCGTCTGGTATTTGTAGGAAGCCCCCCATCGGCCTCCTCTGCACCTGTTCTCTCTCCTGCCAGGCCACCTGTGCTCATCTCCAAAGGGAAAAACGTCAGAACCCAGAATGCAAAGCTGGACTTGAAAGGTAGAGCCAGGCCAGGTGCGGTGGTGTACATCCACAGTCTTGGAGAAGGCCAAGGTGGGCTGAATACAGGAACTCACAGCTCATTCACAGCATTGGAGACTTTGAGAGAGTAAGCAAGGGAGAGTGAGACACACACACACACACACACACACACACAGCTACTTCTATATGCTTATACATATGTATGTATAAGCATATATGTATATACATATATATGTATATGCTTGTGATCCCAGCACTTGGAGGTAGATGCAGGAAGATTAGAAGTTCAAGGTCATTGTATGAGTCACTGTTCTTTAAAAAAAAAAAAGATTTATTATTTTATGTATGTGAGTACACTGTAGCTGTCTTCACACCAGAAGAGGGCGTCGGATCCCATTACAGATGGTTGTGAGCCACCACGTGGTTGCTGGGAATTGAACTCAGGACCTCTGGAAGAGCAGTCAAGTGCTCTTAACCACTGAGCCATCTCTCCAGCCGGAGTCACTGTTCTTTAAAGAAACAATGGACAGAATGAACACATGGAATTTACTGGAGTGGTTTCTGGCCTCTGGTCCAAGTAGCCCAACAATGGCTGGTAGAAAGGGTCTGGTAGTTATCCAGCCTAGGAGACCGGATGTCTTGGCAGCCCCAATCTGGTGCTGGAGTTCCAGGGAAGTCCTAGAGAGCTATGGGTTTCAGTGTACATTTTACTAGCTAAGACGTAGGTTCTAACACCAGCAAAGGGATGCCCCAGGGACAGGGGAGAAGAACTTGACAGTGAGAGTGAAGGCAAGCAGGCAAAACCCAGAAGCTTCCTCCTTCCATGTCATTAATAGAGGCTGCCCCCAGAGGGTGGATCTTCTAACCTCAAATGATCCAACCAAGAAGACTCCTTCACAGGTGTGTCCTTCCGCCTGGGTTTAGTTAATTCCAGACTTAGTCAAGCAGAGAACCAAGATAAACCATGGCAAATCGGCCTCATGTGACAAATCATCTTCATGTGACAAAGACAGCCACCTTGAAGTTGAAGAACACCTCTGAAGTCTCCCTACCCCCCCCCAACCCCCGTTTGATGGTTTTAAGATAGGCTGACAAAGACATAGTGTCACAGCACATACCCAGGATAGAACATGCCCTGACACAGTGTCCTAGGCAGTAGGACATACTGTGAGTGGGGGTCATGACCAAGCAAGGAGTCTTCACTCATGGTCTACAGTCTCAGAATTCTGGAAGCTGAAGTAGGAGAATTGCCACAAGTTCCAGACCAGCCTGAACTGCAGCACAAGAACCTGACTCTAGGACAAGCAAACACCCCATAGCCAATGTTCACTGACCTTCCACACAGTGCCAGCTGCTGTTCTAAGCAAGATACACAGATGACCCTTCCCATCAGGCCTTGGAGTGTGTCTATATGCAGGTAATTGGTAGAATGTGGACTAGACATTGAGGCTTCGGCTCCATACCCCACACTTCTTATCAGAGGGAAGAGCCACAGTGTACAGGATGGTGTTGGTCAGTTTCCTGTTGCTGCAACAAATAACCTGAGGGGAAAATGGTATAAAGTAAGAAAGGTTTACTTTGGCTCCCTGCTACAGAGGTCTTGGTCTCTGATTGGATTGCTCCATTGGTGTGGGACTCATGACAGCAGGAAGACCTGGTAGAGCAGCGCACCCACCTCACAGGAGCCTCACTGGAGACAGGGGAGAAGCTAAGGACAAGACACCCTGTCAGCGGTGACACACCTAACATTAATACCATCAAATTCTGAACCCTACTGAGGTCAGAGCCTCCACAACACAATCACCCCTCAGTGAGTGGCTCCACCCACTAGTTAGCAAGAGAGTAAGCTTCACAATGACCCATTTGGAAGGAAGCTTTGTCTCAGCCATAACAGGAATGAAGAAGGCCACTCTCCAAGCCATTCCAGTGGGCCAGATTTCAGCTCCTGGCTGCTACCCTGTGGGGCATCACACCTCCAGACTCCTGCGCTCCTGAAACTCTACCTCGGGTCACTGGTACAAATGATTAGTGCTCCAAAGCCCACTCGAGGGACTAGATGCTGGTCAGGAGAGCTTCTAGCCTTAATTCTCACCATACTGGCCTTTCTAATAGGTACATTGAGCCAAATCCCCATCCCAGGTACTTCTTACTGTAGATTTAGCTTGCCTTTGCTACCTGCTAGGACAAATTCAGGCATCAGAAAGGATCACTTCGTATTAAACCTCACGTAGGAAGTAGTGTGGTTGTCACTAGGTCCGCCTCACTCCTTTTGAATTCTTTGTTCCCAATGAATATTTCTCTCTCCCTCTCCCCAAGTTAATCACATACCAGAGACAAAATCAACCTTAGCCATACAACTTGGCCTGCTTACTGTATTCCTCCAGGGCAGTGGGCAGTCAACAATGGGCGCTTCTTCAAAACAGAATCTGAGCCCATTCCAGACAGTAGCTCCAGCAGAAAGCTCCCTGTAATGAAGTAGTTAAATCTTTACCCTGTTTGAGGCCTAATACTCTAAGTTGGCTGAACAGTCTAATTCATTCAGCACACACACACACACACACACACACAGCCCCAGTGCCGTGCAGCATCCTCTGAGGAGCCCAAGACAGGAAAAAAAATATACAGTCTAAGTGAAAAGGACAAAGGGCAACACAGATGTTAATCACAGGATGCCCCAAGATGTCAGGAAGGGCATGGGGAGGGGAAGCTGGAGAGGACCAGCATGTGAGGAAAGAGGAGGCAGTCACAAGAAGTCTGGAAAGTATCTGCGAGTCATACCGGCACAGCCTGACGGTGAATCTATTTAAGGACAGCCCCAACAAAGAAACCTTATTAGCCAAAGTTATCAAAATAGACACACTTACTAAATATGTAGCCAGACTTCTCACTCCCACTGAGCTCCATATAGAAACACCCTACAGAAATAATGTTTTTTAATGTACTGTGAGATACACAGTGACATTCCTGTTTGAAAAATAAACTCAGCAGATATAGTGTCATATGACAGTCACCACAGCCTTTAGGAGGCTGAGGCAGGGGGATTGTCATAGTAAGGCCCTATCAAAATGAAAGAACAGGGGTGGAGAGTTAGCTCAGTGTTCAAGAGCACTTGTTCTCAGCCAGGCAGTGGTGGTGTACGCCTTTGATCCCAGCACTTGGGAGGCAGAGACAGGCAGATTTCTGAGTTCGAGGCCAGCTTGGTCTACAGAGTGAGTTCCAGGACAGCCAGGGCTACACAAAGAAACCCTGTCTCAAAAAACAAAAAGAACAAAACAAAAACAAACAAACAAAAAAGAGCACTTGTTCTTGAAGAGGAACCTGGTTCAATTTCCAGATCTACATGGTGACTCACAACCATCTGTAAGGTACAGTCCCAGGACACCTAATGCTGTCTTCTGACCTCTGCTTGCACTGTGACTACACATGTGGTGCACAGACATACATGCAGACAAAACATGCATGCACATAAATTAATAAAATAAATCAAAATAAAATTAAAATAAAGAAATATATTTTTTACTTATTTCATGTATGTGGGTATACTATCGCTATCTTCAGACACACCAGAAGAAGGCATTGGATCCCCATTACAGATAGATGGTTGTGAGCCACCATGTGATTGCTGGGAAACTCAGGACCTCTGGAATAGCAATCAGTGCTCTTAACCACTGAGCCATCTCTCCAGCCCCCAAGAAATACATTCTGTTTTGTTTTGTTTTGTTTTGTCTTTGTTTTTTTGAGACAGGGTTTCTCTGTGTAGCCCTGGCTGTCCTGGAACTCACTCTGTAGACCAGGTTGGCCTCAAACCCAGAAATTCGCCTGCCTCTGCCTCCCAAGTGTTGGGATTAAAGGCGTGTGCCACCACCGCCCGGCTAAGAAATACATTCTTTAAGCAAACTAATTGAGATGCTGATGGCAAGCAGTTTTCCCAATATTGGAGTGAGGCGATGTGAATACTAGACACAGGTTCTTCGGGGTCTTCCTGGGAACCTCACGTTGACTTCATAAATGATGAGCCCATAGGAGCTACGCATCACTGCGTATTAGCCCTTCCAAAACTCACTCACTACTTAGAACAATAACCATGCATTTGCTTAGGGTTCTGTACTCTTGGCTCACCCAAGTCTTGCCCAGCATTCCTCAGGAATCTGCTGTCCTCTGGAGCTACTGGATCAGGGTTGTCTAATATGCCCTGACTTGCTGGCTTGAGGTCTTTGTGCCTGCTGCCATCAGCTGTTCCTCTCAGCGGACGTCATTCGGTAGCCTGGTTCTGTCTCATGTGGTTGCAGGAGTGAGCTAGGAGGAATCTTTCAGAAGCTACCAGGTCTCTGCCACTCTCCTAGAACACACTCAGAGGGACAACCCTGTAAGGAAGCCATCGGTGGAGCCATGAGGAGGCCTGGAACAAAGACTTTGTCAGACTCTTCAATCTTTTGGACTCTTAAAACTGAGAACATTAATTTCTGGGTTTTTTTTTTTTCTTTGGTTTTGTTGTTGTTTGAGACAGGGTCTCTCTGTATAGCCCAGGCTACCCTGGAGCTCACTCTGTTGACCAGGCTGACTTCAAACTCACAGAGATTCGCCTGCCTCTACCCCCAAGTGCTGGAATCAAAGGTGTGCTGCCATGCTCAGCTGTAATTTCTGTCTTTTAAGCCATGTGACCTGTGGCATTTTGCTATGGCAGCAACCCCAATCAAGCACTTACAGTCCAGGCCTCTGAAGCTGCTAAAACATTAAGAACAAGTTTGTGTCATTAAGAACAAGTTTGTGTGTGTGTGTGTGTGTGTGTGTGTGTGTGTGTGTGTAGATGAACTTTCATTTCTCCTGGGATACTTACTTACATAAAAAGTGGGATGACCAGGCTATATGGCCCCTGTGCATTTACTTTTTAAAGAAACCAATGGATCCTTCCAACCTTCCGTAGTAGTGATTTGGCGTTGCCACCAGCAGGGAATGAGCTGTGACCTCGTATCCTCGCCAACCTTCCCTTTTCATTGTGATCATGCTGGTGACTATGTAGTGGGCTTAATTTGCATTTTCCTAATGACTCATGGCATCACTCAGCTTTTCATGACTTTTTAAATCACCTTCCTATATTCTTTGGTGAACTATCTGTTCAAATCTTTTGCCTTTTAGTGATTGGTTCCGAGTTAATTAAATGTAAATTTGAATAAATGGTAGCGTGGAAGTCAGTTCCAGGTTCAGCAGGCTCAGGAGACCAGACCTTCTAGAAAAGAGGCAGCAGGCATCAAAACCTTGGAGGGGATCTGAGGGTGAAGAGAACTTGTGGGTCTGAAGATAGCTTCCGGCATCTTCATGCTTTTGTCTAAACTTACCCCTGAGGTTTTCCTAACGATGAGCACCAACTTCCTCCAGCTCCTCCAACATCCCCATCCTTTTGACACTTTTGACAATTTCCTGGGCCAGGAGTACACTGGCAGCTCTGTCCCTCTTCCTGGAAATTCACCAAGCCTGTGGGTAAACAAGATTTGGCTCAGAGCGTTGTCTGGGAGCACCAAACAGTGTCTGAAACAGTCTAGGGTGGACCTTGGAAGGGAGGAGCGACGAGGAAGGAATGAAGAGAGATAGGAGCCAGCCTGCGCCATCAAGGACACTGTGTTCAGCCGTGGCTAACAGCAAGCTGGAGGGAGATAAGCGGGAGCCGTGCGGGCCAGAGCAGGAGAATGATTAAGGACCAGGCGGCTGAGTTATGAGGCTGATTTAATAGAATTCACTGAAGCTCATCCATTTAGCAAAATGTCGCTGGAGCTAATGTTCCATCAAAGCCTAAAAGGAAACACTGGTAAAAGATAAAAGCCAGGAGAACAGCAGACATAAACGTCAGCTTGTCTGGCGAGGCTGACTAAAAAGACCATGTTTTCTGCTTTAAGGGGATAGGCTTTGATCTGAACACGTCTCTCTGTGTTGTAACAAGCCTCTTGGTGGCACTTTTCTAATCTCTTCCACGTTCCTCTTTTTTTCTTTTCTCATACAGTCCTCCCTACCTGTGGCCTCCCCTCCCTCTCCTCCTCCCAGGTCCTCTCAGCTCCACCCCGCGCCCCTCCCATCCACTGCCCCTCCCTTTCTCTTCAGAGAAGAGCAGCTTCCTCCCAACTGAACACAGCAGAAACCCAAAAGATGCGGTAAGACTAGGCACAAACCCTGCAGTCAAGGCTGGACACAAGGCAACCCAGGAGAAGAAAAGGGGTCCCAAAAGCAGGCAAAGAGTCAGAGACCCCCACTCTTACTGTTGAGTCCCACAAACACCCCCAAGTTAAACAACCTAGCGCAGACCCATGCAGGCTCCACCGTGGCTGCTTCAGCCTCTGTAGGCCCCTGGGAGTCCCGCTTAGTTGATTCTGTTCCAGGTCTCTCTTCTTCCCATCTTTTCGGTTTTAGGTTTGATGGATGCTAAATTACAGGTGAAAAAGCCTCAGATCTCCGAGTTCTTATCTCTGTACCTTTCAGAGAAATCTTTCTGCCTGAGCCCCAACATATTCTTTCTGGTCCCAGTAGTTGTCTGCGTCTGAGGTGGATCACAATACCCCATCCCCCACCCCACTCGGTTCCTCTTCCAACCAGGTCTTTCCTCAAGCCAGGAGCTCAAGAAAGATAATAAACGATCCTAATTTCCCCTCTCAGAGCAATCTCCCAGAGCCTGTGGGACATTTCCTCCTCCTTTTTGTTTTTTAATTATTGTTCCTTGGAACCATTCTGGGCCAATCCCATTGCCTCTGGTGAGCACGCTTTGGAGATAACGATTTTGTTAATCTGCCAACTCGGACGAGCCGAGCTGGGCATTTCTGTGAGGGTGTTTTTGGATAAGCTTTCCATTTAAATTGGTGGACTTTGAACAGAGCAATTAGTCTCTAGCCTGTAGTAGGCCTTGCCCAGTCTGTTGATGGCTCAACCAGAGCAAAAGGCTAACGTCGCCCCGCCCCCTTGCCGTCTCCCCGTCCCCTCCCCCGCAAGAGTGGCTTCTCCATCATACCTCCTGTGAACCTTGTCCAGATTGCCAGCTCTGGGTTCAAAGGCGTGCACCACCATGCCCAGCAGTCTCTTCTTATTTAATCATTTCTCTCACAGTTAAAAGATCTTATTTGAAAAGAGACCCCAGTGACAATTTCACCTGTAATTCTCAGCCTTGGCAAAAAGAGATATTTATAAAATAAGAGAGTGTCCACCTCCTCAGCAGACTGTGTTATCAGGTGTCTGTCCTTTTACATGTGACCCTAGACACGCAGGATCCAAAGGCCTTTTCATAATCACACTCGATGTCCCAGGATGTTCATTTATCGAGCACCTACTATGTATGTCATAAAAGATTGCCTGCATAAACCTGTTATTCTTTGAACACGTCTGTGAGGTGGTTTATCATTACAAAGAATTCATTCCGTCTTCTCCCCCACCTCTTTCCCAGGGAGCAAATTAAGTCTTCAGGGTTTCCCAAGTGATCCCATGGTCTCTGCTGTTCACAAAGGCCCCTGGGACCTTGCTTGAGTTGAGTTAATGGCAGGATACAGATGACATTTGTTCACACAGGAAAGACCAGCCATGCAGTTAGAGAGCTGGGGCCTTGGGCTTGTGCTGAGAGTCAACAATCGAGCTTGAGAGGAGGGTGGAGGGAAGAGGGTGGAAGTTGAGTTTGATTGCATCGTGCCACTATGACCATGAAGTGAGACAGAAGGAGACACGCTTGCCAGCCACGCCATCCTGAAGGTGCAGTCGCAGATCTCAGAAGCTGGGCAGTGCCACTCAGGCCTGGTTAGTGCTTGGAGAGCAGGAACTCTGACAATGACACTTGGTTGGACTTCCTGGCTGAGAGTCAACTGCTGTGAGCTGGATGTTACATCTGTCTGGAGTGCGTAGATTAGAGTCTAGATTCTCTAATAGTAGTACTTAGTACCACTGAATTGTAAACTTTAAAATTGTGAACACAATTCCCTTCATATATACCACATTAAAAAAAAAAACCTAAGATCGGCACATGTGAATAATGAATCACAGATACATCCTACTGAGTGAAAGAAGACAGTTAAGACCATGTGTTGTATGATGTCCTAGGCATAGCATGCTTACACAAGTATAAGTTATATGGCACTGGTACCTGGGCAAGGGCTGACCATCATAAGATACTGGGGAGTCAGGAGAAGTATGACACTTGCCTGTAGCAAAGCTCACCTGGCTGTGTACATTTGTTAAAGCCCAGAACTGGAACAGCTTGGTCTCCAACAACAGGCGCAGGCTCTCCCTGAATCTGTTGTCTGCCTGCCTGTGGATCACGTCCCCCTAAATGGACAGCCTTGTTTGGCCTCAGTGGGAGAGGATGTGCCTAGTCCTGCAGAAACCGGATGTGCTGGGGGCAGGGGGAGGCAGGAGGGTCCTACCTAGAGGGGGGATCACCATTCTCAAAGGAGAAGGGGAGGGAGGAATGGGGAGAGGTCTTGGGTAAGGGAGTACTGGGAAGAGAGAAGAAGCTGATATTGAGATGTAAAGTGAATTAAAAAACCACCCCTCATAACTGTACACTAAATAAAGTTACTTTTACTATGAATACATTTTACTATAAATAGACCTGTGCTATCCATTTTCTATATCTATAGCAGAAGACCTGAGGCATAGATTATTTATTTAGAAAGCTTATTTTTTGACTTATAGTCTGGAGGCTGGAAGTCAAAGAACATGATGTCATATCTCCTCGACTTCTGGCAAGGGCCTCATGATGCTTTAGCTTATGGTGAGAAGAGAAAAAGACGACCAGAAGCTATGAAGGAGGTGGTAGCTCTCATCTGCGGGAGGAGAGCACTGGTCCGTTCATGTGGGCTCCATTTCCATGACCCAAACACATTGCATAGACCCTCCCTCCCTCCCAACACTGCTGCAACAAGAGTACAGGCTGCAAACGCATGCACTGTTGGGTTGGGGTGTGTGAGAGCTTTAACTGTCAACTTACAGGGCCCTCCAGCCACACGGGAAGGGAGCCTCAGCGAGCAATCATCACACTGTTGACTGAAGGCATCTGTGGGGTCGTGTCTCAGTTAATTGATGTGGGGAGATTCAGGCCACTGTGGGTGGCATTGTTTCCTAGACAAGGGGTCCCTAACTGTACACAGATGGGCAAACTGAGCTGAACACAAGGCAGCAAGTGCGTGTGAATGTGTGCGTTCCTTTCTCTCTGCTCTGGGCCGTGGATGTGCTGTGACGAGCTGTTTGAAGTCCCTGCTTTCACTTCAGGGTCACAACAATGACCCATAACCTTGGTCTTGCAAGCTGAAATAAACCCTTTTCTCTCACAAGCTACTTTTTTGTTGAGTTTTTTTCCCCCCTATCACAGCAAAAGAAATAAAACTAGGACAGGAGGACATTCAATAGCAAAAGTGATCAGCCTTCATAAAAAAAAAAACCTCTCTCTCTCTCTCTCTCTCTCTCTCTCTCTCTCTCTCTCTCTCTCTCTCTCTCTGTGTGTGTGTGTGTGTGTGTGTGTGTAGGAGGTGGTTCAGTGATTTGAAATGCTTGCTGTACAGCCTGATGATCTGAGCTCAGTCTCTGGATTCACAGTGGAAGGAAAGAATAGACTCCCTTCTCCCCTTGTCCTCTGACCTTCCCACATGCACTGTTGTCTCACACATATACACACACTCTCACACATACACACATACACACACACTCATACATACACACATACTCATATACACACACACATTCACACACACTGACATATACACTCTCACACACATGCTCATACACTCACATACACACAAATTAAAAACAAAACAGTAGTTCAGGACAGGGGGACACTGGTCTCTGAAACACTACACTGGTTCTCTGCAGCAATGTGTATTAGTTAACACGAGGGAAGGGTAAAGATAGGAAGAATTGAAAAATCACAATGCTTTGATTAAATATTGTCATCGTCGTCGTCGACATCATCAACCTCAACCTGTCGCTACAGTCTCATAATTTGTCCCTCCTGATTGTCCCCTCCTGCCTTAGTCCCCACTTGGTTGAGCATGTTGAGCCTCTTATGTACACTGTCACTCACCCTGAGGATGTCGAGGTCTGTGCGGTGATTGCACCTGTGACATCCTTCATGATGAAGATGTCAGAGTAGAATTGGCTCTGTGCAGAGGCTGGGTAAGAGGCCTCTGTCCGGCACAGCTCCCTGTGCTGCTCTTGGGCTGACTCCATTAGTTACACTGTATATTACACGAGAGCTTGTTCTACATTTGCGGACCCAGGAAATACTTTGAATTTCTTCTCATATTGGAGGAAAGACACCCACTTCCACGTACTATACTTCAGATATTGAGTGTTTCCCTAGGCCTAAGTGCTAAAGGTTTGCTCCCCAAGTTGGAGGTATGGAAGTGGGATGGCACCTTTGAGATGTGGGGGTCTGACGGGAGGTCCTTAGGTCACTGGATTTGTCCTTGGAGAGGAGAATGGGACCACAGCCCATTCCGTGGTTCATGACACGGACAGTTTTGTTTCACCATACAAATACTCCCACTGCATTGGCTGACTTGATACAAACTGAAACTTCTGGGGAGAGGGAATCTTAATAGCTCCATAAAACTAGGCTGTAGAAAAGGCTGTAGACATCTTTTGACTGATGATTGATTTGTGAAGGCCCCGCCCACTCTGGGCTGTGCCATCCCAAGGTAGACTCTGGTCTTGGATGATATAAGAAAACAGGCTGAGCAAGGACTTGGTCAATAGTAAACAGCACCCCTCCATACCTCAGGTTCAGACTCCAGGTTTCCTCTCTAATTGGCTTTGGTCGTGACCCTGAGACACCCCTTCTGTGTGCTGTCTAATCTCAAGCATGCCCAAACCATGAGCCCAAAGTGAACCTTTTATCTTTGCAACTTGACGACTCCCTGCACTTTGTTATAGTAACTGGAAGTTGACTAAAATAATATGTGATATTAATACATTCACCTTTGTACAAATATAGTTATAAAATACGTGCTTAAGATTATTTTGTGTTGTGGTTCCATGTCATCTGCTTTCTCCTTCTCCGGGTGTCCAGACACTGGAGCACGCTGGGCTGGAAGGATGAAGCAGGGTCCAAAGAGGGCAGGATCCCAGTCTGACTGGGATCAAGTGCAGGTGGGAAGAAGGCTTCTTCCCTTCTCTGCTGATCTTCAATAAAACAGCTCTCAGAGACAATCTCAGCTTGTGCATATTCCTTCATTCGAAGAGGGCTTGTATGCATACACTGTATTAGGGGTGACCCAAGGGTTATGTAGTTGTGGGGGAGGTGGTGAGAATATCCAGGGTGGGCAGAGGTCATTGGCGAAAGTCTTAAGGTTACTGAGATGTCTCCCAAGTATGGGGAGACATTCCAGAAATCTCAGGTGCAGGACTACGTGACATTTCTCAGGTAGACAATGTGGTTGTCTGGGATCCCTCAAAGAAGAGGCAGCCCTGCTGACAAAGGGAGCCTGAAGCTTTGTACAGCTCAGGGGCTGTCTGGTCATGTCAGACTTCAACCTTAGCAGCAGGATTTCTCAACGTTTGTATGTGGAAGAAGGGCTCCAAAAGGCAAATGTACCCCAGGTTCTTTTAAAATCATAATGCAGCTTTTTCCTAAAGCAGCTTTCTGTGTGTCGGTAGCTTCCAAAATCTCTCTGGAATAACTAGGTCAGCTTTTAACTGTCTACCACTCAGTCAGAAGGGGCCAAGCCAGATCAGACAGTGCAGCTCTGGCCTCTCCGTAACCCCCTCCTCCTCCACGATCCTTCTAGACTTCTCAGATTTTAAAGCAAAACTCAAGCCAGCAAACAAATGACCCTCTCCAAGCTGTCCTTGCTTTTAGCTGTGATGGCCTTTCAGCCTGAAGCCTTATGCCGAAATTAAATACAATTAATTAATTTAATTAGTGCAGTGTTTTTCTTTGATTCGCCCAATTCAGAAAATGATGTTATTAGTGTTAATACCTACACTCTTTCTCTCCTGATTCAAATCCAAGCACTAAGCATTTCTCATAGCCTGACCCAGCCACCTGCTTGGGACCAGTATACGGAGAAGTCTGGGGGAAGCTTGGGTGTCCTAACATCCACAGAAAATAAAGGGAAAGAGAAAGAAAGAAAGAAAGAAAGAAAGAAAGAAAGAAAGAAAGAAGAAAGAAAGAAAGAGAGAGAGAAAAGAAAGAAGAAAGAAAGAGAGAGAAAAGAAGGAAGGAAGGAAGGAAGGAAGGAAGGAAGGAAGGAAGGAAGGAAGGAAGGAAGGAAGGAAGGAAGGAAGGAAGAGTTCTCCTATGTCAGATGGAGAGACTCAAGGCGGGGTCAAAGCTGAGTCAGGTGTGAAGAGGTGACTACACCTTCCCCTTCCACAGGGAGGTCAGTGACAGGCAGCAGGTTGGGTCCTGGGAGAAGCTGATGGAAAACCAGGCAAGCAGACTGAATTCTTTCCTGCTTAGGATGTAATTCTACAGTTGTAAGACTGTATCAGAGATGCTCCCCCATCACACCCAACACTTCACATGACCTGACAGAGAACCAACAGTGGGCAAGCGAGATACTAGGTCAATTAGTCTTCTCGTTGCTATGACAAAATACTATACAGAAGTGATATAGAGGGGAAGACTCATTTTGGATCTTTGTGTAGGGGAAGGTTTGCTGGCGAGTGTGGCATCAGGGGCGTGAGGCTGGGCCCTCTCACATCCTAACAGATCAGAAACTCTGCAGAGGATGCTGACAGCTGGCTTCCTCCTTTTCCCTTTTCATGTAGCCTGGGATCCTAGCACATGAGATGATGTCGCCCACATTCGGGGCAGGTTTTCCCCTCCCAGGTTGGAAAGAGACACCACCACACTCAAACATACCCAAAGGTGTTTTTAACACTTTGGAGTTTAACACTAACACTCTAGGTGTGTCTTGATGCAATCAAGTTGACAATTACCATCGCAGGTAACTATTTACAACTTTGGCTCAGGAGCTCAACTTCACCAAAATGTCAGACTCTGCTAAGAGAAGGCACCCTATGAAGATGAAATGGGCCCTTGGCCTTCTCAAGAAGTATTTCCCCCCACCCCCACCCCCGTACTCCGATTTCCAAATGTAAGGAATAACTTGGCTACATAACCCACTGAAACCTCACCAAGTTCTGGTGGCTTTTTGAACAATTAGTCACCGAACACAAGTCAAATAACTGCATTTGCTCTGAAAGTCAGAGCACAGCACACTAGCGCCATCTGAACAGCCAAGCCTTGCTTTAAATGACTAAAATCTAGCAGGGAACTGTAGGTGACAAGGCAGGGGTAGCATTTCTCCATCTTTTTCACCCAACTATGGAAGTCTATTGAGATTAATAAGACCAGCCACAGGTCAAGGGTAATCTGGGAATTCCATCTAGTTCTATGACTGCATGAGTCATGTTACTGTTTGAGCTTTGGTCTCCACACTGGAGACATTAGGACTACGCTGGATTTCACCAACTTCAATTGTGTTATCATCCCAGGTCTATTTCATGGAGTACTCATAAAGTGTGTGGCTTAGCCAGCAGATATTTTATGTACCTTGTACTTCTGGAGGTTAAAAATCTGAAATCAAGATGCTGTTAGGGTTGCTCTCTCTTGAGGGCCTTGAAAATCTGTTTCTTGTACTTTCCTGGCCCCTATAGCCTTGGGAATTCCTTAGCTTGTAAAGATGGACATCTTTTTGCCTATGGCTTCATGTTGCTGTCCCTCTGTATAAATTTCTGCTTTTTAATTTTTTTGTAAAGACGCCATTTGTATAGGATTAAGAGCAACCCTGTCAATCTCATCATGACCTAATTTTCTATATAGATTCCATTTTTATTGTCTCATTTTTATGTTATGCGCATGGGTGTTTTTGGCTGCATGTATGCCTATGTACCATGTGTGTGCAGAGGCCAGAAAAAGGATGTTAGATCTTTTGGAATAGGAATATCAAATGTTTGTGAGCCACCATATGGGTGCTGAGAAGCAAACTTGGTTACTCTGGAAGAGCAGCCAGTGTTCTTAGCTACTGAGCCATCTCTCTAGACCCAAAATAAATATGAAGACATTCATAGGTTCTGAAGATTAAGACTTCAATACCTTTTTTTCCCCCTTGAGATGAGTTTTTTTCTGTGTAGACCTGGATGTCCTGGAACTCGGAGATCCTCCCCAGTGCTGGGATTAAAGTTGTATGCCATCACCACCTGGTGAGACATCAACATCTTTTAATAGGAACAACATTCAATTCATATATTAATTTAAGAGAGAGAGAAAGAGAGAGAGAGAGAGAGAGAGAGAGAGAGAGAGAACACAAGACCTTACAACATGTACATTGAACCACCTGTAAGAGGAAGGACCAGGGCTGGTGAGATGGCTCAGCGGTTAAGAGCACTGACTGCTCTTCTGAAGGTCTGAGTTCAAATCCCAGCAACCACATGGTGGCTCACAACCATCTGTAATGAGATCTTCAGCTGTGTCTGAAGACAACTACAGTGTACTTAGATATGATAATAAATAAATCTTAAAAAGAATAGAGGAAGGACCATGGATAGGAACCCCACTAGCTTGTTCTTGTGCCGCACACAATAGCCAGCAAAGCAGTGTTTCTCAACCTGATGGGCGTGACCTCCTTGAGGATCTAACAACCCTTTCATGGGAGCTGCATATCAGACATCCCACGTATCAAGTATTTATATTCCAATTTATAACAGTAGCAAAATTACGGTTATGAAGTAGCAACAAAATAGTTTTATGGTTGGAGGTCATCACCGCATGACTGTATTAAAGGGTCACAGCCTTAGGAAGATTGAGAACCAATGCAGTAGAGAAAGAATGTTCTTGGGGATTCTTCACAATGCCAGGAATACAAATTCAGGAGCTCAGGCACACACACACACACACACACACACACACACACACACACACACGGGTCTGTTGTCCTGTGCATGTGAACAGGCAGCAATACTCAAGCACGAAACCCCACACTTTCAGGCTAGAGAAGCCAAAGTCTTGTTCATTCACTAACCGGCTCCCTGTGTCTATACAAAACCCATCTTGATTTTGCCCACTGAGTGAAAATGTAAATCCCATTGGCTCACCCAATCCCACGGTGAGCCTTTTGTGAGCTGTTTGCTCAAGTCAGAACCCAGAGAATGTGCTGGGTCCTAACCAAAGATCAGTTCCTCTCTGCCTCTGCCTTTCCCCTGGGTTTTATCGTTGCCTCCTTGGCTCAATGCGGTGTGAGTTTGTCACAACTCCCTGCCTTACCCATATGATCTCTGAGGAGAAAAGCAACATCTTTGGTAGCGACCTGTACAACAATGGAAAAAAATTTTAAAAAACCATTCCTCCCTGGATGACTGGGAACACATGGGAGCCAAACCATTTCCTTCAGTCCCTGAGCACATTGTTTCTCCCCAGTGACTTCTGCGATCCACAAAGAGCTTCAAATTCCAGGAAGACAGTGTTCTGATCCAATCCCTCCCCCACATTTACCCTTTTGTTTTTCTTTCTGGAGAGAGGAAGTGGGTGGGGGGCAGGGATCCTTGAAACACCGCCAGATACAGTATTCCCAAGCGTGTGTGAATGGAGGTGTGAGTCCAGCCTTTTGTTGTTGTTGCTGTTGTTCTGGTTTTGTTTGTTTGTTGGAAGAAAGGAAAGAGGAAAAGTAAGAGTCTTTTAAAATGATGGAACTGGGCACGGAGAAAAATCCAGGTCAGTGGAGCAAAGCTCCAAAGCAGAAAGGGGGCGGACCAAAAGCAATGCTTCTCCCCCTGCTCAGCAGAAAGGGGGCGGACTGAAAGCAATGCTCCTCCCTCCTGCTCAGCTCACCCAGTGTGAGCCAGGCAGCCTGTCTAGTTCAATGCTTCATGTGACTCTAACCTAATAAAAGGAGATCATGACGTATAAACATGCTACTGCGTAGTGAGGATACTACTAAACAAATCATTTACTCTTGCCATTTGTGACCGCTAAAATATACCTAAACAGGAGTGCATCAGGTTATATATATATATATATATATATATATATATATATATATATGTGTGTGTGTGTGTGTCTTTCTTTCTTTCTTCTCTCTCTCTCTCTCTCTCTTTCTTTCCTTCTTTCTTGTTTTGTTTTTTGTTTTTTGTTTCTTTTTTTGTTTTGGTTTTTGGTTTTTGGTTTTTTGAGACAGGGTTTCTCTGTGTAGCCCTGGCTGTCCTGGAACTCACTCTGTAGACCAGGCTGGCATCGAACTCAGAGATCTGTCTGCCTCTGCATCCCAAGTGTTAGGATTAAAGGTGTGTGCCACCATGCCCAGCTTTTGTTTTGGTTTTGGTTTTTTGGTTTTTTGGTTTGGGTTTTTTTTTTTTTGGACTTTCTTCACGGCAAGAGAAAAGGAACTTAGACAAAGGGGAAATACCAGAAAACATAAATATTGGCTACATGTTGTATGGTCAATAGTCAAATGTGATTGGGGGTGAGTGGAAGTGGCAGAGAGAGAGAGAGAGAGAGAGAGAGAGAGAGAGAGAGAGAGACCTAATGAGGCTAAAAGGAGACATAAAACAGGAGGAAGAGTACACAGTGAAAGATGGAATATTCTAGTCTTCTTGTCCCAGGAAATGATGGTCTGGAAGGTGTCCTCCCAGGGAAAACTGATGGAGGGAAAGCAGTTATTAAAGGTAGGAACTAAGCCACCAAGTAAAGGATGTATTCAAGAGAGAAACAGGAGGTGACCACAGTTACTTCTACCCTTTGCCTGGGTAGTTCGTGATAATTCGTAAGCCCCATTGAAATGTATCTTCCCAAACCTGCCAATAAAGCAAGAATCACAATGCAGAACTCTTGGCTCAGTTGCTTTTACTCTTACTGTTTTGTTTTTTTTTTCCCTAGATAAAGACACTAGTTATTTCAGTGGGGTAGACAGAGAGGTCTCCAGCATCCCAGCAAGGCAGACTTGTATGGCCTGAAAGACACTTCTAGGGAAGAAGAGAAGGGTGTCCCATTAGATGCTGGGCTCAGAGTGTCTTCTTTGTGTTGTGGCTCAGTGTGTTTGTTCAGTCAATGGGCCAAACCTATATGCCTGTCTGGCTGGATGTTCTAAAGAATCACCACAGGATGGCTGGGATTCTGACACCCTCTTCAAGCACACACACACATACACACACACACACACACACACACACACACACACACACACACACACAGAGACAGACAGACAGACAGAGACAGACAGAGAGAGACAGAGACAGAGAGAGAGACAGAGAGACACAGAGAGAGAGAGAGACAGAGAGAGAGAGAGACAGAGAGACACAGAGAGAGAGAGACAGAGAATACCTAGCAGTCAGCATAGTGTTAGCATTGTGCACATTTTCTTTCTTTTCAGGGATTTACAGCCTGTGTACAATTGAGACTGGTTTTTTTTTTTTCCTTCTTTCTTTAATTTGTAGAATCATTATGGTGGCATTCTGCTAGTTGTCATACCAACTGTGTCAATGGCTCCAAGAGGGTTGTTTTCTACCTCCCTCCCCTGGTGAGGCCTGCATCCATGACAAACGCGAAGGGGATCTAACAACAGTTATACCAAGTGGCACAATGGAGATACAGTACAGAAACATTTAAGTTGTTTGAATTCAACTATATGCTCAGCAAAAGAAAATCCAGATGAATATATACATGTAGCTGTAACCCCCGCCCCATTCCTACAATATGGCCCTTAAATTCAAGCCAAAGACTTCAGCTGGTTCTCAACCAAAGACACAGCCTGGGCCATCTGTTAGACTTCAGAGGGAGAGCTGGCTGTGCTGAACTTACTGAGATGGCACAGAATGCATAAAACGGTGTGATCTGCGCCATGTGGGTGATTCAAAGGGTTTCCAGAGACTCTTTCTATACATAAGTATCGCCATCCATATTGACTTTAGAAGCCAAACTCCAAGCTGAGTTTCACATCCATCCCTGTACACTTTACTGTGTGTCGTTCAACTCAACAGACTCTGAGGGTCTATGAAGAATGACTTTCAGCAAAATCCTATGTGACATTAAGGTTAACGCAAGGGCTGTTTGCACAGCATTGTAACCGTAAGGTCATCTGTGTGTAATCTTGCTCCATTCCAATCAATTCCATCTGCCAATTATTTCCAATTGTTTAGTTAAAAAAATACACCACTTACTGATTCCCTGGGACCCACTGGGACCTCTGCTCATCTAGAATACCAGAATGATCAAGGCTTGATATTGGGTTTTCTTGTGGAGCTCACATAAGTAATAGGAAACATTGATCAGTTGGTCACAAGAATTTATACAGTCACCAATCAATAAATATTAATATTAAAAGCCAGTCATGTGATGAGACATATTAGAGTGTTGGGGTGACATATTAAAATTTTAAAAACCACATTGTAGGAGAATTTATGAAAGACAGATGAATATGTAAGCCACATTGTAGATACTCACAAATCCCAAGGGGAGAACACTAAATCAAAAAGGATATTTTAGGCACTGAAAAGAGAGCACTGCTGTTAAGAGCACAGGCTGCCCTTCCAGAGGACCCAGGTTCAGTTCCCAGCACTCACATGAGGTGGCTCATAACTGCCTCTAAGTCTAGTTCCAGGGGACCTGACATCTTTTTCTGGCCTTCCCAGACATAAGATATATGTGTTGACAGTGTATGCATGTAGGCACTCATGCATACACACAAAATGAAAACAAAAAAGGAGATTGTAAATGGTGTAAGAACAGTTTATTTTGGATAGGAAGGCCCAAAAGCCTATCTCGAGGAAGGCTGGTTCTATTGTGGCTATTACTGCTTTGTTTGTTTGTTTTGTTGTTGTTTGTGGTTTTTTTTCTTGTTGTTGCCTTGTTTTGCTTTGTTGTTATTTTGTTTTGCTTTGTTGTTGTTAAGACAGGATCTTGCTATGTAGCCCAGGCTGGCTTAGACTCATGATCTTCCTATTTCCTGCCCCCTACTGCTGGGACTATAGGCAAGATCTACGATTTCCCAGAAACAGTCACTCTTACCAGTAAAAGCCTGAAAGAAGGAATGCTTTAGCCCTGTGGCTACCTAAAACATCCAGGAAAAGAAGGCAGTCAGTGGAAACCCATGGGTACTTAGCTTAGCTTGGAGGGAATGTGTAACCAAGGTCAGATGATAGAGAGAGAGAGAGAGAGAGAGAGAGAGAGAGAGAGAGAGAGAGAGAGAGAGAGAGCGCTCTTCTGGGGCTGTAAAAGGAGAACACGGAGGGAGCTTAAGTGAGGGATCAAATAATCTGCCCCATGTGTTCAAACCATCACTCAGACTGCCAGAAACCAAGGGCAGAAGTCAAGCGTCCAAGAAGGAGGCTGTCGCAATAACTCGGGCAGAATGTGACGGTGGCTCAAGCAAGGGGGTGGTAAGAAGTAGGTGAGTTATGGATGCATTTTGAAATTGGAGTGGGCAGGCCTTGCTGAATAATTAAAAATGAATAAGGAGGTGGGTGGAGGATCACAGAAACCATCAAGATAGTTTCTGAGAAATAGGGGAGATGTCACTGCTGTTGAAGAATAAAGGAGCTGGTCTCAGAGGCAGAATGAACTGGGCTGGGCCCTTATTAGCTTGATCTGATACTGTGGACAGTCTATCACATTGTGGCATAGGTGGGGTAGGGTTCAGAGGTGTGGACTGAAAGGCCATGAGAATAGAGGTGGTATTTAGAGATACGCACCTGGGTGAGACCCCAAGAGGCAGGGCACAGAGAGAAAAATCCAAGATTGAATGGGGGTGGGTAACACTTAGGGATCTAGGGGTAGGATGAGAAAGCAGTGAGATGGTGCCGAGAAGCATCAGCTGGCGAAGGTAGAAATAAAAACCACCAGACTCCCTCAGAGCCAAGAATAAAGAGTCCATCAGAAGGGAGAGCTTGATCAATGGCCAAGTTTTCATGAGCTCTGCTTGGAAAGGCCTGGGGTTCCAAGAGAGTGTGGCACAGGGCAACTCAATTGGATGGAAGATTCAGGGACCTGACATTTAAGTTGGAGGTCACAGGATGAAGCCCAGTGATGCTCACCTACCTGCTCTTCGTCCTTGCTTCGTTGAAGTGGCGTCTCTGGTCAGCCATTCCTGCAGTCTGCCTATGGATCTGCTGTAAGCGAAGATTTTGGTCACATGTACCATCTCAGAGAGCTGAGCAAGGAAGAGGCTTGGAGGACAACCTTAAACAAGGATGGAGGCTCAGCATGGCATTTCCCAGCCAGCCAGGGAAAACAGCCCCTCCCATCTGGGCCTGCTGGCACATACCTGGGAGACTGGGAAGTAACTTTGAGGTCAGCTGGAGCTACAAGGCAGGACCATCTTAAACATACAAGAAAAGAAAAATGAAACACTCACCCCCTTTCAACCTGAAAGCTACTTGGATATTGTTTCCGGCAATATCTATTTGTCTCTATAACCTCACTCAGGGGCTCCTGCTGTGGTTGGCTGGACACCCTAGCATATGTAGCCAGTGTGAGCAGACCTAGGTGCTACCAGTAGTTGGGGTCACTATTTGGCCTGAGTATTTCCACATTCTTAATGTTGTATTCAATAGTGAAATAAAAGCCACATAGACTGTGAAATAACACAGAAAGTATATACTGAGATATATATGTATATATATACCAGAATATACATATATACATATACACACACCAGAATAAAGCTGCAAAGGAATAGTGGGCATGTAAATGGCAATATACAAAGGCCCCCAGGTTATAAGGATAGAAATAGTTTGGGTGGCTCTCTGTTTTGACTGATAGGCCATGCAATAATATCTCTACGTGACCCTTCCTGTAACATACCCATAGATATAAGATGGTAAAGAGGGATTTCTCCCCTAAAAGTTCACTAAATAATAAAGTTTCATCTTATTGCTCACGCATCTCAAAGCAGTTCAGGCTAGCTACGCCTTTCCATCTTTCTACCCAGATGTGACAAGAATAAGATTGAACAGGATCTGTCAGAGTTAAACTGTCATTAGGGGAGAAGAAAGTTCCTCCATTATTTAAAGAGGGGTGTGTGTGTGGCTCAGTGCGAGTGTCTGTGTGCATCTTGTCTTGCTAAATACATTGTTTAAAGATGATATGTACACAGCACACATAGGTTAAGGGGGCTCTGCCAAATACATTCTCACTAGAAGAGGGTTGTACACAACCCGAGCCAAGGAGGACCTCAAGTGTTGTTTACGCTTGTCAGCTTCATAGGTGCTGCAAGCTGGACCCAGTTTTCTCTCGACAAGAGACCAAGAAGCCAAGAGAGGAAAACATTCCCACAGGTAAGTTACACGAGACAAACTGAGACAGACACTCTCCAAGTCTGCACCTTATGGCTGCTATTTTAAGGAAAGGATGCCTGGGTACCATTTCAACCCCCAGGAGAAATCAAAACCAATGGTGCTGACACAGATGGTTGGATTCAGAAAGGGCTCTTTGTATCTCCTGTGACCAGGACTACTAAGTTAGAGGAAGCCAATGACATATTCTGCAAAGAGGAGCGTTCTAGATTGGGCAATGTCAGTGTGGCTCATGGGTCCCTTTGGAAAAGCTTACATATTACAAATGAGCAAAGAGAGAGGCAACAGATTGAAAGGTTTCACAGCCATGTTCAAAGCGGCACAAATACCAAGAGGTTGGAGCAACTTAAATGAGGTCTATACATATAATGGAATATTATTCAGATTTAAAAGTAGGAAACCCTATAGCATGCCCTACTAAGGCTGAACCTTGAAGATATTATGCTTAATGAAACGAGTCACTTTGTGTGTGTGTGTGTGTGTGTGTACATTTGCTTGCTCCCATATATGGGCATGTGGACAGGACTGACATTGAAGTGGGTTTTTCCTCAACAACTTCTCCATAGTTCTTTTCTTGGGACAGAGACTCTCACTGAACCTAGAGGTCACCAATTGGCTACAGAGCTGTGCAACAAACCCTAGGGCTCCTCTTCTGTCTCTCCAGTGCTGGTACTGCAGGCACTTAACAGCCACAGCTGGGCTTCCACAAAGATGTTGTAGATCTGAACTCAGTTCCTTCACTTGTTCGGAGCCATCTCCCCAGCCCCTGTTTTTGTTTTTGAGATAAGATCTTAATGTAACCCAGGCTGGGCTTGACTAACTATGAAGATGAAGCTGGCCTTAAACTCTTGATCCCCCTGCCTCTACCTCCCAAGTGCTAAGATTACAGGCATATCCTACTATGTCTGGCTTAGCTTATTTTTGAGGCTCATGCAGTCCCAAAAGATAAGGTTGGTTTTTTTTTTTTGTTGTTTTTTTTTTTTTTTTGTATAAATCTAGAAAAGCTCACCTTGCTCACTGAAGGCATTAGCTGGCTGTGAAATGCATATGTAAACCAACAGGACTTCCATAGTGTTCTATCCATTTTCTCCTAGACACCATGTGGAAAATGTCCTGTATCCATCTGGATTAGAGCTACCACTTCCCTCTAACCCCAACTCTTCTAACTATTTTAGAGTCTGAAAGTAACACAGTCAGTCTCTGATTCTGGATCCCTGGCTACTTGATAGTTGCAAAGCTGTCTAATTGCTATTAGAGAAAAGCTATGTTGGGAAGAGGAGAAACAACAGGAGTGAGGAAGCTCCTGTATGAAGCATTGCTGGCTATTGTTCTAATCCATATGGATAGGGGACATTCTCCATATGAACTCTAGGCAGAACTGAGACATTAAAGACAGCAAGAGAGCTTAAGATGTAGTTCTGTGATAGAGTACTGGTCTACCACATACAAGGTTCTGCCTTTGAATCCCAATGGCCCCTGTACACACACAGGACAGAGAGTATAGCAATCTTTTTGACAATTTTTCACGTGTTGTGGAGCCTATCATTTACCTACTGGTTTTTCCATTGATTCTGTAATGATGTGTAGTGAGAATTTTTGAGTTTTGGTTTCTTTGAAAAAAGAAATATTATAAGAATATTATAAGAATATGTCTTCATTTTAATCCCAAATGTGCGATGTGGGGCTGCTTCAGATTGTCACAGTATTGGACTATAATTTGCCTCATGCTCTGTCAGGGCCATGGTCTTGCCAGCTGAAGTTCAGAGAGTATATAAATGCTAGGGCCCCAAGAAGCAGGTGGGTTGTTGGTTGTTGTTTGGTTGCTGTTGATCATGGTTTGTTAAGTAGTGATATGTAAAGAAGAAAGAAGAAGAAATTAGATATCCTGATAGCAAAGATCAAACTATCCCCAAGGAACATGAGGCCCCTAATCAACAGGAAGTATTCTAATAATAATAATTTCACCCCCTTTGCTTTCAATTCTTTTTCTCTCCTATCTACTGTTAGGGGGTTGAGAGGGTAGAAAAGGGTGGGGAAGGGTGGAAGAAAAAAGAACCCACAAAGTAGCAAAAAGGCTGGTTACTATGCTGTCTTAGGCCTTTCATCACTGTGTGCAAATACCTAACAAAAGCCTCCTCATTGTAAGAACTATATATAATTCACCACAGCTAGGAAGGCATGGTGGCCAGTGGCTTGGTCCTTGACGCTAACTGGGAAGCAGAGAGTGAAGAATGCCATTGTTCATCTGGCATTATCCCAGCTGTCTGGGCCCCTAACTCAAAGGATGACATCACCTATTATAGTTAGGGTTTTCATTGCTGTGAAGATACAGCATGACCAAGGCAACTCTTATAAAGGGAAATGTTTAATTGGGGCTGGCTTACAGGTTCAGAGGTTCAGTCCATTATCATTAAGGTAGGAACATGGCAGCATCCAGGCAGACATGGTGATAGAGAAGGACCTGAATGTTCTACATCTTGTTCCAAAGACAAACATGAGAAGACTGGTTTCCAGGCAGCTAGGAGAAAGTTGTCTCAAAGCCGCAACCCCCACCTCCACAGTGACACACTTCCTCAAACAAGGCCACACCTCCTAATAGTGCCACTCCTTGGGGCCAAGCATATTCAAATCACACACCTATATTCAAGGTAAGTCTTTTCTCCCAGGTAATCCTCCCAGAATTGTTCTCATAGAATCATCAAGAGGTGGGTTTCCTAGGTCATTCCAAGTTCAATCAAGTTGGTTACCACCATGTGTGGTAACCAACACATGTGGCTATGTGCTCTTCAAATCAAATAGCATGGCTGACACCCATCCAAAAAACAGCATGTATTTCCTGTTGTGCTGTTCCCTCCAAAGGTGATAGGTTTGGTCTGTTTCAACTTCTTCCAACTCATAATCCTCCGAGAGACTTACAGGTGGCTGGCCAGAGTCAGGAGAGCAGCTGTAGCGATACAATGAAAGTAGGGTTGCCACCTTCTGGAACTGAAGCCATAGTCTTGGTCTCATCGGAAACTACACTAACTAACTGAACACACCAGGCCAAGATGAAGTTAGAAATAGCTGAGAGTTTCTTTACCCAGAACAGAACATTCACTCTTCTTGCATATGTACCACATATGTGTGCCTCTCAACTGGTTTTGTGCATTTCCATCTCTGTCTTAATTCTATTCATATAGCATCCTTTAAATACTTTAATTAAAACGAAGAGAAGCAGAGGAACTAAAATGGTTCTGTTCCATTCCCCAGTGGAATGTTTAATCCACGTATTTCAATTCCACTTACTTCCTTGCACCTCTAACTCTGGAATATGGCAAGACAGAAGAGGATGAAGGTGTGGCCCAATTAAAAGAGAATGAATAGAGAAGAAAAGGTGGGGCAGGGGAGGTGGCTCCAAGGATAAAGTGCTTGCCCCATGAGCACAAACTTAAGACTCCCAGAACCCACTTCAAAATCAGACAAACATGGCTGCCACTTGTGAAACTTGCCAACCAGCATTTGGCAGGCAAAGACGGGATTATCAGGACAGAATGGATACAGACGCTCTAGAATCTGCAAGCTCTGGGTACAGCGATAAGTCCTGTCTCCATAGACAAGATGGAGAGCAATTGATGAAAAGACCCCACACACAGTAGGTTATGCATGCATGCATGTACACGCACACACACACACACACACACACACACACATGAACATGCACACATGGACACACACACATGTATTACACATGAAATAGCAACAAAGAAAGTTTAAGCAGCTGTTATTGATATTGATCCACATTACTTTAAAACTCTCAGGAAAATAGACATGATTGGTAGTGTGACTTATGGTGAGAAACAGAAGCTCTTAAAGAAAAATGAAGTAGGGCTGGAGAGATGGCTTAGCGGTTAGGAGCACCAACTGCTCTTCCAAAAGTCCTGAGTTCAAATCCCAGCAACCACATGGTGGCTCACAACCAACCTAACAAGATCTGACACCATCTTCTGGAGTGTCTGAAGACAGCTACAGTGTACTTACATCTAATAAATAAATAAATAAATAAATCTTAAAAAAAAAAAGAAAAATGAAGTAATGGTTTAAAAGTCACTGCTGCCGGGCGTGGTGGCACACACCTTTAATCCGAGCACTTGGGAGGCAGAGGCAGGCAGATTTCTGAGTTTGAGGCCAGCCTGGTCTACAGAGTGAGTTCCAGGACAGCCAGGGCTACACAGAGAAACCCTGCCTCGAAAAACCAAAAAAATAAAAAATAAAATAAAAAAATAATAAAAGTCACTGCTGCGGCTCAAGATAAGAATTCCCACACAAGAAATTCAGTTCTAGATTCTACATTCTTATGTATGTAAGTACTTCATTTTTATTCGTTTATTAGCACTTGGGATTGAACATAGAGACAGTCTTGTGTACGCTAAGCACACATTCTACCACAGAGCTCTGGCACAGCCTCCAGATACTAGATTCTTAATTCCTATTACGTGGCTTTCTGGAACTCAGACAAGGGTAAGGAATAAGAAAGGAGAAAAGTGGTGAGTAAGAAAATGGGGAGCTGAGTAAGAAGGGAGGGACTCCAGTTGGTCCTGCAACTTGATATGATGAATACTACCTTCAGAGGGGGAGCACAGGGCTGGAGAGATGGCTCAGCAGTTAAGAGCACTGACTCCTCTTCCAGAGGTCCTGAGTTCAATTCCCAGCAACCACATGGTGGCTCACAACCATCTGTAATGAGACCTGACACCCTCTTCTGGTGTGTCTGAAGACAGTACAGTGTACTACACTGTATACTAAATAAATAAATCTTTTTTTTAAAGGAGCATCTTTCTAGCACATGCCCTGTCTGTCTGTTTACTTTTAACTCACTGCATTGTGCCCTTGTCTTTATCTTTGCAATGCTACCTAACAGGCATGTGTTCAGTAAGCTCTACTGACCAAGCAGTAGCTTTGCACAGGAACCACTCAGGCCATCAGGTGATGTGAGAGCTGTGGTGCTGAGACTTTTTGGATGACATGTTTTCTATTGTTGACTGCTTGTCTCAAACAGTAAGGCGTCAAAACCCAGCCCTGAACAAGCACAGTCTCCGTACACTGGTTCCTAGGGCATGAGTCCAGTAGGACCCACATAATGAGCTCTGCCACAAATCCAAGGAAGCCTATCTGATGGTCTGAGTCCCCTGACATCCCGGCTGTCTGGATTAGGCAGCCCTAGGCTGACTGGATCAGTGAGTCATAAACACGGTGTTGTGGTTTGAATGTGACGTGTCTCCCGTAAGGCTCACGTGTGTAAACACTTGACTGATGGTGGTTGAGAGCCAGCAGGACTGATGAGGGAATCACATCACTAGGGGTTGCCCTGAGGCTTTATAGCCCAGTCCTGTTTCTTGTTCTCTTGTTTTCCTAACTGTCGCTGCAGCATGAGTGACCTCGTCCCTGCCATGATGGTCTGCATCCCCCTTGGAACTGTCCGCTAGAATAAACCCTTTCTCCCCTAAGTTGCTTTGGTCCAGTTCTTGGTCACAGCAACATGTGAAAAAAGTAAAGCATATGAGTTTTTCTAGACACTTCTGGAAAAATATACGTTTACCTGCCTTTGAGAAACAACCATGGGAGAAGTTTATTTAACCGTAAAGAATTTTTTTCAAACAAAAATGTGTCCTTTGCATAGAAATATATGGAACTAGAGATAATCAGGAAAATAAGAGAGTCTTTAAAAGGCAAAAATCACATATCTTCTCTGGATGTGGAACCCAGATTTTTTAAAAAAAAACTAAGATGATGGAAAAGGGGGAATATTTAGAAATAGAAGAGGGATCAGCAGGAGGCAGGGTGGAGCAAGGAAGGGTAATGGGAGGGTGAATGTGACCAAAATATATGCATGCGTAGAAATGTCATGATAAAAACAATTATTTTGTGCTATTAATACAAACAGATAAAAGATGAATGGGAAAACAAAGAAAAAGCCACGGGGCTCCAGTAGAAGAGGAGAAAAAAACAATTAGCCTGATCACTAGTAGAAGCCTTCCAAACCCAGGAGGCTTTCCCAGAGATGAAGGCAGCACTGCAACTAACACGGCAGAGAGCTAGAAAGGCCATTGGCTCCTGTAAGCTTGATGGAAACCAGCAGCTGCGAGACCGTAGATGTAGAAGGGGACCCAGTACAGTTGTTTTGCTAGATGGCCATGCTCTCTGTTCTATTTAGGGTTTCTACTGCAGTGATAAAGCACTATATCCAAAAGCAACAAAGGGGTTGATTTTATCTTAAAACTCTCAAGTCATGTTTGCTCCCCAAGAGAAGCAAGGACAAGGAATCAAGGGAGGAGCCTAGAGGCAGGAACTCAAACAGAAGCTACGGAGTGACGGGAGTGACGGTGCTTGCAGGCTTGCTCCCATGGGCAGCTAAGCCTCCTTCCAGCTGCCCAGGAGTAGCACCAGCCCCAGTGGACTGGCCTCTTCCACATCACATTAGTCAAGAAAATGTCCTATGAACTTGCATACAGGCAATATGATAGAGGAGTTTTCTCAGTTAAAGTTCCCTCTTCCCAGACAACTCTAACTTGGGTCAAATTGACAAAGCAAACAAGCAAACAATGACAACAACTGGGAAACGGTCAAACTGCCTTCTCAATATTTAATTTTAAACTTACAGCTGTGTGCTGCTTACAACCGTGCCCAGAGAAGCTTGATTTTACAATAGGCAATGGTTAAGGCCTGAGAGACCCATAAGTCATCAATGCTGGGAATAAGGGACTGAATATTCAGCTCTAAATAGGACATCTGTATCAAACCCTTCCCTGAAGCCAAGGGAATATCAAGGAAGATGGGTGGAAAAAAAAGTATAAGAGAGGACTAGGGGATGGGGAGGAGGACTATGCTATCTTATGGGATTGGCATAGACACTCATGACCTCATAGCCGCTATGACTGTCTGTCTGCATGAGACACGTGGAAGATGGAACCAGTCAGTATCCTAGCATGGACGGACTAAGGCCTCATGCGGCCCTACCTGTAACTGAAGAGCTATTAGCAGTTGATGGCTGCTGGGTCATGTCACTGGTAGGTTGTCCATGTCCCAGTGAATGACCACACATCCATGTACATATAGGCACACAAACAGCACGAATTTGGACTCAGTGGTTAAAAAAAGGAGGAAGAGATGAGATGAAATTAGAGGAGGGGGAAGTGTCCATTGTATGCTTGATAGATTTTGGGCTGTTTGTTTGTTTGTGGGTTTTTTGTTTGTTTGTTTGCTGGTTGGTTGGGGTTTTTTTGTTTTTATTTTTTGTTTTTTGTTTTGTTTTGTTTTTGTTTGTTTTTGTCAGCGTAACAAGCTAGAGTCACTTTGGAAGAGGGACTTTAATTGATATATTTTCTCCATCAGATCCCCTATAGGCAAGTCTGTGTGGCATTCAAATAAATAAAAAATACATACGCAGAAAGGACACTGGATATGCCAAACCCTGGCTTCCTGTATTTAAGCCAATGGATATATTTATGATGGTAGCTAGTTTTGAGATTGTACTGGATTATCTGTCGCTTACCTATGTTTTCAAGTGTTCTACTGATAAAGTGTGCGTACAAACAGCCCGATAGGATCCCCCGCTTGTCTCACTTGCTCTGACTATCCTTCCTCCCTGTGCTTACGACAGCTGCTCTCCTGAACGATTCAGCCTTTTCTTGCCATGGTTCCCCGGCTGTCAAAGCCGAGATAGCAATTCAGTGCCTATGACCTCCTGTCCAGGCACCCAGCCAGCTGATGATGGATCAATGGATTCATGTCAAGCCCTTAATGAGAGGAAACCATTTTGTTTGAAACTGTAAGGTTATTAAAGGAGGGGGGTGGGGAGGAGAAACCATCCAAATCCCAAAACACATATAGCTCTGAAAGGAGAGAGAAATATGCACATTTTTCTCTGTGATGAAATGCATGGCGTGATTGTCACTAGGATGAAGCACCACAGCAGAACAAAGCATGAGGTCACTTGGAAGGATTAAGGCCATTTCTGTAGAGGAGATGGATTTTGAAACTGCCCTCTTGGATGATGTAGAACCGTTGCAGAGAAATGGGAGAATTAGCATTCTTAGCAGAGTGGGGCAGAAGCTAAGGCTGAGCAGAAAATCACCAAGAGTGGAAGAGTTTTTGGCTGGAAAATAGGGCTGGAATTTGAGAGGGTCATAGAAGCCAGATGGGGAGGGGATGGTTATAATTGCAGGTCAAAGCATCACTCTGAGATGCAGGATAGGTCTGGACAACCAGGTAGTTTTGAGAGAAAGAGAAGCATAAAAAAGAGAACACAGCCGGAGCAGAGGAGCACCTGGAGCAGGGGATCTGCAATCATGAGCAAGGGCGGGAGATGTATATAACCCTCATTGTGAGGTAGGTAGGTCTAGAAAGAGAGCCAACACACACACACACCCCATGGTGGGGAGGAGACACACAGACACACAGACACCTCAGCTCATCTGTTTGCACATACCGCCTCCAGCTGTTTGAGGTGGCTAGAACGGTGGTTTGCAACCTGTGGGTCGAGACCCTTCTGGCGGGTGAGGTGACCTAAGATCATCAGAAAACACAGATATTTGCATTACGATTCATAACAGTAGCAAAATTACAGTAAGGAAGTAGCAACAAAAATAATTTTGTGGTTGGGGGGTCACCACAGCATGAGGGACTGCATGAGGAAGGCTGGGAACCACTGCACAGATTGGTTAAGATATGAGGGTTGGCTGGGTGGAAGGAGGTCACCGTGAACTCTGCTGCACCTTCCAGGCCATATGGACCCTACTCACACCATGAGCCCAAATCACCTTTTACCTCTTTAGCTGCCTCTGCCAATGATGGCATCCCAGCCCTGAGCCCAGCAGTTGCTGCAGATGGTTAATATTAGGTTCCACATAGCTAGGCTAAGAAATATCAGGAATCTCTCTGTTAAGGGTACAGTTGTGGAGGTGTCTCCAGAGGAGATTAGCAAGTGAGTTTGAATAGTCAAGGAGGGGAGAACAGACAGACAGTGTAGGTAGACACACGTAGAGCAAACACTGAAAGTGAGCCGGTACCTTACCCGAATGCCTGTGACCCACTCATCTCTGCTTTGGCCATTAGAACCCAAGCTTGCCATCCTTTGGGCTTCAGTACTTATTCTTGAGGACCCTTCTGCAGATACTTTAGACTTCAAACTTTAGGCTTCAAACCAAGAGTTACACTTTCCCCTCTTTGGATACTTTTGGGCTTGAACTGAGCCACGCTACCAGCATCCCGGGGAGTAAGCCTTCAGGACCTCTCAGCCAATTCCCTAATAAACTTCCTTTCAAAACATCTACCTGTGTAACACTGACTAGAGCAGGCATTCTCAGACTCTGGAAGCTCCAGGCTATGCCTTGCTGGTTAGAAGCAGATACTTTGTTGTTCTTTTGTTTTGTTTTTGTTTTGTTTTGTTTTGTTTTGTTTTGTTTTGTTTTGTTTTGTTTTGTTTTGTTTTGTTTTTGAGACAGAATCTCTGTGTAGCCTTAGCTGGTCTGGAACTCACTCTGTAGACCAGGTTGGCCTCAAACTCACAGAGGTCCACCGGCCTCTGCTTCCCGAGTGCTGGGATTAAAGGCGTGCACAGCCATCACCCGGATGGCATTAATACTCCTATGGGCAGGGAGACTGGGAAACCTGTGCCTCAGAACAAGGTGAGTGCTACGTGTATCAGGAGCCAGACAGGTGGGTAGTGCAGTCCTGAGAAGGGCTGGAGAGTTCACTCAAAAGGTGACTGGGCGGTGGCCTGGAAGGCCTACTACAAAAAAGGATCCAGAGGAAAATGATAGGGACAACAGAGAGGAACACAGGCCTTGGAGTGAAGGAGCCGCAAGTTGAATCCAAGGCTCTTTTATCTGCTGTGTAAGCTTGGGCAAGCCACTTAACCTCTCTGGGCCCTCAGTTTTCCATGACTAAAAAGGAGCATAATGTCTCTTTCCTGGAGTTATTACAAGGACTTAAATAATGCATGAGCAGTGCCTGGCACTTGGGGACATTCCGTAAAGGAGAACTGCTGTCATTACCCACATCATCTTTGTCATTTGTATTGAATCATAGAGATCGCCGCACTGGTTCAGGGAGAGAGAGAGACAATGATGATGAAGCCACAGGAACAATGCTGAGAACAGGGAAGCCAGGAGGGGGAGCTGGACCTCTCCAGAAAGGATCATAGATGCCATTGCATAAATCATTGGGAATTGTCAGCCTCAGTGCCTATTCTCATCCTTGGTGACACAAATACCCGTGTCATTGCCTTCTCCAACATTAAAACAAAACAAACAAGCGAGACAAAAAAAATGGAATCTCAGGTTTCTGTGAAACCAGCCACATGGCTTGACCGCTCCAGCTTATCCCTTCATCTTTTCTATGGGGAAGCTGTCATTGGAGATCAGGGACACATACCACCTGCCCCAAGCTCTACAATCTTCTCTGTGGTCTGAGGACAGAACTCATTAGCTAAGTGGGGTCAAGCCCAGTAGAGTTAATGCTGACAGGCGACATGGGGGTGCGGGGTATGGGTGCTTCTGAGGGCAATGCATGACTGACCCTGTCTGGTGTTAGGAATGACTTCTGAGGACTAGTACTCTAAGGTCACAACCTTCTGCGGTCCCTGAGGAGTCAGTATCAGTATGCCCCCAGATGAGGAGGCTGACTACCAGTTCCCAATTGGTATAGCTGGCCTACTCCTTTAATGTTTAATTGACCTTGTTATTAGTGCCCAATCCAATAATATCCATGTGCATTGTTATCTCCGTTAGTAATATCCACATGATATTAAGCCTTCACTCAGTCAGTGCTAGGCTAACGGTAAGTTAAACGCTGCTCTGTTGAGCCCATCCCCCAATCCTTTGCAGTCAGTATTGCTTGCTCTGTTTTAGTAGAAGTTCAGCGAGGCCCAGCGATTTGTCTAGAGTCACACAGCTGATAAAACCTGGGTGCCAGGCTTGGGTCCTACTGAATCAAGAGGTGACTTCAGCTGTGACTTAGACGCTTACTGCTTTTCCTGAGCTTGAACACGGTAAAGAGCTTCCCGCCTCTACCTCCCAGGTGATAGAAATACAGGTATGTGTGTCGACCTCTTTGGCTGTGTTTTCTCTGGAACCTTTGTCCAAATTTCTTCATACTGCCCCAAATTCAGCTTCAAGCTAGTGTCAAAGTGCACTTCCTGGCTGACACTCCACCAGGAACTCTCTTAGCATGAAGGCTTTGATTCAGTCCCTCCAGATGCACCATTTCTAATGATTTGCTGGGCCTGGTGGATGCCGATGACCCCATGGCCCATACTTTGAGTAGCAAGGGGCCTGCCTGGTAGGTTTCGTCCACAGTAATTGGTAGGCTTCTCTTTTAAGAATGGCTTGGTCTTTTAGACAAAAGGCCTTTCTGTAAACCACTTATGGTGTGTAGAAATGCAGTTCAGTGGTAGGGTATTTGGACCCCAAGCACAGAGAAAGGAAAAGGAGATAGAGGAGGGAGAGGAGGAAGTAGGGGAGGAGGAGGAGAAGGCATTTATAAATCGTGGATTCTAGTTCTGCACTGAGTAACAAATCACCACACATTTAGCACCTTCAATAACACCCATGTATTTTTCTCACAGTTTTTCCACAAAAACCATGGCAACCCGGAGACCTAGCTCTCCGCTTCATGTTCGTCGCAAAGGCTGAATGAAAGTGTGTGTCAGTCAGCCTCTCTCTCTCTCTCTCTCTCTCTCTCTCTCTCTGTGTGTGTGTGTGTGTGTGTGTGTGTGTGTGTGTGTGTGTTACACAGTCTCAGACTGGCCTCAAACTCAGGAGCTTCCCGCCTCTACCTCCCAGGTGATAGAAATACAGGTATGTGTGTCGACCTCTTTGGCTGTGTTTTCTCTGGAACCTTTGTCCAAATTTCTTCATACTGCCCCAAATTCAGCTTCAAGCTAGTGTCAAAGTGCACTTCCTGGCTGACACTCCACCATGGAGTACCCATTCTTAGCTCCGTTTCTTGTCTGGTTTCTTCTAGCTTTGATATGGAGACTCTTTCTTCTGTTGAGTTCCTCTCTTGGTTAGGTCAAGTCCATCCAGTCTCCCCATGTTAACAGATGTGAGAGCTCATTTATACCCCCAAGTGTCTTCTCAACAGACGCCCCGGTGGACTGAACACTTACAAGAGGTTCCTGAGCTGCCAGGCAAGGTATTTCAGCCTCTCCCAGAATTCTGCCTACACCAAGCATTCTGCTTTTCTCAGCTGAGCTGTTATCCACTGATCAGTATTGTTAGAGTTGTAGAAACGGAGACTCTATCAGCTGACCCGCTTCTGTTTTCACATACACTCATTGCTGTAAGCCAAGCCTTCAGTGTACAATTTACCAGCCGTGGTTTCAAAATAAAACCAGATTGTCAATTTCCAGCAAATCCAGCTGTGCATCCTTTCTTGTTGGTTGTATAAATTGAAAGTGTAAAACTGCAACTGATCCATAGGTCATCTGGGGCTCTTCAGGGAATCATTCGCTAGGTCCTTGGAAAGAGTGTCCAGATGCAGGCATGCTCAAATATAGCTAGTTCTTTATACTCACAGATGCTCACAGATCACAGGACCCCACACACACCGAGGCTTGAGTTCTGAAGAGAGAGAGAGAGAGAGAGCTTTAGCTACCCTAATGTCAAGTACTGAACTAAGATGAGAAGAATGGAATCCATCTCTTCTGACTTGTAGCCCCTTTTCTTCCAGTGCACCCTGTGGTTATGTGGTTTTTAAAAGAGCCCAGCATTACGCTGGTGGTGGTAGTCTGTGCCTTTAATCACAGCACTCAGGAGGATCTCTGTAAGTTTGAGGCCAGCCTGGTCTACAGAGCAAGTTCTAGGACATCCAGGGCTACACAGAGAAGACCCTGTCTCAAAAAAAAAAAAAAGCAAAACAAAACAAAAAACAAAAAAAGAAAAGAGAAAAAACCAACAAGAATAAACAAAAGTCCACTGCAGTTCCTGTAGTCCCTGCATTCCAAAAAAAGTCAGATACGGAAGTCTGGAAACCTGCGGCAGTGGAGGAGGAGAGGCATTCCCAGGAATTTTTATATTTGGGGAGAATACTTTTCTGCCCAGTAAGAGCCAAGAGAGAATCAATACACCCTCCCTAGTGCTGCTGGATTTCAGAAGGGAGGTAATGTTAGTCCACTTACACTGTAGCAGACTGTGTTATAAACAACAGAAATGTATCTCTTATGGTTATGGTGGCTGAGACATCTAAGATCCAACTGCCAATAAATACAGCATCTGGCAAGGGTCTAACTCCTGGAAGAACACACAACTCTTTCCACACACGCAAAGGGCAGCAGAATTTGCTGGGTCTTTTTCATAAGGGCATTAATCTTGTGAAGCACAGCCCCAACCTTATGATCAACATCCCTTCAAAAGGCCAAACTCTGAATACTGTCACATTTAGAATTTGATTTCAACATATGAATTTGGGGAGACTGGCATCTAGCCCATTGCAGTGGTCCACCAGTTGGTAGACCTAAGTAGGATACAATAGTAGTTATAGTAGCTCAATACCATTTTCTTTTTCACGTGCATTCTCTTCGAAAACTGCTCTTTATTTATTCTTTGATGATTTCATACATGCCATACATAGGGTAGTATGCCTGGGAAATGCCCCCAATAGGCCTCAGACATTAAAACACTTGTTCTCAAACACATGGGACCAATATTAGATTTAGATGAGGAAGTGTTGTGGGAAGAAGTACATCACTGCTTTGAGATTGCCACTTCCAGTTTCTCTCTCTGTTTCCTGCTTGTGTTTGAAGAGGTGAGCTCTTTCAGCTCTCCCGCCACCATGCCTGCTACTTGCTACCATGTTTCCCTTGATGACTTTCCCTCTGGAATTATGAGCCCAAACTCTTCCTTCTCTAAGTTGCTTCTAGTCATGATGTCTCATCACAGCAACAGAAAAATAGCTAACACACACACACACACACACACCACTATATCTTGATAATATCCATCCAATCCCCTTCCAATAATCTCCAGACATCTCCCACCTTCATATCTTCTGAGACTCCTCCTCCCCCAGTGGCCGCCAATTGCTGATAGCTCTTCAGTTAGCGGTAGAACCTCGTAAGCACCTCCAGCCCTGTTCCTGTGCTGGATTTATTGAGTGGCTTGATTGTGTGCAGATAACTGCCCCTGCTGTGAGCTTATGAATGTAGTAGCCATGTCACATCCAGAAGACAGCATTCTGTAGCACTTTACATGCCTCTGACTCTTACATTTCCCCCACTTCTCCTGCAATGATCCCTAAATGCCATGGGGTTGGTATAGATGTTGGTATAGATGGTATAGTGGTCACATTTAGAGCTGACCACTCCCAATCACTTATCCTCAGCACTTGACCAGTTATGAGTCTTTATACTAACTGTTGCCCACTACAAAAGGATGCTTCTTTGGTAAGGGTTGAGAGTGACACAGATGTGTTGCAGGATATTTGATTACACTGTGAACCCAGAGATTGTGTTATTTACTGAAAAAACAAACAAACAAAGCTGTTTAGTTGGGGCGTGGTTCAGTCCTTAGCACCCAACTTTAATTCCTCTGGCTGGAATACAGACCAGCCCTTAGCACACACCTTTAGTCTCAAACAATAAAGGTAAAGTTAGTTTGTAGAAGGAAGCACCCATGTTTCAAAGTGATGTCTAATTGAGTGGCAGACAAAGTGATGAATCAGAGAAAGATTTGACAGAATAGGACATGTCTGAACAGAGAAGAAAGAGAGACAACTTAAGAGGGAGTAGTGCAGAGGGAGAGAAGAAGGAGGCCATTTTACCGGGACAGTTTTAAAGAGACAAGTTGTAGAGAGAGAACAAGCTAGACAGAGATGAAGACAGAATGAGTCAGGGAATGAGAAAGAGCCGGAAGATTAGAACATATTGCCAAAGTTAGTATGAGTTCAATCAGAGCAAATCAGTCAGAGGCTGAGGGAGAAGACATATTGAATCAGTCAGCTTGGAGAAGCCTTTGAGCCAGAACAGTTAAGTTGAGTCATCCAGCCGGAGATCAGAAAGGACAAGAAAGGGCTGAGCTCATTCAGCAGCAAGTCTCAGAGGCTGAAAACATTCTAGGCCTAGATTAGATTGGGCTAGAGGCTTCCATGTCTGGGCCTAGGTTAGCAGACAGAGGCAGTAAGTCTTGGAGACAACAATTACATCAAGCAAATAAAAGTTGCTGTTACACAGATCCATGAGGATAAACATAAACACTTAGGAGGCAGCTTGACAATGTGATTCTGAGAGGCCAGATCTTGAGTTCAGACTCCATCTTAGAGAACCTGACTGAAAGTTGAACTCAAGTTAACTAACAAGTTTCCAGGTCACTCCCCAACAAGTTGGTGCTTGGCACTAGTTTCCAGGTTACAGGGCTGCCCCTGGCATTTCACTTCCTAACAACCACCAATCAGGAGGAAAGCAGACGTTAGGTTTATGGTTTGGCTCCCAGCACTGACCAATTATGTTAAAGGGCAACAAAATCCCATAATGGTCTCCCAATCAGATGTGCGCCAGGCTAGAAACCCCTCGCTTGCTTGCCACTTCCTATAAAACCTTGTCCAGCTGAGAGCTCAGGGCTTTGCCCCTCTTCCTGCTGTGTCAGAGATGGTGATGTGGTCCAAGCTTGAGCTTGAATAAAGACCCTAGTGCAATTACATTAGACCTGACTCCTTGGTGGTCTTTTGGGGTTTACGAAACAGGCACTACAGTTCCCCCTAGGGCCTATCATCTATGGCTTTTGACCAGGTTTACAACATAAGACAGGAATTCCTGCTAGGGTAGCTTGGCTTTAAATCCAACCAGAAGGCAGTTGCTTACCTCTGTGACTGTCATGCTAGCACTACACCTGTGACCTTACCTGGAAGGTCAGTATTGTAGCACGTAGGGGTCCACTTCTGGGTAAGATGGATGGCTTTTCGCCCTGAGCAGCCTGAATTGCACCTTTCAGCACTATAGCCAGCAGGGGGGAAGTTTTCCTTTCAGTTCTAACTGGATTTCTCTGTGTCCTACAACCAGAGTGGGCTGTGTCTTCAGCAAGACAGTCTTACTGCGTAGTTATGGTGGGCAAGTCGGAGCAACGGTAATAGCTTATGTTGTTTGAGGGTCCTCTGAGGTCTCTGTGACCAATGACTCAAAGGTTTTCATATATCTGACACTAAGATTTTAGTTTAATTTCCCTATGTCTTCTGGGAAAAGCATCTACCACCCATGTAGAGTACATGCCCCTTCTGAAAGCTATGTTTTAAATCAGCTTACAAAGTAGTGGGTTTCCTTCCATAAGGCCTCTCATATTTTCTTAGTTGTCGTTAGCCACACCACCTCTGCCTGACTTCCTCATCTTTCCCACACTCCTGCCAGTATATGCAGTTTTGTTTGTATCTCGAAAGCTCTATAGGATGATTATGACACAGGGGGAAAAAATCACAGTCTTCTTAGTCCCTCATCACATAGAGTGCAGTGAAATCATTGTGGTAGCAAAAGCCAAGTGTCCGTTGCAACTTGGAGGTGCAGGTATTGTTGTATGCAGGGGGATTGCTTGCAGTGTTGCTTCCACCAGAACTTAACAGGCACAGCTAAGGTGACTGCCCTTCATGACATTTTTTTTTTTTTTTTTTTTTGCCAATACAAACAAGCTCTGCTTTGCATTTTTAGTCCCATGGCATCATTTTTGAAATATGAATCACAAAAAGCTACACATCGCTGCTCTGCCAGTAGAGACTTGCCTTATCACCCTTCTATTTCAGCATCAATAAAATGATGCTGTCATTCCAGCCTAGGGGCATTTTGATGTTCCAGACAGAGCTAGCTAATCACACTGTCCCTCCTCCTTCTACCTCCCCTTCCCTATCTCTCTCTCTCTCTCTCTCTCTCTCTCTCTCTCTCTCTCCCTCCCCCCCCCCCCCCGTGTGTGTGTGTGTTCAGTCTTTCTGGGTGTAGAAAGGTAATTGTCTCGGCCTTTCGACGGATAAGTGCATTTTGATGGTATCTGATTACTAAGCTGGAACTTTCTATAAAGACATCATGGCAATTTACTGACAGAGAATTCCTCACCAAAGGCATCATTAGCAAAACCCCTATGCCAGTAAGTTCTAAATAGAGGCATGATTGTAGGGTAGTAAACGAGACTAGGAACAAAATAAGATGGTTTGTGTGAATGATCTGTAGGAACCTCTATGATTTAAAAAAAAAAAAAACAAGCTTAACTTTGGGAGTACTTGAAAATGATACTAAATGAGGGAAACAGAAGGGTATTCATTCTAGAAGGAGCGGATGAGCTCGTTTGTGAATATGGGCCTGTGTGCCTGCTGCTTCTCTAACATCAAGGGGAGTATTTTTCAAAATCTCGGAATGAAAGCTCAGGTGGACGGCAGAATGGAAAGGACTCAGAGACCTACCAGAAACCAGGAGCAAGGCAGGCATTCCCAGAAGGTCTTGGCAGACAGAGGAGTAGGCTAGCTCCCCGTGCCAGCCAGAGTGAGAGATGAACTGTACTGGGTGGAGCCCAGTTGGCCTCTATGTAGCACTGAAATCCACATTGACAGCTTGGGGGGGCAGCTGGGGGGTCTTCTCACCTGGAGGGGGAGGTTCTGGGCAGAACAGGGGCTGTTAAGGAGATTAAATGGAACAAGAACCTAACATCCAGGCTGTTGGGGAGTTGATCTTCAGGCATTGAGATGACTATGGGAACCAGAGAACAGGTTCATAGGTTTAATGGCAAGCAAAGCTGACTTGAGGCTATTCTTTGAGAATCTTTAATTTATTTTAATTCAAGTTTTAATTATTGTTTCATTTACATGATTTATTAACAAATTATTATATTATTTTATATTCTTATAATTATATTATTATAATAAGTAAATGATTTATTAACAGCATAATTTAATTAATTATCTTAAATTAAGGATCCTTTAATTCTCCAGGCTATAGAGATACTTCAGGGGCTACAAGGCACTAAACTAGACTAATCGCCAAATTCTAGAACTAGGCAGCTGACTCTAAGCAGCTTAGAGTGTCCTCAAGGCGTTTATAATCTACCTAAGAAGGAACGATCAGAGTACATGAGACAGAAAAAAGTATCTGTATAGCTCCATTGTGTTACATAGAAATCGCAGGTATAAATAAACAAATAAACAAGCGAACAAAGGAAGGGGCGGGAGAGAAAGGCCCTTTAGAGAAGAACGACGGATTAGCATGTACAAGGACTTAAATTCAATTCCTAGCACTGAAGAGGCCGGGGCGTTGGGGTAGGGAAGCGTGTACTAGGAAAATCAAGGAAGGCCTCATGGAAGAGGAGGTCAGGAAGATGGTTTGGATACTTTAAGCTAAGAGCGTATTTTGAGCATGTGCGAGCGATACTCGTGGAGAAAGTAAAGTTGCACTGAGTTTTTCCGTATTCTGCTATCTAAGCAAGATTGAGTGTCTCCTCTCTAAGGACTTTGAGCGTGGAGTTGCTAGCGAGCCCTTAGAAAGCAGAGGAAATGGGGTTGACTTGATAAGATTCCGGGTGGTTAGGGCGAGCCGGGAGGAAGTTCCCAGCATCTTTTTCTGCGGTTAAGAGAAGTTCTCAGTCCCTGGATAATCTGGTTTTGATTTAGAAGGACAGTTTTCAAGTCCTCTCTTGGGGGCATTTTCTCTCTGTGCTCACTGCTGGTTCTTCCCACTCAGCACACCCACGTCTTCTTTTCGTCCCACTTCTTTAGTGACTAGAATTGAATCGAACATTCCTATTAATGAAAACCCTCGGGGCCTCGGAGCCTTAGCCAATCCCCTCCCCCATATGTGACATAACCGGACTCATTCTATTCCAGCGGCTCCAGAGCCCACCGCTGACAGCACAAGTCATCTGCTTCGCTTAGTCAGGGTGCGTGTCACCGTCGCTGTGATTACTCTCTATTGAGGAGGATGAGCCAACTCAGCATATTTGTCTACCTCCCTGACTTTGACTGCGGAAAGGGGGTGGGGCGAGGGGGAGTTTGAACTTGCTTCATTAACCTTGACAGTCGCCTCCTCCCTTCTGCCATTGCTTTAAGGAACTCCTAATGGTTAATGTCAGCTCCCAGGCTCCTCCTGGCCTATAATGCTGAGAAAGGAAGTAGTGTCGGAGTATTGGCTCTTAGCTGTGGTTTTATTCCGCAGGAGCTGAGAGAAACCCGACCCCGGCTAAGCCCTTTCTTTCTCGGTGGTGGTGGCGGCTTAAGTAGACCTGACATTTGGGTTGGAAAAGACTAACATCGTCTCAGTTTCCACAAAAGACAAGTTGGCCTTAAAAAAAAAAAAAAAGTAGTGGATGTGTTGGCACCCGAGGTCCTTTCCTCCCAGGCACCCTCTGGACCGTCCCTGTAGACCTGGAAGCTGTGTGAGGTAATGGTAATGGCAGCTAGTGACAGGTGTCTGGCAAGGTATAGTCCACTGCTTCTGACTGCCTTTAATCTCCACTCCCGCTCCCATCCCCCCACACTCCCAACCCTCCCACCCCCCATGAGAGGTTGGTTGCCTTATTATTCGTCCCAGCGGCCGATAGATGCCTCTCCTTTTTTTTTTTTTTTTTTTTGGTTTTTCGAGACAGGGTTTCTCTGTGTAGCCCTGGCTGTCCTGGCACTCACTTTGTAGACCAGGCTGGCCTCGAACTCAGAAATCCGCCTGCCTCTGCCTCCCGAGTGCTGGGATTAAAGGCGTGCGCCACCACGCCCGGCTTAGATGCCTCTCCTTAAACAATAGTCAAAGAATTGAACAGTGTCTGTGTGTAGGCACTGACCCTTCCCTAGAAACTAGGTCCTCTTACATTGTTTGCCACCCATTTGCAGATGTGTTATATAATTGGTGATCCCTAACAAACAACTTAGATTTGATGGAGCTACACCTTGGAATCATGAGCTGGGTCAGGCAGTGTGTCTTTCCTAGAGCAGGGAGACCGGGTTAGATGGCAGTAAGCGCCTGGAGAACTACATCTGTACAGTGATTTCATCTGTACCACAGCCCTGCAAGGCTATGGATGACAGAAGCAGCAATGGCTGTCCCGATCACAGGTCACACTGTCTTCCCTTACTTTGCTGTGAAATACCTGGCTCAGTTAGTTTGGGTCTGACTTGGGTCTGAGCGTGGTAGGTGTGTGAGTGACATCCATTTTGAATATCTCCAAGAGGCAACGGAGCAGAATGAGGCTCATGTAGGCTTCCAGATGGAGCTGACTCTGAGAGTACACAGCTCAGTTCCTTTGAGATCCTGTTTATCAGAGCTGGGTATTCATCCCTAACACACAGTACTGAACGAGCTTTTGCTTGCAAAGCATTATGTATGGTCAACTCTTGCTGTTGTTCAAGTTGATGACAGACTCCTGAGGGTCTCTCATTTCGGCATCCAAGTAGCTGAGACTATAGATAGCTCTCACCCATTTGCAGATGTGTTATATAATTGGTGATCCCTAACAAACAACTTAGATTTGATGGAGCTACACCTTGGAATCATGAGCTGGGTCAGGCAGTGTGTCTTTCCTAGAGCAGGGAGATAGATATAGATAGAGATAGATAGAGACTATAGATAGAGACTATAGAAAGCTCTCAGTTCTTTTTGTATATATGGTTAAAACTGCAGTATGAGTCGGACATGGTGGCACATGTCTTTTATTCCAGTACTCAGGAGACAAAGGCAAGTGGAACTCTTAATTTGAGGACAGTCTGGTCTACAGAGTGAGTTCCAGGACAGTCAGGGTTACACAGAGAAACCCCATCTCAAAAAACCAAAATCAAACCAAACCAAAAAGCCAAAACTGAACCAAGCCAACCAACCAACCAACCAAAAAATTGCAGTATGCTGTGAAAATGATTCTCTCTCTCTCTCTCTCTCTCTCTCTATATATATATATATATATATATATATGTATATATATATATATATACATATATACATATATACTGTTTTATATATATACTGTTATATATACTGTTATAAATACTATTATATATACTGTATATACACACACATATATATATATATATATATATATATATATACTGTTGTTGCACAAATTCTGTAAAAACACTCCTAAACAACTCCTGGCTAGTCTCAGAAGTTCATGGCAGAAACCCTGGAAATACTTCAGCTAGGCCTCTTTTCAAAGTAGCACTGTTGCTTTTCCGTTAGGTTTAAAGGGGTGAATTTGAAGGGCTGCAGATATGGCTGTGGCAGAGCCCTTGCCCGGCATGCACAAGGCCTTGAGTCAAGTCTCCAGCACAGCTAAGGGAGAGATTGGAAAAGGGTGTGTCTTATGTAAGAACACAGGATGAGTACACACTGAGTAAAGGTCTCTACCTGCACCAGAGGTTCCTGTCTGAGGAGGGAAAGGGAAGCGTAGTTTTTGCCTTTGACTTGTGAGAATGCTCAGAAATGACAAAAGACATTAAAAAAATGTTTGTGCATGTGTATGCATGTGTTTGTCTGTCTTCTGTGTGTCTGTGTCTGTGTCAGTCTGTCTGCTTGTGTACTCGGCATATGTCTGTGGGCCTCTCAGAGGCCAGAAGCCCTAAAGCTAAAGTTACGGGTAATTCTGAGTCACTTGACTTGGATGCTGGGAACAAGCGCTCGTTCGTAATGGCTGGGCCATTTCTTCAGTCCTCTGAAAGATAATTGATGACTGAGGTGGGCTCAGCCATTGGGAGCACTTCCTGTTCTTGCAGAGAACCTGAATTCAGTGTCCTGTATACCTGATGGGGAGCTCACAGCTACCTATCACTCTAGCTCCAGGGGACCGGACACCCTCTTCTGGCCTCCTTGGGCACTAATCCCCACACAGCATACACAGATACGTGCATATGAATAAAAATAGCTCATTTTGAAAAATAATCAAATCTTTATTTTAAAAGGTATTTGTTTTTCACGGGAGTGAGGGGTCCGGTGTGCCCTAGCATCTTGTGGGCATCCTTGTGGCATCTTGTAGGAGGGTCCAGCGATACTGCTAAACAACTCACAAGGCAGTCTCCTTCCCCCAGCACGGAATCATTTGGCCCCAGACGACATTAGAACCAAAGTCGAGAGGGTGTTCTATAGAAGAGAAGGGGCTGTTATTATAACACAGATGGCCCTACCTTCTTCTGCTTTTAGGAGCCAGTTCTTCTGGAGCCCGTAGCACTGGGTAAACAGTCAGTGTCCATAGAGGTGGCTTACAGCGACTTGCTTTAATGGTGGGCTGGATTTTCTGTTTGCCATATTCACTGCTCTTGTCCGCTCCTGTCTGGCTGTTGCTTTCAGCTTCTGTACTTGCCCTGCCTTCCAGGGCCACTCTGTTCCTAACTGGGGGACCCGTTCTCTTTCCTCCTCCAGGAAAACCATCTCTCTACCTGGCCTTAGTGTGAGGTGCATAGTTTACATCGATAGTCAGGGGTTATTTTTCCATCCTTCAGCCTTCTTCACCACAGGAAGGATTTAGCTATCCCCTCAAGCTCCCAGAACCCTCTCCTGGTCCTCCTTGTCAGAATCTTATGCTCTCCTTTTGAACAGCCAGCTGAAACTTCATCTGCTCAACCTCTTGTCCCTTCCTTATACAAAGCAATGTATCTTTCTGTTTCTCTTTACTTGCTCTTGGTGGGATGGGAACTGGGTTACTCAAATAGGAACATCAAAGTGTTTTCTGAGACAAACTGCAATCACAACACAGAACAAAAGCCATATCCCACCTGGTGAAGTGTTGTTGTTGTTGTTGTTGTTGTTGTTGTTGTTGTTGTTGTTGTTGTTCTTCTTCTTCTTCTTCTTCTTCTTCTTCTTCTTCTTCTTCTTCTTCTTCTTCTTCTTCTTCTTTTGGTTTTTCGAGACAGAGTTTCTCTGTATAGCCCTGGCTGTCCTGGAACTCACTTTGTAGACCAGGCTGGCCTCAAACTCAAAAATCCACCTGCCTCTGCCTCCTGAGTGCTGGGATTAAAGGCGTGTGCCACCACCGCCCGGCAAGTGTTGTTCTTCCAGGGGCAAACGCGATTACGACTACCTACCATGGACCACCTCACTTGATTTCCATAAAATTTCTTTTCTTCTCAACACACTGGGGAGAAATAATGTATGTAGCTGTTTGGAGCTGTGGACTTGGTGTTAGGATGGCCTGGAATTTCAATCCTCTTCTTTTATCTGTTATCCATATACTGGCAGATATAGAGTAGATTTAAAATGTTTTCAAAGGTCCACATGTTAAAGCCTGGTCCCCAGGGCACTATGGCATTGGAAAGTTATGAACTCTTTAAAAGGTGGGGCCCATGGGAGATCTCTAGTTGTTGGAGGTGTGCCTTGACGGGGTAGTAGGGTCCTAGCCCTCTCCAGCCTCTCTTTTGCTTCCTGGATGTGAGCTGAGTTGAGCAGTTTTGCTCTCTGCCATGTCTCTCCCCGCTACCCCCCATCTGAGCCACTTTACTCTATAGTTAGTTTCAAAGTACCCAGGCCAACTAGGCACTCTTAAACTGTGGCCAGACAAAAACAAAACAAACAAACAAAACAACAACAAAACCCTTTGCTCTTTGTAAGCTAATTATTTCAGGTATTTGGCCAAGGCAAACCTTGTACTCTTTATAAATCAATTACCTCAAGTATTTGTTATAGTAATGGAACCCTGACTGACCTAGTGCGTGGCCTGAAGTGAGTTACTTCACCTCTTGCTTCTTTAGATCCTTCACTATTACATCGGGGAAATATAAGAACTCCCTTCACAGAGCTGTCGTGAGGAGTGAAGAACAGTAACACATACGAGGGGCTTTAGTTCGGAGGCTGACATTTGGCGGTTGCTCCACAAACAGTATTAAAGTGTGGGACATACCAACAGATTGCTCACAGGAAAACGAGCATGCCATGGCCCCGTTCCAATAGGAGGGGTGAACATGTTCGGTTATGGGGATTCTAAGCAGACAAAAATTTTCTGTCCTTAAAGAATTCTTGCCTTCTGGGAAAGACAGAAAGTAAACAAATAATTGTAATGGAATGTGACAGTCCCACGGAAGTCTGCTCATCCTTGTCAAAAGGTTTTACTCAGTGGTGACTATGACATCCTGTTGCTGTGGATAAAGATCAGCTTCTGTCCCACTAGAGACAGATAATGCACATTATAATCACATAGCGAATGGGAGTTACATAAATGGTCCCTGGCATTTGGGTTTGCCTGGTCCTGCTGCCAGGGTTCACAGCTTACAGACTCAAAATGTGTCTCTGCTCTGGCTTTGTACAACTGGACTCCTCTCTCTGGGGAGGTCTTGGAAATGGCTTTGCATCCCTTGGTGGGATTAGAATAGTGTCTCGCTGATATGACCGACTGAACGGGAGCTGAACGAGGTGGACACCAGTGGACAGCCAACTGGACAGGGAAAAGCCAATGAGGCCTCAACCCTACACAAAGAGCTGTAGACATCTAAGGGGAGCTGGGAGTGGGAGAGGTGGTGTTCCCCAGAGAAGAGCATACTGATTAGTTGTCTAGTGTCAAACAGACAGTCTTAAAAAGCATACATACAAGTAACATTCTACAGAGGGCACAGGCTATACACATATGTGCAATGACAATTACTGAAGAAAGAGCCCATGGATTTGAAGAGTGGGGCGGGGTATGGAGGAGGGGTTGGAGGGAAGAGATGGAAGGGGGAACTGTAATTATATGATAACCTCAAAAGGATTTTCTAGAGTTGGTGGCTGCTAGAGGCCGAAGTCAGTATGTGTGTGTTGAATGTGTGTGTGTGTGTGTGTGGTGGGGGGGGACATGCTGATGGATGGGTACTGAGTTACAGTCAGGCATCTCTGGCTCTGGTATGCACAGGAGTGAGTATAATAATAAGTTGTGTGTTTTAAAACTATAAGAGAGGAATTTCACTATAAAGCAATGAGGAATGTTTGAGGAGATGGCTAGGTTTAATCTGAATTAGACATGACACAGTATGCTTATATACCAAAACATCACAATATGCTGGTCAGGGTGGCACAGACCTTTGATCCCAGCACACCGGGAGACAGAGGCAGGAGAATCTCTGAGTTTGGAATTTCTATGAGTTCAAGGCCAGTCTGGTCTACATAGTGAGACACTGTCTCAAAAAAAAAATCACAATACCACATTAGTGTATATAATTTTTTATGTTTTAATATATCAGTTAAATACATAAAAACACAAAAATTTTATTATTAAAATTAAGCTTAGAAAAAAATCTATGAACAGGGTCACAAGACGAATCATAAGCTGTATGGATCCTTGCAGCCCTCCTGCAGACCAGGACCCCAAATATCAGAAAGAGGCAAGGGCTCTAAAGAAGTGGGGCCTGAGGGAGGAGGACAAATGGCACCTTGGCACATGAAAACTACTTAGCCACACTCACAATCTGACAAGCTTTGTTGACAGTGGTTCTGAAACGAGTATTTTATTTCCAAAGCCTGCCAATGGGAGCCATACGCTGCTCTGGGAGCCGGAGAAAGCTGGCATTAGCTGTGCTCTGAGGGATTTATACATCAGCGATGTCTCCCACATCACCCAATTAGATTCTTTGTAATAGTTTGAGTCTGTAATGCCTCCCTCCCGACCCCCCCGACCCCCCCGACCCCCCGACCCCCCCCCCCGGACCCCTGCGGGCTCCTGCTTTGAACTTTAGTCTCCCAACTGGTGGTGCTTATGGGACTTTTGATGCCTGGAGTGCAGGGGGCAGCCACAGGTGGGCTAGCCTTTGAAGGCCTCAGGTTTTCTGTCTATTTCTCAGTTTCCTGACCTGCTAACATGAAGAGCCTTCACCCTCCTGCCATGCTTTCATCCCTATGACAGACTGGAACCCTGAACCAAAATAATACAGCCTTGCTCCTTGTAGCTGCTTGTTATATATACATCAGAGCAACAAGAAAAGTAACTAATGTGTCCAATGTTATCCATTACATCAGTGTGTGTGTGTGTGTGTGTGTGCGTGTGCATGTGTGTGTGCATGTATGTATGTGCATGTGTGTGTGCATGTGTGTGTGCATGTGTGTGTGCATGTGTGTGTGTGTAAGAGAGAGAGAGTGAGAGAGAGAGAGAGAGCAAGTAAACTCCAGGTCTTGTACACATTAGGCAATGACTCTAACCCAGCACTACATGAATTAAAACCTTTTTCTATTTTATTTATCTGTCTCTGTGAGTGAAAGGATATGTGTAGGGACACGTAGCCAGAAGAGCGTGTCAGGTGTCCTCTTCTGGTTCCAGCTATTCTTTGAGACAGGGCTTCTCCCTCAACTTGGGGATTGTGTTTTCTCATGTTGATGGGAAGGCAGCAGGCCTCAGGAGGCCTCAGAGCTGGAGATTCAAACTCTGCTCCTCCTGAGAGTGCAACAAGTACTCGCCACTGCTAAACCTCTCCAGGACCAGCGGTTAATTATTAACCACCTAAATCCCACCCACAGTCATGACAAGACTTGGCAAATGCATACAGCAAAGCACAACATAGTTTAAAAACATGGGCTGGTGAACCTCATTAATTGTGTGTGTGTATAAAATGTAATTTTCCCCTTGGCATAGCGATGCATTGCCTGGATGGCTAGGAGTAAGGAAAAGTTGCACTATCTGCCCTTTTTATATTTTTATTGAGTCCTTAATTATGTAAAGCAATTGCATATTAAAACCTTAAAAACTGACATTAAAAAGTAATAATAGACCAAGCACTGTTAAGGGCATTATGTAGACGTGTGTGTGTGTGTGTAGTACATTTTTATGAAGTCCAGGTCTGTGAATCTGTGTGGTTGGGTGTCTGTCTGTTCAACATCCATTCTTCCTCTCAGATTCCTAACATGATCCAATTTTCCATAGGCATTTTCCCATCTCAACAGATTTTCTGTGCCTAAATCCCCATCTGGGAAAGACAAGCCTAAGGGTGATTATGAGTTTCTGCCCAGTAATTGGTTTATGAACATAGGCCAGACTCAATCAGAGTACATCAGTGCCCAGACGAGAAGCTGGCTCAAAAACCATCACAGGTTCACAAGTGTGGCAAGGACTGAAGAAATTTCTTTGCTTATAAGTGAACTTCTGGTTGGCAGCACCTCTCGGTGAAAGCAAGAATGTTAACAACCATTTTGCTTCTACCAAGGAAGCAGTCCAAGGTCAAAGCCAACATGAAGACCATCTCAGGCTCTTCGGCCGCAGTGGAAAGCTACGTAAGTAATCGGCCTCCGAAGCCAGGCGGCCTCCGGGGCCTCCTGCTAAGGACTGAACGTCTGTTGCTTGCAGCTGCAGGCTTGTACCCATGAAGCAGCACAGAGAACGTTGCCAAGACTCGAAAAGAAACACATGGGCAAGTCAGAAGGAAAAAATGTCCCCTGAAGTTTCTCAGACCGAGGAAACTGCCAAAGCACATGGCATGTGTTGACATAAAAAAATTTTCCAAATCAGACTCTGCATTCCATCAAGAATATGGCACAGAGCAGAAGGGGAGAGCGCTGTAGAGACTGAGGACCAAGACATCACACATCAGCAGTGGTTGTAACTGGGTGGGTGGGGCCTACTGGCTAAGTGCTAACTCTTCTATATCTTTCTCATATAAAATACAAATATCTAATTTTCAGGGTTAAATACCACCTTTAAAAAAAGACCAATTATATGCAAATCAGTAGAGAGACTGGCCCAAGCACACACCCAGGAAGTTACTTCAGTTTTTCAAAGGACAGACCTGGGACTGGGGTGTGTATGGATAGGTGATGGACCTCTTGCCAGGAATTCACAAGGCCCTGGGTTTATTCCAAGCACTGGGCGGGTGGGGAGGGAGATCAGTTAAACGTTGATTAAAAAGAAAATCTTCATATATTAAAGGTTGGAAGTTTAGCAACTCCTTCCTATTCCTGAGGGAAAACAAAACCAACCAACCAAAGAAACCAAACCCAACTGAAACAAATAGCGATTATAGCCATGAAACTGAAAGCCACGTTCATGTTAGTGTCCTTCAGGCAATGATAATGGAGGATATTTTGAGGTGTCCTATTTCTGACTGAGGGTCACTCTCTGGTTCAGACTGGGAGCCTACAGTACCTCTTAGATCAGACAGGACCATGGAGATGAACTCTAGAGTCCATATCCAGAAGGTGGTGCTGGCCAATCCCCGTCATGTTTGTCCTCAGCCTCCGGGCCATCACTCAGCAGTCCTGGTGCCCAGTCCTGCCTGCACACCTCTGTCCCAAGTCTCTTCTACAGACGCCCGCTTTCCTCCTTCTCATCAAAGCTTATCAGTGGGTTAAGGGGGCGGGGCATCTCCGTCGTTCATCTCCATGGGCAATATCGGGGACACACCATTGAGTGGGAAAGGTTCTGAGTTCCATCCCTAGCACAGTAAAAGCCACACCTATGCACATGACTATGAAACTAGGTCTCTATACCAATTCTCTAATTTGGGAACACCTAACATTGCGATGGCTTTTCTAATGTGCTATATATAGACATATTGGAACTCAGAGTTCTGTGAGCTTTTTAAAAAAGATTTATATTCATTTTATGTGTATGAATGCCCTGCCTGCATGTATATATGTGTACCACATGCATCATGAGTGGTGTCTGAGGGGATCGGAGTTACAGACACAGACAGTTGTAAACTGCAGTGAAGATGCTGGGAACTGAACGTGGCACCTAGGAAGGCAGCATCTTTAACCACAGACCCAACTCCTCAGGTCCAGAAGTCTGTGTTTTTAGTGGAAGGTCTTAATTTGGGCAGCTTGTAGACTACACTGTGAGAAGTACTTGTCACAGGGCTCAAACCCATAATGAGTTTTAAGGATGGAATGCAGAGAAAAGGAGAATCCAGAAAGGCAGGGCGTTTTATTTTTGTTTTGCTCTCCCCTGTGATTTTGAGATTTTCCATGCATATCACTCTCTCCTAGAACATACACAGAGAACTGTACACTATTGGTATACAGTTAGAAGATATTATGTATATTATCATTGGTGAAATCTCAGCAACAAACAGGGAAAATAACACCCCTAGCCAAACCTCAAAATTCAACCCAAATGAATAAACACAACTAATGAGAAATGCATTCCCATGTACTATTAAGGGTTCCATTAAAAAGCTGTAAAAATATCTCCATGGGCCATGCCTTTTTATCTTTTTTTATTTTTATTTTTATTTTTTGGTAAACTCAATGTTCTTTTTTTATTATCATTAAAATAATAATCTTTTTAAAAGGTATTTTCTTCATTTACATTTCAAGTCCCCCATACCCTCCCCCACCTCCCCTACCCTCCCACTCCCACTTCTTGGCCCTGGTGTTCCCCTATACTGAGGCATATAAAGTTTGCACGACCAATGGGCCTCTCTTTCCACTGATGGTGGACTAGGCCATCTTCTGATACATATGCAGCTAGAGACACGAGCTCCAGGGGGTACTGGTTAGTTCATATTGTTGTTCCATCTATAGGGTTGCAGATCTCTTTAGCTCCTTGGGTACTTTCCCTAGCTCCTCCATTGGGGGGCTGTGATCCATCAAATAGCTGACTGTGAGCATCCACTTCTGTGTTTGATAGGCCCTGGCATAGTCTCACAAGAGACAGCTATAACAGGGTCCCTTCAGCAAAATCTTGCTAGTGTTTGCAATGGTGTCAGCGTTTGGAGGCTGAATATGGGATGGATCCCCGGATATGGCAGTCTCTAGGTGGTCCATCCTTTCGTCTCAGCTCAAAACGTTGTCTCTGTAACTCCTTCCATGGGTGTTTTGTTCCCAATTCTAAGAAGGGGCAAAGTGTCCCCACTTTGGTCTTCCTTCTTCTTGAGTTTCATGTGTTTCACAAATTGTATCTTATAACTTGGGTATTCTAAGTATCTGGGCTAATATCCACTTATCAGTGAGTACATATCACGTGAGTTCTTTTGTGATTGGGTTACCTTACTCAGGATGCTGCCCTCCAGGTCCATCCATTTGCCTAGGAATTTCATAAATTCATTCTTTTTAATATCTGAGTAGTACTCCATTGTGTAAATGTACCACATTTTCTGTATCCATTCCTCTGTTGAGGGGCATCTGGGTTCTTTCCAGCTTCTGGCTATTATAAATAAGGCTGCTATGAACATAGTGGAGCATTTGTCCTTCTTACGGGTTGGAACATCTTCTGGATATATGCCCAGGAGAGGTATTGTGGGATCCTCCGGTAGTATTATGTCCAATTTTCTGAGGAACCGCCAGATTGATTCCCAGAGTGGTTGTACAAGCTTGCAATCCCACCAACAATGGAGGAGTGTCCCTCTTTCTCCACATCCTCGCCAGCATCTGCTGTCACCTGAATTTTTGATCTTAGCTATTCTGACTGGTGTGAGGTGGAATCTCAGGGTTGTTTTGATTTGCATTTCCCTGATGATTAAGGATGCTAAACATTTTCTCAGGTGTTTCTCAGACATTCGATATTCCTCAGGTGAGAATTCTTTGTTTAGCTCTGAGCCCCAATTTTAATGAGCTTATTTGATTTTCTGGAGTCCACCTTCTTGAGTTCTTTATATATATTGGATATTAGTCCCCTATCTGATTTAAGATAGGTAAAGATCCTTTCCCAATCTGTTGGTGGCCTTTTTGTCTTATTGACGGTGTCTTTTGCCTTACAGAAGCTTTGCAATTTTATGAGGTCCCATTTGTCAATTCTCGATCTTACAGCACAAGCTATTGCTGTTCTATTCAGGAATTTTTCCCCTGTGCCCATATCTTCGAGGCTTTTCCCCACTTTCTCCTCTATAAGTTTCACTGTCTCTGGTTTTATGTGGAGTTCCTTGATCCACTTAGATTTGACCTTAGTACAAGAAGATAGAAATGGATCAATTCACATTCTTCTACATGTTAACCACCAGTTGTGCCAGCACCATTTGTTGAAAATGCTGTCTTTTTTCCACTGGATGGTTTTAGCTCCCTTGTCAAAGATCAAGTGACCATAGGTGTGTGGGTTCATTTCTGGGTCTTCAATTCTATTCCATTGGTCTACTTGTCTGTCGCTATGCCAGTACCATGCAGTTTTTATCACAATTGCTCTGTAGTACAGCTTTAGGTCAGGCATGGTGATTCCACCAGAGGTTCTTTTATCCTTGAGAAGATATCTCTATCTAACCTATCCTAGGTTTTTTGTTATTCCAGATGAATTTGCAGATTGCCCTTCCTAATTCGTTGAAGAATTGAGTTGGAATTTTGATGGGGATTGCATTGAATCTGTAGATTGCTTTTGGCAAGATAGCCATTTTTACTATATTGATCTTCCCAATCCATGAGCATGGGAGATCTTTCCATCTTCTGAGATCTTCTTTAATTTCTTTCTTCAGAGACTTGAAGTTCTTATCATACAGATCTTTCACTTCCATAGTTAGAGTCACGCCAAGGTATTTTATATTATTTGTGACTATTGAGAAGGGTGTTGTTTCCCTAATTTCTTTCTCAGACTGTTTATCCTTTGTGTAGAGAAAGGCCATTGACTTGTTTGAGTTAATTTTATATCCAGCTACTTCACTGAAAGCTGTTTATCAGGTTTAGGAGTTCTCTAGTGGAATTTTTAGGGTCACTTATATATACTATCATATCATCTGCAAAAAGTGATATTTTGACTTCTTCCTTTCCAGTTTGTATCCATTGATCTCCTTTTGTTGTCGAATTGCTCTGGCTAGGACTTCAAATACAATGTTGAATAGGTATGGAGAAAGTGGGCAGCCTTGTCTAGTCCCTGATTTTAGTGGGATTGCTTCCAGCTTCTCACCATTTACTTTGATGTTGGCTACTGGTTTGCTGTAGATTGCTTTTATCATGTTTAGGTATGGGCCTTGAATTCCTGATCTTTCCAAGACTTTTATCATGAATGGGTGTTGGATTTTGTCAAATGCTTTCTCCTCATCTAACGAGATGATCATGTGGTTTTTGTCTTTTGAGTTTGTTTATATAGTGGATTACGTTGATGGATTTCCATATATTAAACCATCCCTGCATCCCTGGAATAAAACCTACTTGGTCAGGATGGATGATTGTTTTGATGTGTTCTTGGATTCGGTTAGCGAGAATTTTATTGAGGATTTTTGCATCGATATTCATAAGGGAAATTGGTCTGAAGTTCTCTACCTTTGTTGGATCTTTCTGTGGTTTAGGTATCGGAGTAATTGTGGCCTCATAGAATGAATTGGGTAGAGTACCTTCTGCTTCTATTTTGTGGAATAGTTTATGCAGAACTGGAATTAGATCTTCTTTGAAGGTCTGATAGAACTCTGCACTAAACCCATCTGGTCCTGGGCTTTCATGCCTTTTTATCTTATCCTTAGAAATTTTCATTTTTGTTATTTGGGGGGGGGCAAACAAAAATCCTGCCATCAAAACAAAACGCAATGAGTCTGAGGACCCAATACCCCGAGCGAGACTCTTCAGCCCTGCTTGGTGTCACTCACTTGAGGCTAGGACTAATTTAGAATTCGCCAGAAGGTGGATGGAGCCCAGGTTCATCCGATTGCACACACTATGATCTTTCCACTATGAACACTATGGTCCCTCCAAGGAATGTTCCTGGCACTCCTTGACCGAGGAGCCAGATAGCTGGCTTCCAAGACGACAACTCTGTTGTTTCTGCTGAGCTCCTGAACCGGGCAGGTGATTCACACAGCACCCATGGCTACTAGTAGGAGGCTGGGCTCTTTGGGGGAACATCCTTGACATCAGCTGGCTTTGTAGGTCCTGCTGGAATTATGCGTGAGACACAACAGTAAACAGCTCTTTGATGTGAACTAAACTACCAGAGGAATCTTCTGGTAGCATGAAAAACAAGTGCTCATATTGTTTCTAAGTTAGGAATTCTCAATATTTAGGGAGTTTCACAACAGCCTACGTACTTCCCTTTTCCTGCTCTGGAAGTATTGGATGTGAATTAAAGGAAAGTGAGATTTCCCACCCACCCCCCCGGGCCCCCAATAATACTCTCAAGATGACACAAAACCATAGTGAGAATTACTGAGGTGGTTAGTCTCAAGAAACACATGCCTTTATTTTTCTTTTGACAGAGTCTCATTATGTAGACCAAGCTGGCCTCAAACTTACAGAGATCCACCTACCTTTGCCTGAATTTTGCGATTAAAGGTGTGCGCCATTTGGCCTGGCTAAAACTCACCGTATAAAGTATGTATCCCGTGGAAACAAAGCTCTAAAAAAAAAAAAAAAAAAAAAAACTGACTGAACTGTGATTTCCAAGAATGATCATCTTCCGGGGAGTAAGAAAACCACTTCTTTTTGTTTATCAAGCTCCATATCCAGATACTTGTGTTTCTCGTTACATGGTATAGGTTTGGGGACTCTCCTCCCCTCCCCACTTTTGACATTTATCTGCCTGTGATATAAAGTGGCACATAGCAAATAGCTAAAAAGTGAACTAGGGGATAATTCTAGGGTACTTCTCTTCCAAATTCTCTTCAGTCTATTTCATAGCTTTTCCTTTTTTGAACTGATCTAGAACTGCTGGTGTGTTTTTAAATATAGAAGTACCAAATATATGGTTAAAAAAATAGATCTGCATACCTGATTGGAAAGTCCTGACCCTGTGCTTTCTGCAGCCCGTCTACACCGAGTGCATTGATCTTTAACAGCTTTTTGACAGGCACCTGGGGCACACTAAAGAGCACCCTGCCAGCTGGGGCACACTGAGGAGCACCTGAGGCACACTGAGGAGCACCCTGCCAGCTGGGGCACGCTGAGGAGCACTTTGCCATTGAGCATCAAGGAATGTGGTTCACTTGGAGGCACAGAAAGTAACAGACAATTAAGTGCTAAGTGAGTGGGGAGAGGGGAGGGAGGAGGGGGTAAAGAGAGGGAGGGGGCAGTCTTTATGGATTTTAGAAGGCTGATAGCTCTAGTGTACATAAGAGCACATAAACAGATTGATAACTGGGTGGGCTGATAAACGTACACGTTTATATGCTGATATCTACCAATAAAATGGGTTCCTGCTAGGGAGCAGGGGCAGGTAAATGAAAGGGACTATTCAGGTTAATAGGGAGCCTTGAAGACTTGGCTAAGGCAGGTTATTGGAGGGAATTAAAAGCTTTTAAGAAGAGTAGATTAGGGAAATTAATTTGCTGGTAGAAGGTACAAAGGTTTTGAAGGGGGGAGGGACTGGTGGCACCAGGCTGTTAGGTAAGAGCTGCTGACAGCATCCACCAGCAGGCTTGATTTGGCAACACAATGGGCGTGGACAGGAGAAGGAGCAGGCATTTAGACCTTAGGGGAGGGTCCAAGTCTGGGCAAGTAAGTAAATGCTCCTTTCATTAAGAGAGAGAAGAGGATCTGGTCTCAGAAGAGACATGGATGTTTGTTTGTTTGTTTGTTTGTTTGTTTGTTTTTGGCTTTGGGTAGTTGGCACAACACGTGAACCTTAAAGGGATTGCCACCAAATAGACAGGGCTGTATCATGGATGCCTCTGTCACAGGTGGGCTTGGGTAGAGTCATTAGACGTGTAGAGTCATTAGACGGTTTCCACTGCTCAGTTTTTCCCTTTTCAGGAAGGAGAAAGCATCTGCCGTGGGTGTTCCCAGTCCTCAAGGGGTCTGTGAGCCAGTCAGGAAACATCATTTTAATGGGATTAGCTGAAAGATGAGCCCATGTCAGGTGGTGGTTTGGCAGTGTGTCACGGCTGCTAACTCTGACATGTTAAGTATAACATTATTGATGACTTTTGGGCCTGGCTGGGAGTGTTAACATTTAGCAAATTAGATGTCTTCATTTTTTTGGTCTGGCACTCACGTTTTATGAGTATGACACAGAGTGTGACCTGGGTAAACCATTTAACCTCTCTGTGCCCCTGTGGCCAGCACTGGAAGCATGTGGGAGCACCTGCAAACATTTTGAAAGCTGCGAGATGAAAAGCCTGTAAGATCTGCCCCTTCCTCCAGGGACTGAGTCAGTCATCTGGGAAGGTCAGTCTTTTCTAGGCCTTCTTTCAACTGCCAGTTAATCTGCATTCTTCTAAAATGCTTCTACCAGGTCAGGGTGAAAGAGGCAGTTTCTATCTGCCCTCTTTAACTTTTGGGCCCTGCTGTCCGGCTGGCCCCTTTTCACTTAAGAGACTATTGCTGTACAGCTCCCACCTTTAGGTTCTGGGATTAAGCCCAGGAGTGTTGGAAGGGAATTAGGGTTTTACATTAACACCCAGGAGCCTCAACATACTGTATCCACACAGTGTGAGAATTTGTCCCAGTTCTAGGCAGTAAGCTACTTTCCCTGTAAAAGTAGCCATCAAATCTGGCCTTGTACTCTTGGGTCGCCAGAATTTGCCCAGCACCTAAACTTAAGGCCATGAATTTAGACCTGGAAAACCTTAGCAGCAAGGTTGGGGCCTTGCAATAAGCAACATATTTTTCTCATTCTTGCCATAACATTTCCTTGAGCTTCCAGGCTGCCTTGCAGCTGTGTCAGCTCCTCACATGTTAGAGATCCCTGCTGCCTGCTGCCTTCCTGGCTTGCTGCGCGTTTGGTTCTATATCCACTCCGTACTCTTTTCTGGTCCAGCTGGGTCTGCCTCCCACCCCACGGACGAGTCCAGTGCTAGACCCCATTTCTTCCAGTCGGCCTCACTGTGACAGTCCATCCTTTCACATTAAACCACAGTGGATATTTGTTGGCATGGAAACTAATGTGCTATTGGAATTTTATCCTGGTTTACATCTTCCTTTGTGTTGGAAAGCTTGGGATCGCTTCCAGTTTCTCAAGAGAGCTTTCCTGTCTCCTTCAGGAGACACAAAAGAAAACTCAACCATCTTGTGCCTGTGAATCAAGCCATTAGGTCACTATTTTAATTATAATATTGCGTTATTTAATCTTGATTTTGTTTTTAGTCATACATCTAAAATATATGTTGATGTGAATTTATTTACACCCTTTAAAGTGCTTTGACCGTAGATCGCTTTGTGATTATACAACGGAGAGAGGTGTTCTTCCTACCTGAAAGGTCCTTACAGTCTCTGGAAGGCTTCTTAAAACTTTTTGGTTTTTCCCTAGTCCCTCACCCAGTTTCCCTAGCGAGATAATGTGAGAATTTCCTTTTCTAAGTCATTCTGAGGTGATGCCTCCATCACCTTTGAGAACAGCTGACTGCATCCTTAAGCTTGAAGGTCCTGCCTGAGTTCTAACTCCTACCTGAGTGGATATGAAAGGCTCAGTCCATGCTGCTAGGATGAACGCTGACTTCTGAGCACCCCCCAGCTTATTACTTATGAGAACCTGGGTGAATCACTTTGAGTGGCAGAGCCCTCACTGGTAAAAATAAGGATAGCCCCGGCTGTGTTAAAGGAGTGTTGTGAAGGTTAAGTGGAGCAGGTGTGAGCATAACCAGCTATACAGTGAGTGGCATGACACCCAGAGGCACTGCGATGGGTTTTAACCACTTCTTAAAATGTCACCAACTGCTCTGTCTCACTTGCTTTCCTCATTAAGTATATAGCAACTTTAATCTGGGACAACAGAGTACGTTTATTGCTACAATAAACTCAACCTTCAAACCCTTAAAAAAAAAAAAAGCCATCCAGTGAGATCAGACATACTTCAGAAACATTAGACGGGGCCAAGAATGATTCCCAGTTTTCACAGCTATAAAAAGAGAAGTACAAGACCCCATTCAAAGTTTGGGTGGAGTCAGGAATCTTTCAACTCTGCTGAGATTGGCTCAGTGATAAAAAATGGTTACTAGTTGCAGCACATGAAAAAGAGAAGTTGTGGTGCAAGCATAACTTGGTCATGTCATACTTTTGTATCTCTTGCAGCTTGTGTTAATTTACGCCTATTTGGAAGCAGTAAAGCTCCTAGTTCTTGACGTCGTCGCCCTTTTTCTCACCCAAACTGCTTCGGGTCCAACCAAAGGGCTAACTAACACAGTTCTTTTCAACTCTGCTTTAATTCTTCCAGTCCTGCAGTGTCAACCTCAGACAGTTTACCCCCAAATGTTTTTTACTTGTTTTGTCTTGGACAAATGCCACAAACGGCAGCCCCTGCAAGGTCTACGAACTCTGGAAGTCTGGAAGTCCGCTCGACTTTAAGGAGCTTGCGGGGGTCGGTCATGCCCGGTGCAGTGCCATCCCTGTTGCAAACTCCGACCCGACCCGATCCCACCCCACCCCACCCGACTCCACCCACATCCCCACCCCGGCCAGATGCTGCTTCTGCAGGCTTCTCCCAACAGGAGGCGCCCGTGCGACCCAGGCGCTGCGCGTACCCGTGGGGACCGCTCCGCGGGCGGAGGGAGCGGGAGGAGGAGCCGGAGGGGGCGCGGCTTCCTCCGCGTCCTGCCGGGCGCCCGCTCGCCTGCTCCGCCGGGCCGAGGCTGGCGGCCGGCGGGGGTCGCGGCGGCGGAGGCGGCGGCGGAGGCGGCAGCGCTGGCGGACCGGGCTCGGGCTCGGAGCTCGGAGACAAGATGGCGGCGGCGCTCAGGAGCCCGGCCTCCTCCTCCTCGCCGCTCTCCGCCCTGCCGCTCGCCGCCTCCTCCTCCGCGGTCTCCTCCTCCTCCTCCTCGTGCAGCAGCACCAGCGAGCGCCGCGGCGCCGGGCCGCTCTCCCGGAGCTCGGGAGGGGGCTAGACCGGTCCGCGGGCGCGCAGGCGACGAGGCCGAAGCTGGGGCCGGGGCGGGGACGGCGGCGGCGGCGGCGGCGACGCCGGGTGGGGATGGGGTCGCAGACGCTGCAGATCCTCCGGCAGGGGGTGTGGGCCGCGCTCAGCGGCGGCTGGTACTACGACCCGCACCAGGCCACCTTCGTGAACGCGCTCCACCTCTACCTGTGGCTCTTTCTGCTTGGCCTGCCCTTCACGCTTTACATGGTGAGTGGGGGCGGGGACGGGGACGCGCAGCGGACGCTCGGTGTGATCCTCGGGGGTCCGGGGGTCGCGCCCCTGTCCTCCCCGCGTCCCGCGGTCCGGGCGGCGGGCGGACGCTCCCCTCCCCCGTCGGCTCCGCTCCGGGCCCCCGGTTTCCCGTGTTTTCAGCACCTCCCTTCCCGCCGGTCCCCGGCCGGGTCCCGCTTTCCTAGCGCCTCTCGTGCGAGTCTGCGTAACTGGCGCCCGAGGCCTTCCATCGGGGTCCCCGGTCCTTCCCCGGGCCTCGGGCTATCTACCTCCCGCTCCCCGGGGGCATCCCCACCCGCACCTCGGTCCCCGGCTGTGTGCGGAGCCCGGGGGAGGCCGTGCGCGCTCCGGCAGAAACGGAGTCGCAGGGTGTCCCGGCTCGTACTCGCTTCCCGTGCTGGGGGAAACCCCAAGCGGGCTCGCGCCTCTGCAAACCGCTGATCGGTTGAGTGCGGGTTCCATTCGGTTCAGCCCCGCGGCGAGGGACCGCGGTGTTGTCAGGCTATCGCTGCCGGCAGGGAACAGGGAGATACGGGAGCCTGGCTGGCGTTTCACCCGTTTGTTTGCGTTGGTTCAAGGCCTTTGACTGGCAGGGAAAAGGAGAGTGCCGCAGCCTGTTGCTTGGTGCTCTAGGGCCAATTTCTCTGAAGTGTTTTTTTTTTTTTTTGGTGTTCCCAGACGGTTTCCTTCTATAGCCAAGGCTGGCCTGAAAGTCACTGTGCAGTCCAGGCCTCAGGAGTGTTTTTAGAGGATGTTTTCCTGAAAGATGTTTGCACATTTCTTAAAAATAAAAAATAAAATAAAATAAAAGCACTATTTTAGGTGGGACATTTGGGAAAACAAAGCTTTCAAATTTTAAAGTAATTGGAAGGAAGGATATTAACTTTTATTTTCAGGGAATTTCTGCTAACTTCATGGTTGGTTCTTCAGAGGGCTAGAACAAAGGTGCTGGATTACTAAGTCCCCGAATGGAGAGTATGAGAAGTACTGAGAGTATGAGAGTTAGGGCAGCCTATTTGCCTCTTTTCCCAGTATCACTAATTGGCAGGAACATGCCTTGGGGGATGGCGAGTGTGTGTGAGCGCTAAAAGTCACATTGTCAAGCAGATTCTGATTTCTAATAGAAATGTGTTTGAAGGGACTTACCCCAGCTTAAAGGAGCTATTTATTGCAGGAGTTGTTGGTCTTGTCAGATTCTGAATATTTATCATTAAATGTTATAATTTCAGTTCATTTTGGCCGATCGGGTTCACTGCATCAGCATCCCTTCCAGGAGTGCGATGTCCTTAACGAGCAGCTCTGTGGCTGTGGTAGTGAGGTGGCTGTTTCAAGCTCACCGGCTTTCAGAGCTGCCCTCCTGGGTGTCCAGACAGGTTGTACATTTAAGACAAAATGATCGTTGGGAGGTCAGGATTTGTTGCTGTGCTGTGTAAGGTTTGGGTCTAAGCCTCTTTGTGGAATTAACACCACTGGGGACTTCAGAGGAAGCGGAAAGCCATGTATTGAATTACGTGGGAGTTTATTCAGTTAAGCTCGATTCTCAGGTATTTGAGTGTCCGCTGTGCACTAGGTAATTTGCCAGGTTCTGGGAAAATAAAAGTGCTTCACTTCAACGAATGTCAGCTCCACTCTTCCCGAAGCTTTAAAAGCTCTCATAGGCTCCTCTTACTCTTCACTCCCAGTCCATGCATAAAGCTAGTGGGTTCTGTCTTTAAAATCTGACAGGAGTTCATCATCCCCCAGTCAGGCCTGGTTCAAGCAGCTCTGCCCTGCTGGGTACTTGTCTGGGGTGGGGGTTGGGGGGTGGCAGGGGGTGTGTGATGATATTTGTATCAAGGCTTGCTGTTTCTGCTCTTGCTTCCCTACACACAGATCAGGATCCTTTGAGGTCCTGGGACCCTTGTGCTTAGACCAACTTCCCCCCTGCCCCTGCTCTGCCCCTTTCTATACTCAGTTCGACTGCTTGCAGTCTACCCAGCAGCTGACATGTCGTCACTGTGCCCTGGGCTGGGTGTGCTTGCCCCTCCTACTCTGTCAGGGGGCCTCTCCCTTCCAGATGATTGTGTGGCCTGCTTTGGTTAGGTTATTTCGGGTTTCTGGCGTGTGAGACTTTCCCTGATAAGTAACATAGCAGCCTCTGACCTCTTCTGCCGGCTTTCTGACCAGCGGTTTCTGCTGCCTGACGCACACACTCACTTGCTGGTCCTGTCACCCTGTTGCACTGAGGAAAGCTAATAATAGACCAGGCAGAGGTTTCTCTCTGTTCATTGCTGTACTCTTAAGGACGTAGAGCAGTGCCAGACAGACACACAGTAATGAGACGTTAGACATATGACTGGCAGTGGATACCATTCACTTTTTTTCTGTCAGGGAACTTAGGAGTCTAGCCTGGGATAAGCAGCAGCAGGCTTAGAACTGTGGGGATGGTGAATGATGAGAGGTCGTGGTCTGGGGCTTAGCACAGAGGAGTGTAGCAGTTTAGGAAACAAGCTAGTGCTATAGTAGTGAGGTCGATAGTGTGACATATATATCCAAATTAAAACAGAAGCTCACCCATGGTTATCATTCATGTGTTCTTCCAATAAGAGCTGCAGGTGACGGTGACTTTCCTGAGTTTGTGTATAGGTTCTTAGCCCAGCTAAGTGTCCCCATTGTGACTTGTCTTATTACCTTAGGCAGATACATGAACTGGGATTTATATATGACTTTTTGAAGCCCAAATCACCATTCAGGATCCCCATAGGCATGGGTATACTCACACACACTCACACACACACACACACACACACATACACATACATACACACACACACACACACACACACACACACAACTCTCTGTCTCCCAGCTTTTATAGGTCATTCAGAGGGGTAAGATACAGATTCTGCTATTATTGTTCTAGATAGGGAAAACCAAGAAGAAAAGCTTCCCTCTTACCTGATTATCTTGTTTTCCTTGTTAACTCCATTTATAGCATTCTAATTGTTAATGTACACAACTTACCATGGGTGAGAACTTTGGGAAAGGGTAGCTTTTTCTTTTCTGGTTTTTTTTTTGATGAAAAGTTCACTGGTGTGCCTATTATCTTGATTTTTGAATATTGGTTTTGCTGTTGATTTGCAAGATCACCTTCCTGAACATTTTTTTGCTCATGTGTAACGTATTTCATGAGTATTTTGCAAGGAAATAATTATAAAATAGATTATTCACTTTCAGAGTAGCCGTCAGTGAATGGCGTTCCAAAGACTGTCTAATTAGAATTTTTCTCTACAATGCTGCATGCCTAGAAGAGATTAGACAGTGCTGAATTTATTGAAGGGAACCATTATTCTAACATATCGCTTCATATACAGTCTTTGTCTATGAAGAGTTACATGTCTAGATGATGAAATTCATTTAAATGTATTTATATTAAGATAGAGGGCAAAATGTTTGTTTAGCATACATGAGACTGTGGTTGCAAATCTGGGCACCTGTCTTTCTCTAGTTTGTTTAAATAAGAGGTTCTCAGACCCTACTTGACATTAAACATTGCTTGACAGTGTTAAAAATGTGTCCATGTACAAACTTGTTCAGGTTCAGAACATCTGGAGGTTCACTCATTTGTATACTGCACGCTAGGTGAGTTCAGAGAACTAGATCAGTGTACCCATAATTCCTAGCCTAGTCTTCTAGACTGGTACTCACTTGTCCTCCTGACTCTCTTGAGACATCTAAGAGAAGTAATGTCTAAAACCATTCTGAAGGTCCTTAGAGGTGGCTCTGTGGTTAAGAGCACTGTGGTTCTTCCAGAGTGCAGTGTCCAGCACCTATGTGGCAGTTCACAACCATCTGTAACTCCAGTTCTAGGGCATCTGATGCCCCTTCCTGGGCATCTAAGGGTGTCCCCATAGGCATGGGTATACTCACACACATACACACTCACACACACACACACACACACACACACACATACACATACACACACACACACACACACACACACACACACACACAACTCTCTGTTTCCCAGCTTTTATAGGTCATTCAGAGGGGTAAGATACAGATTCTGCTATTATTGTTCTAGATAGGGAAAACCAAGAAGAAAAGCTTCCCTCTTACCTGATTATCTTGTTTTCCTTGTTAACTCCATTTATATCATTCTAATTGTTAATGTACACAACTTACCATGGGTGAGCCACACAAGTGATGTACAGACAAACACTCAGGCAATACACCCATACACATAAAATTTTTTAAAATTTTTTAAAAATTCTGATTTTTAAATGGATGCTCCCATTCCAAAACAGACAGACAGATGACCAGATGGAAGAGGAGAGGAGGAGGGGGAGAAACCTTTTCTCGTTGCTGTGTACTGGTTATGGTGTAACGGACATTGCCCCGGTGCCCTGCTCTTGCTGTACACACACACACACACACACACACACACACACACACACACACGCACATACACACACACACACCCTTAACCATGCCTGCTGTCAAGAGTAGTTCAGCTCTTCCTTTTACTTCCTGCCCAAGACTGTTTTGTCTGCACTGTTAAGTTAGCCATGTTACCAGTCGTTAGCATCTATTCTTACCTCTTTATAGCTCTTAGCATACACAGATTTAAATCAGGTGGTGCCGTCTACCTTTTTTGTTTATTTGGTTTAAATTTTTTTCTGTACAATACAATATTCGTCAGCTCCTCCCACTAGATCCTCACCCAAGTAAATGTTCTTTCTGTCTCAAAATGATCCCCCACCCCAGCAAACCAAAACCCAAACCAAACAAACATCCCTGGAAGACAAAAACACCATTGTGGGGGGGGGGGGAGTGGTTCTGATGCTTTGATCGGGAATCTGTATGTCCATACACTAAGATCCTTGTCCCCAGTTGGTTTTTTTGATCAAATCAATAAAGATGCCAGTGGCTAATGGCTGGGTGGCAAGAAAGGGGCAGGACGTCTAGGTTCCTGCAGGCTAGGAGAGAGGAGAGGACAGGGAAGAGAATCAAGATACTTGAGGGAAAGAGACGGAACAGACTCAGCTGCGGGGGAGATCTTCCAAAATGTAGGCAGAGAGGGAAAGAGGCCCACGGGAGGGCAGCCTGAGAGGGTCTTGGGCAACAAGACCAGTAGGCTGCACTGAAGGTAGCCAGGCAGCTAAGCTGAGGGCAGATTTAGTGGTGTTGAGCTAGGAGTAAAGGAAGGGCATGCTAGCCGCAGAGGCTTAGAAGAGCCCAGCCACTGAGCCAGTAAGGCGAGGTAAAAATGAGCTAATGTGTGAAATGAGCTAATGTGTGTGTCTTTCATCGGCGGATCCAAGAGAACCTGGGTGGAAGGCCTGGTAGCTTGGCCCGCCCAGAAACATTAAAGCCGGGTAGTAAAAACTACACGCTACATATCAAAACAAGGTAAGCATACACACAGAAAACATGGAGTCGATTTTGTGAGTGTGGGGCCTGCTGTGGAGTGTAGTTCTTATACCCAGTGTCACTTCATTGATGAAAACTGATTTTTCTTCTCCCAGTTGCTTCTTGCTTAGGGGTAGGACTTGGTGCTCTCTCTCCCTTCTCAGTGCGGATTTTGTCTAGTTGAAACTTGTACAGGTCTTTTGTGTGCTGCCATGGTCTCCGTGAGTTCATATGTGCATCAGTTTTGTTGTGCCTGAAAGGCATTCTCTCCTTGGAGTTGTCCATAACCTCTAGCTCTTACAGGTTTCCTGCTTACTCTTGGGCAAAGATCTCTGAAGGGAGGAGTTTGACAAAGACATCTCATTTAGGGCTCTGCTCCAAAGATTCTCACCTCACACATTGCCCACTTGTGGGTCTCTATTAACTATTATTTACTGCAAGGACACCTTCTGCGAGGGTTGAGCAGTGGTGCACTGGTCTATGGATACAGCAGTATGTCATTAGGAGTCACTTTATTTCTATGTTCATTTAGCAGAATAATAGTAGTAGGTTTTCTCCTAGGGCCTGTGATCTATTTAGTTTCAGGATCTTGGCCACTTTTACAGTATCAGCTATGAGTTCCATATCAAGGAATGGGCCTTAAATCCAATTTTTTAAATAAAGCAGTTGGTGACTTCCATAATGGCTGTGCCCTATTGCACTGGGACACCTTGTTTGTGTAGGTCCCTGGGTTTGTTTGTCCCTGCTGATCCTGATGACTTGCTTTCTCCTCCTTCCAGCACTATGGAGTTAGTCAGTAGAAGGGAAGCTGCTGCTTGGGCACCAACGCAGTGTCTTCATGTTCTATGACATAAGTAAATGGTAAGGATCTTCAACAATAGGGTCTTATCACCAGGTCGGGAAGGGTACCAATGACATTGGAGAGAGCCTGTCTGTGCGATCCCTTTGACCAGTGACTTTAGATGTACCTCATTCCTGGTCCTGGTGGTTACTTGGTAGTATAAGATGTCTAGTGTATACTACTAAGGGGGCATAATTGTTTCCCCCATTATATGGTAACTTCACTAAAATTCCTTTCATATCTATTTGAGGACATGTCTACAATTTTAGCCTTCCCTATAACTTTTCAAAGTTAGTGTTAGTTGTCTTTCCTCGTATGCGGTCCTTTACCCTTTCCTCGTGCATCCCCATTTAATCCCCCTCTTCTAGTTCCTTTATCTCTTTATAGCACTCTGTTCTGTGTCCCCTGCTTGGAAGCCCCTCTGCTCCCCGTTCTTACTGCTAGTGTAACCTCTGTGGTTGTTTAGATTGAAACTCATCCACCTAAAGTTTAAAAGATGGCACTCATATGAGAAAACATGCAGTGTTTGCCTTTCTGGGTCTGAGTTACTGGCATCTAGTATGTTCGTATGGCTACTGTATGTTTGAAATCAGTGTGGGGACCCTCAAAAAGCTGAAAATTGATCTCCCACAAGATCAGCCTTACCACTTTGGCATATACCCAAGGGACTGTGTACCTTACTACAGAGATACTTGTTCATCTGTGCACACTGCTGCTCTGTTCTTAACAGCCAGGAATTGGAGACAGCCTAGATGCCCCTCAGCTGATGAATGGGTAATGAAAATGTGGCCCCTTTACACAGTGGAATATTACCCAGTTGGTAAGAAAAGTGGAATACGAAAATTTGCAGGTAAATGACTGGTGCTAGAAACAATCACTACTCCCGTTTAATATCTTTGCATGTAGAGCTTTGGCTACCAAGGCCATACTAAAGCCATCTCTGCCTTTACTTACAGTTTGTGCAGTTTCCCTGTGCCAGGATCAGGTGGCCTCCTTCCTTTCAGTTGAGCCTGATACACTGCTTCCTCGTGAAGGAGCTTTGCACCTGCTGTGTCTTCCTAAAGGAGACTCCTCTCCTTCTCCTCTTGTTCTCAGGCTGACTGTCCTAGTAGTGTAGGACTGGGCCTCAGTATCATCTCACAGGTACCCCATAACTGTAAACAGCATCCTTCTTAGTGTCATCACTTCATCTGGTCAGCTGCTTTCATGGTGCTTCACAACCGTGTTTGTATCTTTGTTTGCATGTTCGCTGTCTAGACAGCTCTACTGCCATAGTGCCTTATAAGTTCAGTGAGGGCAGGGTCGGGTGTGGTAATATATTATTCAGTGTCTGCTCTGAATGAGTGTTTGTTGATTGAAAACTGTATTACATATATGGACCTTCCTTAGGTTGACCACCAAAACTGATCTGGAGTAGTTGAGGGCAGAGTGTCGTAGGAGGTTGTATTGTGAGCAGAGTCATGTGTAGAGTTAGTTTCAGTGGCTGCAAGTTAAGAATCAAGTGCCAGAATTAGTCCAGAGAAGCGTGTAAGTCACTCAAAGTACAGCAACATGTGGGTCTTGTGTGTACAGCCTGTAAAGTTATATGTAAAGCAATGTATGCTAAGTGCTCTGTGGCGTAATTATCATTAATTAATCATTATTATAAAATTTATGGTTATGACTTTTTCCTAGTTGCCGCCATTATTCATTTTCTGGTTGGTCCTTACTTGTAGAGTGAAAGTTTCTTTGAAACCCCGCAAGCCCTGAATTTAAAGATTCAGAAATTTGAAAGTGTAGTAAATCAGTGCCTTTAGAACCTTAGCTAGCAGAGGCTGAGGATGTAATTCATTTAGCAGCATGCTTCTGGAGTGGAGCCTGAGAACCTGTGTTCAGTTCCTAGCACCACATGAACTAGACCTGGGTACAGGACTGTAATCTAACAGTCGGGAGGACCTCAAGCTCAGGGTTATCCTCCACGGAATTTTGACCCAGTCCCTGCCTCAAAATTGATTAATTAATTAAAATCTAACCCTTCTAGCGAATGAGCATGCTCAAATACGGGGTAGTCTAGAAGCCTCTTTAACTGTCTTGGTTACTGTTCTGTGGTTGTGAAGAGACACCCACAGTCACATTTACAAGAGAAAGCATTTAATCGGGGTCTTACAGCTTCAAAGGCTTAGTCTATTATCACCTCGGCAGGGGATGTGTTGGCAGGCTTGGTAGGCAGACCTGGTGCTGGAGAAGTAGGTGAGAGTAATCTTTTGACCTAAGGCAAAGAGTATGACTGGGCCTGTCATGGGCTTTTGAAGCCTCAAAGCCTACCCCCAGTGACACACTTCCTCCAACAAGGCCACACCTCTTAATCCTTCTAATCCCACCAAACAGTTCCACTCTCTGGTGATTAAGCATTCAAATAGATGAGCACATGGAGACCATTCTTTTTAGTTGTTGTTGTTATTGTGTTTATTTGTTTACTGAGGCAGGATTTCTCTGTGTAGCCTTGGCTTTCCTGGAACTCTCTATCTAAACCAGGCTGGCCTTGAACATAAAGTTCTACCTATCTCTGCCTCCCAAGTCCTGGGATTAAAGGCTTGTGTCACTACTGCCTGACTACAAAGGGCAAGGTTTGAATGTCATAACACGACCAGAAAACAAACCACTGCACTTACTCTCTATAGAGTCTTGAACAAGTGGACAGACACAGGGATGTACAGAGACAGGCTTGACACTGAAATCCACAATCCAGATAGACACTAGTGACTAAGTTCAACTCCCCTGTCTAAATATGCCCATTAGTAAATGCTGGATATTTTAGCTTTTCAGGTCAGTGAAGCGACAGACTTCCTGGTTAAATCTGTGCTCATAGGCTGGAAGAGAAATAGAAAGCCCACTAGTTTCCAACAATTAACTGTTTTGTGACTTAGAGTGGCTCTGAAATGGTGGAAAGCATTTTGTCTTTCACAAATCATTGTAGGTGGCTCATGGCTGCCTGTAACTCCAGCTCTAAGGGATCCAGTACCCTTCTCTGGTGTCTGTGCGCACTTAGGTATCCATGAACTAACACACTCACCGCCCCCCCCCAACACACACACACACACACACACACACACACACACATTACACATACATACACATACTCTTAAATAGTAGGCCAGTTTGCTTTGCAGTGTTTCAGAACCTCCTGTTTCTCTTGACTGCTTTAGGGATGTTTCCATGAGGGAAAATTTGCTTGGTTGGTTGTTTTTGAGACAGGGTTTCTCTGTGTAGCTCTGGCTGTCCTGGAACTCACTCTGTAGACCAGGCTGGCCTTGAACTCAGAGAATCACCTTCCTCTGTCTCCTGAGTGCCATAATCAAAGGCCTGTGACACCACCACCCAACAAAAGTGACTCCTTAATAGCGCTGAAAGAAATTACAGTATGATGTGTTGGAGTAAGGAAATCCTTTTCTTGATTACAGGTTATATACTTTATTTTAAAGTTTTAGCTTTAAACTTTTTAGCTTTAAATTTTTTTGAATTAAGGGGCCGGAGAGATGACTCATTAAAAAGAAGTCCAGAGAGCTGGAAAGATTGCTCAGTGGCTAAGAGCACTGTCTGTTCTTCTTAATTCCCAGCAACCACATGGTGGCTCACAACCATCTGTAATTAGATCTGATGCCCTCTTCTGTCTACAGGTGTACATGCAGGTAAAACACACATAATAAATAAATCTTTAAAAAGAAAAGCTTAAAAAAGAGACAGGTGGTGGTGGCTCATGCCTTTAATTCCCTCACTTAGGAGGCAGAGGCAGGTAGATCTCTGTGAATTTGAGGTCAGCCTGGTCTACAGAGTTACAGGACAGCCAGAATTGTACAGAATTATTTATTTTTTATTATTTTATTTATTTATTCACTTACTTTACATCACAGCTTCCCTCTCCTTCCAGTCCCACCCTCATTAAACCCCTCTTCACATTATCCTCTCTTCTTCTCAGAGAAGGGACCCCTCCCCCCAGTGGGTATCAACCCACCCTGGCACATCAAGTCACAGTAGGACTAATTGCATCCTCTCCCCTGAGGCCAGACAAGGCAGCCCAGCTAGGGGAAGGGGATCCAAAGGTGGGCCACAGAGTCAGAGACGGCATCTGCTCCAGTTGTAGGGGCCTCACGTGAAAACCAAGCTGCACAACTACAAATGTAGAGGAGATCGAGGTCACATTTTAGCTTTTTAAAAAAACTTTATGATAAATATTGTAGTTAAATATTGTAGCCTTTTGTTCTAAATTCCCAGAGACAGGTAAGGATGAATGCTGATGGAGGAGGGGCTAAAAGCTGAGGTCTGTGTGTCATAGGATCCATCTTGTAGTGAATAAACCTGCCTGAAGTGCAGGGTGTTCTCTGGTGAGTGAGTGAGGAGATGTGGAGGCTGCTCCAGGTCTGAGCAAGAGTGGGATATGGAATGCTCTCCTTTGGAGAGTGGGAAAGTGAGTTGACTGTTGATGTGGGATTGTGAGCAGGGTTGAGGGCATCTTTGAGACTGGGGAACTTGAGTTCAGAATGTTGAATAGGAACGATCAGGAGAGAAATGTAGGGTGAAATTTATTTATTTGAAGTTATTGACATAGCTACTGTGTTGTAGGGAGATCCCAAAGCTAATTAAAAAAATATCCTTGGACAGAGCTCCAAGACCCAGTGACATCTAAAAGTGGGTGACAAAGATAATAATTACAGGAAAATAAAGAGGAGAGGAAGAGAGCCAAAAGAAAGAATATTTTGAAAAGGAGAGAGTGGCCAGAATTTGCCAAGTTGTGCTCCTACAGGTTAATGGCTGACCTAAGTCTCCATCAGCTGTGTTGAGTGGCCTAGTATGCCCTTCTCACCCCACTCAGCTCCTTCCAACACAGGAGGCATTGCTTTAAGCTGCTTATTCAATAGAATGTTGAATAAAACATTTCAGCAACATCTTTGTCTTTGACAATAGCAATTTTTTCCCCTAAAGTACCATTTAATTCAAATTTAGTCCCAACTAAAGCTCTTTGCTGCACTGATAAGCATCACGCAGCAACTTTGATCTGGTTTCCCCTAGTTTTGTACTCAGATGATTCTGGGACAAGATTGCTTCATCATATTATTTGGTTTCATTAAGTCCGATGGTTTTCCCTTGTGTCTGCGTGTGGCTGGGGAAGCTGAGAAGGATTTGACAGATATGCTTGGACACCTGGGTACAAGAGCAGCCAGGAAAGCTAAGAACGCCACAAGCGTTCTGTAGCCTTCCCATTGCCTTCATAAATTAGATAGGTGAGCTTTACCATAGCATGGTGGAGTGAGTGGTGGGATTCTGATTCTCTCAGGTGCCCTGGAAAGTTGGGGTGTGCCTGTGTGTTCTTTGGTACAACTGGGAAGCTGGTGGCACTCTTCTAAGAACTCCTGCCTCTAAGAACTTGAACAGTTGATGTCACACTCTTGCTTTGTGTTAAGATAAGAAAGAAAAGAAAACCCAGGGAAAAAAAGCCATTTCCTTTTTGAGGTTTTCTGGCAGTGTGAAAGAAATTCCCATTCTGTAGAGCTTTGTGTACATCAGGTGGAACCCTGAGAGCCAGCTGATCTGCAAGCGGCCAGGAAACCTAGTCACAATTTGAGAAGCCTGAGCTAGGATCCGCCCCACTTCCTTTTCCTCCCTCTCCCTCTTGTTACACTGCTGTCTAGACATAAACTAAACAGGTCCAGCCACTGTTATTCCCCCTTAAAGCTTTTCATTTTGGCATAAACTTAGGGTTATAGAAAAGTTAGAAGACTGCAGGTTCTGTGTGCCTTTCCCAGCTTCCTTTTATATCAGAGTGTTGCCCGAGCACCGAGTGTTTCTCAGATGGAGACATTAGTGTTGCTTCAGGATGCTAATGGTCTACTCATTTTGTATACACTTTGCCAGTTGCCTTTTCTGCTTCAGGACTGATCCCAGACCTCTGTGCTGTATCATCTGTAACTTGTGTTCTTCACTCTTTCCTTACTAACAGGCTGGGGCTATAGTCTTTGAGGGTTTGTACAATTTATAACAATTTTCCAAGTGTGTCTTTTCAGAGACTTTTATGTCTGTGATAGATACATTTTAAGTGGACAGAAAGGAATAGTCTTGAGTATTTTTGAATGGCTACTACTTTCCTGCAGTACTAGGCTACTTGAAAACAGAATTTAACATATGCAGAATTGTACAAAATAAATACTCCAAAATGAAAAGTCTTGATACCTTATTCCTAGCAGAATGGGCGCCTGTGTGTTTCCTATATAAAGCCAGGTTTCTTAATTTATAAATTAAAGGTTATACTAGGGCATGGCTGAACTCCTGAGTGCCCTGCAGTGCTCTTTTCTAGGATGTTTCATGCAGGGGTAGCCCACACGTGCAGGAGACGCGCTGTGTGCCTATGCAGGGGTAGCCCACACGTGCAGGAGACGCGCTGTGTGCCTATGCAGGGGTAGCCCACACGTGCAGGAGATGCGCTGTGTGCCTATGCAGGGGTAGCCCACACGTGCAGGAGACTCGCTGTGTGCCTATGCAGGGGTAGCCCACACGTGCAGGAGACGCGCTGTGTGCCTATGCAGGGGTAGTCCTCACGTGCAGGAGACTCGCTGTGTGCCTATGCAGGGGTAGCCCATACATGCAGGAGACGCGCTGTGTGCCTATGCAGGGGTAGTCCTCACGTGCAGGAGACTCGCTGTGTGCCTATGCAGGGGTAGCCCATACATGCAGGAGACGCGCTGTGTGCCTATGCAGGGGTAGTCCTCACGTGCATGGGTAGCCCATACATGCAGGAGATGTGCTGTGTGCCTATGCTGAATCTTGCTGAGCTTTGTCTCTGGGCTATTTTGGTTTCATAGCCTTCCTGCCAGGCAAATGGGTCTTTGTTCTGAAGAAAAGATTTTTCATTAAACAAGTCTACACTTTTGGGTATAGTGTTTTACCATTGTCCAGTATTTTATTGTTAAATATTCAGTGTAGGATTGGCTTCTCATGAGTCACTTTTTAAATCTGAGAATATGATTTGTGCTGTAAAAGTACTATCTTGGGAAAGTATCTGAAACATTCATAAAAACAGACTGATAAGTGCAAACAAGCCAGTTACCATTTGCACTCGGGCCCATTGTTTTCGTTTGTTAGTTGTGCTGTGTTAGACATCATTTCCTTAAGCATCTCTGACCCCATGCAGAAGCAGAATGAACTGGGCAGGTGGTAAATAGAAGTTCTAAAATCTGTTTGCCTTTTTGGCAGTTTGGTAATGTGAAATCCTCAATTTGAGGATGTTTTGAAAAGATAAGAAAAAGTACAGCTAAACTAAAAAGATTATATGTTGTATTATCAGAGACACATAAGTTTGTCTATTACTCCATCATGGGCACAGGGCTATTGAAGCATGTATGTTATTGAAAAATAATCTTATATTTCTACAACCTTAAAGATTTTCCGATGAACAGGAAAGTCACAGAATACTACAAGTTCACTCAGGCCTCCATCTAGATTCCATGTGTGCTTTGAACAATGCTGTTTACTGTATAACCAGTTTCTACACATGGCTTCTCATACAGACCTACAGGACTCATTTGAAAGTACGCTACCCTGACACCTCACCCTTGAGCTCGGATGTGGAGCCTTCTCTTTTGCCCTGTTTACAATTGACATTTAAAAAGTCTAGGCCAGCTAAACTATTCTATTTCATAGGTTTGTTTAATTGTGCCCCTCTTCTGCCCTCCCCTCAGTCTTTAGGGTTCCTGTAAACTTCTGCCATATTTTATTGTCCAAAGTTACAGTTGGGGAATTATCATTTATAACATAATTCTCATTCCACTGTAGATTTATCATCCGCCTTTGATTTCGTGATCTTTGTCTGTCACTGTCACACGTTATACCGCTTTTGTGCATTATGTTGTCAGTGTCAACTCAAGATCCGAGGGTCCCCTTCCTTTCCTTCCTTAGATATGTCTAGGTAGAATCCCACAGCCTGGCCACTCTTCACTGCAGGCATTGATCTATGGCCTTCAGCTAATTACACCTGTGTGTTCTCTGTGGTTTCCTGGCTATTTATCAGGCACCAGGGATTAGAATTCTTTCTATGGTGTTTGGGATACCCCCCTTGGTTGTATCCCCTGTCCTCAGTTCCTGTGAGCCCTGGAGAGTGACACCTGTAATCCAGCGCAGCCAGCCCGAGACTATCGCTGGCATAGGCAGACTCTGTTCTCCTCCTGTCCTTTCAAATGAACTTACTCATCTGCCTTAGAAGAGTTCAGAGCTTTGTGGTTGTTGTTTTGACGTTGTAGTTTATCATGGTATTCTCTTGAAGATTGCTGGCCTGTAGCCCAGGACACAAGCTTCTATACAGTTTCTCATAGCATAGAGCAGTCAATAATTTAAAAAAAAATGTAACTAGGAAATAACTTGTCTGAGCATCCTGTTTTGCTCCACCTCAGTGTATCAATCTCTGGAGGACAATCCTGGGTGTGTGTCTTTTGAAAAATGCCAAAACAAAACTCCTGAGTACACTCACAGCAAAGCCCTTGTGTGATTGTAGAGGGTACTGGCCTACCCTGGGAAGTCTTAGTCTGTTACTTGTGAATGCTTCCTGCTTAGTTCCACTTTAACTCAGCTCCTTTTCCAGCTCAGATAAATAACTGGAGAACTTTGATTCTTGCTACAATGTAAACTCTTGTTACTGTGCGCAAGTGCTCCTGCTGCCTATACATGCATGCCTATGGCATAGCACATGTGGAGGTCAGCAGATAACTTTGTGGAGTTCTTCTCCCTCCCTCCCTCCCTCCTTCCCTCCCTCCCTCCCTCCCTCCCTTTTTGTCTGTTTGATAGAGGGTCTTACTATGTAGCTCAGGCTGGCTCAGTACTTGCTCTGTAGACTTGGCTGATCTCAGAGTTCTGTCTGCCTGTTTCCCAGTGTGTATTGAAGGCAGAGCTGCTGTGGCCGGCCCTCGCCTTTTGTGCTTACTTGATTCTAGAGATTAACTTAGGTTGCCAGGCTTGGTGACATTCACCTTTGAGCCACCTTGCTAACCCCATTTTCCACTTCTTTAGTTATCCTGTTCTTCCTGTAATTGTTCCACATCTCTATTAAATAACGTTGGAGATATGGACGGTTTTGTCTTGTTTCTTACCACAATAGGAATTTTTGTATTTTAAAGAGAATTCTGATGTTTTTGTTTGGGATATTAGTTCTTTACTGTGTCATAGAATCATCAGTTTTCTACTCACTCCTGCTCAGTCATCAGGCTGATGTTTACATCTGTATCTGGTTAGGTTCTACGAATCTTAGCTATGGAATCTACGCTTCAGCTCCTTTTCTCTAAACCACACGTGGTCACATGTCTGTTTTCTGGTCTTTGTCATGTCACTATGCAGTGTGAACATTATTAAAAACATAAATATTTATTATGCTGCTGTGTACCCATGCACTACTCTTTTGGGTTTTCCAGTGTAAGCCTCAGAACTCTGCTAGGAGTTAGATCACTGGCACAGGCTTTCAGAGTGCCTCTGCCATTTAATTCTTCTTAACATCGGGACTCCGCCCCCCAGCCCCCCACCGTCACTGTCAGTCCTTTCATTGTATACCCATGCATGATGCTTCTTATTAACCTGCTCCTGCATGCCAACCTGGGACTGATTCCTAATGTTCTAACTAATGCTCTAAGTGCCCCTAGTTGTTTACAGTCTATGTTCTGAATCTAGAAGTCTCAGAGTTGTCATTTCCATCACCATCTGTGCAGCCTTAATTCTGGCTTTGCTTCTTGACTAGCAAATTATGTGGCTATTGTGGAAGTCCACTGTAGGATGCACTACTCTCCTGGGCTTTAGTTATGGCCTCATACTTACAGTGAGATCGTTTGTCTCACTGATCATTTGGAATGGGGGGTAGCCATGTTCTGTGACACTTTATAAATGGAGTTATTAAACTTTAATGTCCTTTCACTTACTGGTCTAATGTGGGTTTCTTTCCCTGCTGTGTTTAAACTAGTTATCAATCCCTCCTTGCCACCGCTACTGCCATTGGGCCTGCTCCCTCATCCCAGCTACAGAGATGCAGTCTGCGCATATCCCATCCATCCCAGTTTGTTATAAGCAAGATGAGAATTGGCAGTCCTTACATGTGAGTGGCAGCACCTAGCTGCATGTTTCAAGGATAGGAACTTTTGGGAAAGATTTTAACATGACTCTGGTTTGGGGAATGCCACGGGCTTCTGCTGGATACATGCTTAGGATAGTGTTTAACATCCCGTAATATGCAGGGCACCACCCCATACCAGAGCTTATTTGAATTAATATATCAACAGTGCTAGAGCATTGTCAGTATGGCTGTCAAGAGAGCAAACATTAATTCTTGGGTGTGTGTAACATAGACCTTATTGTTTTTTAAGTATAAAGTACAGAGAGATGTGCGCACAGTATGTACAAATATATCAAGCATATATATATGTGTGTGTGTGTGTGTGTGTGCGTGGTATTAAAATTTCAAGGGGCCAATGTGATTGGCAGAAGAAAATGTCTAAAAGGCTTGTTTGTTTGTTTGGTTGGTTGTTTTGAGACAGGTTTCTCTGTGTAACATAGCCTGGCTATATCAGAGCCTGTTCTGTAGACCAGGTTGGTGTTGAAGTCACAAGAGATCCACCTGCCTCTGACTCCTTAAGTGCTGAGATTAAAGGCATGTGCTGCTACCACCTGGCTTTTAAATTTTTTATTATTTTGGTCTAAAGGGCACTTTAGGAGAGCTTTACGGGGTGTGGGGGTGTGGGGGGAGGGTTGAGAAACCTTGCCTTGGTAGAATGTCTAGTTGGTTAAAACTCAGGCTGTGATAGGTCAGTGAGATGGCTCAATGGGTAGACACTGCCTACCAAGTCTAACGACCTGGGTTTGATTCCTGGAGCCCATAAGGTGGAACAGGAGAACTGAGTCTTGCAATATGTCCTGTAGCCTCCTATGTGGACACTGTAAGTAAATAAATATGATTTAAAAAACAAAACATCTGTGCTTTAGAGACAGACTGGCTATAATCCTGTTCTTGTCTTTTTACTGGTATGGGCAAATGATTTTATAGCCTGAGTTTGTTATCTGTAAAACTGGAGATAATAACAGTACTTTAATCAAAGGATTATCGTGAAATAAAACACCAGATTAGTCATTCTAAGGGCTCCAGGGTAGAACAACTTGTATTTATTACTGTGTAAGCAACCCTTAGAAAAGTGCCTGAGACTAATGTGTGCCCAGGGATAACGGGTGAGCCAATCAACGGGGAAAGCATTGAGTATGCCCAAGCTCATGGAAACTACTCTAATGGAAACTTGTGGTGGTGAGAGTACGCCATGCTTTGTCCTCACCTGCCCCATTAGGCATTTCCACATCTAATTCACTCTAATCTGGTATGTGAGACACTGCTTACGTTTACTACTTTATCTTAGAACTAGACCTGGAGTGTGGGGTAACAGGACTCTATTGCAGAGAGATTGAGCGAGTCTAGGAGAGAGGTGCTATAAGAAGATATATGGTTCTGGTCATAGTCTTAAGAGTGCTAATGTACTTCTGATTTATGAATCTTACTAGGATTTTAGCTTACAGTCTACTTCACTGAATTTTAATGAAACAAGAATATAATCAAATAACTTGATAATCTTTGTGTGTGTTAATATTTTAAATTATTTCCACTCAATATAGTTTTGATTTTTTAATGCAATTGTAAAAATTAATTCATCACAACTTGCAGCCCTCAGTTGAGCTATGCTGTCACTTGTGCGTGATCACATAGTGTGCTGTGATTGTAAGAACACACTTACACTTCTGTGTGAACGCAGGATCTCATTACTTTATATGCGTAGAGTAAGCCTGTTAAGTACAAGTAGCATTTTCTGAGGGATAGGACCTAGAGGACTGAACTGCCCGCCATTCTGTAGCATTGATGTGATGTTGACAGAGTGTTAGTGAATGCTTAATGTCCTTTACTCTGAGTCATGAAAAATCGTTGCTATTGAGTACATCAGCAACTGGTGTGAAGTTGTTGAAATTACACTTTATGAAATAGCTTCTGGTCCTTTTATTTACCATGTAGAAATTCAGTCTTAATTTATCCAGGATTTACTTAGACTGGTGAAACTGCTGCCCAAGTGACGGCTGTGCCATTTTGTCGTCCCCGATTCACAAAAAGAGGTAGTGATCAAAGTAAGTCCTAGTGTAGAACACCCCACACTCCTTCCAGAGTGGTTAGGTTTGCTCAGAAACCCAGATATAAGTCAAACATTATTGAACCTCATAAGCTACTTTTCACATAACAGTTCTCTCGAAGCTGAGTTTGGGGTTTATGTAGTGTAGTCTCTGAATGTTACCCACTGAATGATAGATCCAGAGGGTCCGTGTTCTCCAGGTTCTCTTGGACGTGTGAATACTTCTACCTCTATGGTTTTATTTGCTCAGTTGTAGTTCTCAGATGGGTCAGTTACTTGCAGTTAGTTACATTAGGTTTGCTAAGGCTTCATGACTGTCTCATCAGAAGCCATCTCAGTTCAGAGGATGGAGTAGTTTCAGAAAGGATTTTGAGTCATTGATTCCATTACTAAGTTTATGTTATTGGTCATGTTGTACTTATAGGCTTCTTAGTTATAGTCCATCTTGAAACAAACAAACAAACAAACAAACAAACAAACAAACAAAACCCACAATGTGCTGCTGCTGCCTTTGACAAATCTTTTTAGATTGGAATGGTTTGGAGGCCTTTGGAATTACTTGAAAGTTGTTTCTTGTTCTTTGTTCTCTGTAATAATTTAAAGATGATTTTGGAGAAGATCTGCTGTGAAAAAAAAGCATTCCACTCTCTGCCGTCCAGCCATGATCTTTCAGCATTTCACTTCTCATCTGTCATATTAATCACACAGTTGTCATGGTATTCTTATGGGATTGGTTCCAGGACCTTTCCATGCCTAACACCCAGAATCACACCCCTTACATGAAGTGGTGTAATGTCTGTATACTTTATAAGTCTGTATCACATACTATATATAACCTTGTGCTTTTTCATCTGCACCCCAGTTCCCAATAACATCTTGGAGGCTTATTTATGAATAAATGCCCAGGCCTTAAGCTTGGGTTTGTTCCCCAGCTAGCCTGTAACTTACATAATCCATTTAAACTGTTCTGTGTCTGCCACAGGGTTAGTTACTCTCAGTTTCATGTGTCCAACATCCACAGAGTCTAGGTTGAATCTTTTCATCTCCGATTACTCACAGACTTCCAATCTCTCTGACAAATGTCTCCCTTTCTAACCCTGCCATTTGCTAATAGGCCATCATATTATTATTGTCAGGTAATGCTTCCACACATTACACAAGAGATCCCTACATCTCCTCCTTTCGGTCCAATAAAAGACTCCTTCTCCAACATGAATAAACTATATACAATAAGAACAAATATGAAAACTATCAGGTAAGAATTACATACATTCACAATATTCAATCCATATGCATTTGGCAACTTTGGAGAAAGTACTGTGTTATCTACATGAGTTCAGAGTTTTGTACTTATCATAACTTGCATTTATCAACCTAAAAGCATCTACTTAGACCTAAAAACATTTTCTTAAATCCTAAACAACTTCAGTTTGTATGTGAGGCTAACAGAATATGGCATTTAAAGATGTTTTATTAGTAAAAGGTTCCTGACAGCAATCCCAGTCTACTCCAAAGAAGATGATGAGATTTCTATCTAGTCTTCAGTCCTGTCAGAGACCTAAGAGGGATTCCTGTCTGAGTATGCAGAAAGTGTAGGCAAGCAGCTTCCAAAACTATAGAAATGACAGAGACAGCCGACTGCCTAGACAGTCCCCCACATTTCTTTGAGTCGTTGGGGTATCATCTTCAGCCTTCTGGCCTCAAACATTTGACAGACTTTTCTGTGAAGCAGGAATTATGAGAGACTGCTTATCTTGTCCTGGCAAAGCTCGGCAGTTGGCTTTTTCTGTGTCCTCCTTGTCCATAGATTGACAGTGTGCTGTCATTAGTTGAAGCAGGGAGTTTCTTGCCCAGTGACTAGCTTGCCACTTTTGAAGCAAACTCCATATGGAGGTTCTTTGATGCTCATATTTTTTTCTCTATTAATTAATTTAATTTTTTTTTTTAAATTTTATGTATACGAGTACACTGTAGCTGTCTTCAGACACACCAGAGGAGGGCATCAGGTCACATAGATGGTTGTGAACCACCATGTGGTTGCTGGGATTTAAACTCAGGACCTCTGGAAAAGCAGTCGGTGTTCTTACCTGCTGAGCCATCTCACCAGCCCCCATAATTAGTTATTTTTATTTACACCCAAATGTTGCCCCTCTTCCCAGTACCCCCCCCCCCCCCGCAGAGTTCTTGCTCCCGTCCCCTCATCATCTCCTTTGAAGTAGAATGGGGTGCTGTCAGCAGCTGGCATGTTTCACTGTCAAAAAAGCCGTTTATTAATAAAACATCTTTAAATGCCATATTCTGTAGATCTCTGAGGTTTTTAAAGACCATCTATCTACAGTGTATCTGAATTGCTTGTTTCCAGCTATTTACTCTCTGTTCAATTTAGGAAGCATATTTTTGTAATTAACTAAACTAGTATCTAAAATGACCATAAGTTTAGTTGACTAACTACTAATTTGTGCTTCTTCATTATCCTAAACAATTTGTAACAAAATCTTTCAAAAGGACTAGAACATTGCATTTTTAAGAATTACACAGGTGCAATACCTTAAACAAGAGTAGAATGCAAAATAAATAAAATAGAGGTCACCTTTGAATCCAAATGATCCACATGTGCATCTTGTAATTTCTTTTCTCCCAGAGCCAATTCTCCCTCAGCCTCAGATGATAATTTTCTTGGACTACTTAAGTCTTATTACCTTGTACAGTTTGAAATAAATTACTTAGCTCTTGAGTAGTTAATCCAGTTGTGGGTCTTAACCGATCAATGTCTCCCAACAATTTTTGAAAATCATTAAGGATTCTTAATTGGTCTCTCCTGATTTGTACTTTCTGTCGAGTTTCCTGCAGATGTTTCTTATATCCTAGATAATTAATAGAATCTCTGTATTTTTCAGGAGCAATTTTTAATCACTAACAAGGCAAAATTCTCTTTACTTCATCAAACATTTTTTAAATTAGGTATCTCCATCCATATAAAGGTAAATTATTGATTGAGGAAATTGTTTACAGATTATTTATAATGGCTCCTGTATTAAATATTGGCATAAGGTAGGACTATTCAACATTCCTTGTGGCAAGACTCTCCAGTGGTATCCTCTTAGTTGGTATGGAGTAGTTAAATGTAGGCTCTGTGAAAGCAGATCTCACTCTATCTTGTTTTTGTAAAGGGATTGTGAAAAAAAAGCTGTCTTTTAAATCGATCACTATGATAGACCATGCCTTTGGTAACAGTGAAAGCAGTGGGATTCCAGGCTGTAGAGAACCCATTGACTGAATGATTTTATTATTGCTCTCAGATTGATCAACATCCTTCACTTTTTTAGATTTTTAAAAAAGAATTATTTTATTAATGTGAGTACACTATTGCTGTCTTTAGACACACCAGAAGAGGACAGCAGATCCCAATGAGCCACCATGTGGTTGCTGGGAATTGAACTCAGGACCTCTGGAAGAGCAGTCAGTGCTCTTGACCACTGAGCCATCTCTCCAGTCCTCTAGATTTCTTTTTAATGACAAATGAGGGAGAATTCCAAGGACTGTGGGCTCTTCTCTGTGTTGAGCCTTAGACTAGCTGTTCTAGTGCTTGCTTTTTCTTTTGTCATAGGCCATTGTTCTATCTAAGTAGTTGGTCAGTCAACCACTCGTGTTCTGTCATCAGTGTCTCCCCCATGTAAAATAGGAGAGCCAGTCTCTATTGTGTCTTATTTATGGACAACTTGGACAGTCCATAACTGTTCTTGACAACCTTTTATAATACCTTTATCAGGAACATCTTTTATGGCTTGCCTCTGAGGTTGGAAGAATGCTAATTTATATTTACCATTGTCACAACAAATCTCTTCCCCATAAATTCATGGATTTATCAGCCACATTGGCCTTAGTTTTCCTATTTGACCTTCAGGCCCTATACATTTAAGCTATTTTACACTTTGGTTTTTTGTGGGATGAAGTTACAACCCCTCAAAGTTGTATACCTACCTCTTGAAGAGGCCGATTTGGAGGCCAAGATTTTGGTTAGATTATGGTTACATCCACTCCAGTGTCTACTAGACCTTCATTTTCAATATTATTTATAAGTAACTTTAGTTTTGGCCTCTGATCATCTATAGAAGTTTGCCAAAATACTTGTTTCTAGGTCCTTTCTGGGTTTTATCTGTAGAAATTGCTCTGACTTTGATATCTGGGTTCTTGTTGCTTAATTGTTTTCTCTGAAGACCAAAATGGCTGATCTGAACTGATATCAGGGTGTGCAAGAAGCCCCCCCCCCATGGGGGGCATTTCCCAACAAGGGGTTATCCTTTCTGTCTCTTGTTGATCTACATTCATTAATCCAGTGTTGGCCTTTGCTGCACCATCTGCATATTCCAGAAGGCACAGGCCTGCTTTTGAAATTAGTTCCGTTCTTTCTATAATTCTTTTTTAAATGACCTTGTTCATCACAATTAAGACATTTGAGAGTTTGGATTTTTCTCAAAACCTTTAGCAATCACTTCTTCCGTTAAAGTCGTATGAATGAGGTCTAATCAGTCATATTTCTAATCCATTCATCAGTTGGTGCTAATCTTACCTTTAAGGGCCTGATCATCCTCTTGCATTCAGCATTAGCATTTTTAAAAGCTAAAGATTCATTCACTGCTTTCCTAGCTTCTGGATCAGACACCTTTCTGTTCACACCTGAAGTCAGTCTTGGTAAAAGTCAGTGAATGTTTCTTTTGGACCTTGCATAATCTGAGTAAATGGTTCAAGTCTTTTTCCTGTTCCTTCAACCTTATCCTAGTCACTTGAAGTTGCTATACTTGCCCAGGTGGCTTTGTCACATATGACTTGCATCTGTACCTCAGCATAAGGATCTTTGCTTAATAGCTGGTCTTGAGAATTATTGATACCTCTAGCCCTGTTTTTCTGTTCCATCTCCCTAGCTGCTTTTCTCCATTGTAACTCCATTGTAACTGCAGACCAGGTTCTAATATTGCTCTTGCCATCTTTCTTGGTCTTGGGGGATTATTCTATTTTGAATTGCTCTAGATTTTAATATATGCTTTATGAATGGTGAATATATACTATATGAATTTACTGCTCCTTTAAGTGTTTTTTTGTATTATATTTCTTTTTTTTAATTTTTAATATTTTTATTACATATTTTCCTCAGTTACATTTCCAGTGCTATCCCAAAAGTCCCCCATAGCGCCCCCCACTTCCCTACCCACCCATTCCCATTCTTTTGGCCCTGGCATTCCCCTATATTGGGGCATATAAAGTTTGCAAGTCCAATGGGCCTCTCTTTCCAGTGATGGCCGACTAGGCCATCTTTCGATACATATGCAGCTAGAGACAAGAGCTCCGGGGTTCTGGTTAGTACATCATGTTGTTCCAACAATAGGGTTGCAGATCCCTTTAGCTCCTTGGGTACTTTCTCTAGCTTCTCCATTGGGAGCCCTGTGATACATCCAATAGCTGACTGTGAACATCCACTCCTGTGTTTGCTAGCCTTTAAGTGTTTTTGAATCTAGCATATCTACAGGATGCCATCCAAATTCTTCATACTCTTGTAGGCTTCTAGCATCTGCTGACATTTGTTGTACAGTAACTGGATAAGCTAAGATTGGTTTTGTAACAACCTTTGGCTGACTTTCATTATGTGGTGGTTCAGTAGGCTCTGGCCTTATTTCCTCTATCTCTAGTATCTTCCTCAATTTATAATTTTTTTTTCTAATTTTTCTTCTAAGGCCTGTTTTCATTCATATTTCTCTTTTTCTTGTATCTCTACTATCTTCCTCAATTTTTTTGTTTTTGTTTTTGTTTTTTGAGACAGGGTTTCTCTGTGTAGCCCTGGCTGTCCTGGAACTCACTCTGTAGACCAGGCTGGCCTCGAACTCAGAAATCCGCCTGCCTCTGCCTCCCGAGTGCTGGGATTAAAGGCGTGTGCCACCACTGCTTGACTCTTCCTCATTTTTATTTGTGATTTTTTTTTTTCTAATTTTTCTTCTTAGGCTTGTTTCCATTTTTCACATTTCTCTTTTTCTTGTATCTCTAAAACCCTTTTCTTTGAGAAGATATAAGAAGCTATCATGGCTATCAAGATTGGAATAATGATTGCCAATGTGGTAATATTCATAATTGGAAAGGTATCAATTTCAGTTATGTCATTTATCTGTTCTCTCTCTCTCTTTTTCTGTATTCAAGCCTTTGACTATCTCTCAGAGTTCCAGTATATCTGCCAGATGTCCCACCTTCTAGTCCTGCTTTTGCTAATAGGCCATCAGACGTTTATTGATAGGTGATGGTTCTACACAGTACCTAAAAGATTATCCCTACGTATGCAGTGCCTAGTACAGCGTAAGTGCTGTGTAAGTATGTGTTAGGCTGTGTTGTTTAGAGAAGTATGGCAAAAATAAGCTTGTTTATGTTTGGAACAACTGGAACTTTTTCTTAGCTTATGTTATTCTATGTGTATGAGTATCTGCCTGTATATATGTGCACCCTGTGTGTGCCAGGTGTCCATATTGGTTAGAAGAAAGAGTCAGGTCTCTAGAGCTGGACTTCTGGATAATTGTGAGTCTTGGTGCTGGGACTGAACCCCAGTTCTCTGCAGGAGCAGTAACAACTGTTATGGCTGACCTGCCTTTCTAGTTCTGTATTTTTTACCCATGAACATCTTTATTTTTCTGTGCCACTTGCCCAGTTACAGCTCTCTCCTGCTTTCCTTTGTGTATTGGCAATAGGACTTGACTTTTAAAAGGCTTAAACATCTTTACATAGATTACACTGCTACTGGTATTACAACTTATCATGTATAAATAATGAATGCCTTGCCAAGAAGCTGTTGAAGATAGGAATAAATGTGGAATGAATGAAACCAAGTAAATCAGAAAAAAAAAAAAATCCCTTAGTGAAGTACAAATGAATTGTTCTAAGGCAAATAGAATTCCTAGTAAAAGCATTGTATTGTATACATATGGCATTGTAATTCAAATTACTAGTACTGAAGCAGTTGATATGTAAGTTTATGTAGATAACGAATAACAGCTTTTAATATATACTCAGTTCTGAGGTAAAGATTTAGGTGAATAAACTGAACAAGATTATTTAAAGAACCAGTAGGAAAATAATATCCCTAAACATACTTTATATAACAATTTAACTGTGAAGATCTTATTCAAAATTATAAACCCAAATGCCTTCAAAGCCCCAACTTAACAAAAAGAAAAGTTTGTAGGAACACTCTGTGAAGTGTGTAAGATGATTTCAGTGTACCAGCTATGTCCTTGGGCTTCGAGTGTCTCTCAAGCTCTGCATCCTGTACCTCTGGTGCCAGTGCCTTCTTCTCATTGCTGCTTTGGGCTACCCATTTCTAAATTCTGGTACTACCATTGACTTGATGGCAAGTGGAATGTAGTGTATTTTGTAGTTTAGTCACTTTTGGATGGGCATAAATTTTGACCACTGTTTCCTTAAGAAATCCATTCATCTGCAGCTAAAAATATAAATATTTTATGAGGTAGCATAAGTGTGGGGTGCAAACATAAGATAGTAGCTAGTATTCATAATAATTCCATTTGAATTAGAGAAAAAATTTCAGAATTGAAACTATTTGTTAATTTGTTGCCTTTATGGAAGATGCTTTCTAAGTTCGTTAGAATTTCCTAGCCAGACCTGTCTCTGACGTTAATCTGACCTATTGTGTGGTTGGACTTAGAATATTTTCCCTTGAACCTCAACATTGGGCCAGTGTTTCTCCTTTGCCTGTGTAGTGTCATAGTCGGAGGAAAACATCTAACTAGAGTGCTGTACCTCAGTCCCCAGGAGAGAGGCCGGCAAGAGGGCCAGGTCCCCAGGGTCACAGCTGCTGCTCTCAGGACCTTTTCTAAGACCCCTAGGGGCAGCATGTGTGTGACAATTGGAAGGCCTAATGAAAACATTCTTCTTACCTCAGCTCCCTCTCATCTTGATGAGCAATCAGTTTATAAGTTTGCAGTCAATATTTGGTTGCTGAGCCTCCTTCCAACATTGTTTTTTTAACCAGGGCCAGAGGTGGCCTAGCTGTAAACTTGAATTGCATGCATCGGAGGATTCTCTTTTCTGCCCTTCTTGTTGAATAAGCCAAAGTGATCTTTGCACATAGTGGTGAAGTACATGTCCCCCAACTGCATAGCTCCGGGAACACAGTAGATGGAGCACAGTATCCTTTCTACCCAGCACAGCTCTAGGTGCCTAGGAAAAACTAGAATACAGAGCTAAGTGCTCACTTACTCGAGCAATTGCACAGAGTGATCAGTGGTTTCCCCAGACAGTCACCTGTACCCTTAAAAATAGCTGTAGGTCTGGCTGAAGTTCTGATGGAGCTGAAGGGGACTGCTCTCATCCAAGAGTTTGTGACAGTGCTGTCACTGCGGACGTGTGCTGGACAAACACTACCAATGCACTGCATTCCAGGTCTCTTGACTCTGAGAAAGGATCTCATTGGGTTGTTTGAGCTGGGCATGATCTTACCGTAGTCTAGGCAGGCCTTGAATTTGTGATCCTCCTGACTTAAGCTTCCTCATTAGCTAGCATTAGCAGGCCAGGTATGGTGAATATTTAACTTTTATTCCTCTTTGTACAAGAGGTTGTCAGAACTGACAGAAGTTTAAAGCCAAGAAAAAAAAAACGAGTTTTTGTTTTCAGATATTCTAGTGATGGTGTGAGTTCACTAGACACAGTGACCTTTGGCTGGTCACAGCCAGGGTTCCCATAGAAATGTATGGGCTTAACAGGAATAATCTGGGTTGATCTAGTATTTTGAATCTAGAAGCAAAAGTATTCATTAACTTTTTTTTTTTTTTTTTTTTAACAGCAGATACTACATATCATAAGACAATAAAGTATAGCCTTAGGGCTGTGTCAGTTTTATTTATCAGTTTGCAAATTATAACATGTTCTTGAAATTAAACATTTCAAGAACATTATCTAGTTTAAGGGAGAGAATTGTGAACTTTGGAATATTTATTTTGAAAAGCTAACAATGTTTTTTTTTTTTTTTTTAAGTTTCCTTAATGTTTTTTAGAGAGATAAAACTTGGTCTTCGTGTTTTTATCTATTTACATTTTCTTTTATTGTATTGTTTCTAGCCCTTGGTCGGTGTCTGTTTAAACATGGTTACGTAGTGATATAAGGCTTTGGGACCGTTTAGTGATTCTGGGGAGCCAGTTATACTCAGGAATGCTGAGGCAGTGTTTCCTCGTATACATTGATACATTTTCCCACTAAAGGGGGAAGATACCAAAAGGGAGGTTATGTCTGTAATTACAGCTTCCTGTAGATATGCTGTGTACTTTTGCCAGAAAATGTTTTATAACTACCCTGAAAAATTACTTAAAGTCCTTCACCCAGAGCCTAACCAAGATGAGCTCTGCAGAGTTTTGTTGTCAGAGGACAGGTTAAGTGCCTTCACTTTAGAAGCATGTGCCCATCGTAGAAGAGTGGGTCCTGGCAGCTGCTTTGTGCCCATCAAAGAAGAGTGGGTCCTGGCAGCCGCTTTGTGCCCATTGTAGAAGAGTGGGTCCTGGCAGCCACTTTGCTTTGCAGTTGGGGGAACCTGGTGCTGGGGAAGTTCTGGGTTTGCATTCAGCAAGTCAGGGAGAAGTGCTGATGCTTTGCATAAGGTCTCCATTGGTTAGAGAAGAAAATAGACCATGCTACCCTGGAGTCACCAGGTGTGTGTAGCTCAGGCTGGCTTTCTTCCTCTTCCCAAATGCCACCAGACCCAGTCAGTGCTTAACCTTATTTCATGGTCGTTAAGAATCAAAAGTGCTATTTTGTGACATTGGCTGTAGCGTTTCACTGTAACACATTGTGCTCCTATGTGCATACCTGCCTGTGGGCATTCTTGTTTTATGACAGCAGAGTGAGCGTAATAGCAGGTCATCTGGAGATTAGAAATTACTTGTCGGGCTTTACACACGCATGCACACGCACACACAATGCACATACAATCTGCTGATGGGCTCAAAGTCACAACCAGAAAGGAGTTAGTGGGACTGTTATATATTCTGAGGCTGCCTGTGATTAACTATATTGTACCATATAACAGAAATTAGCCAGAGGAGAGGATTTTGAATGTTTTCATCACAAAGAAGTGTTAAGTGTTTGAGATAGTGAATAACCCAAACTTTCTTGAGTTGATCAGTACACAGTAAGTAAATGTATCAAAACAGTACACTGTGACCCACAAAGATGGACAGTTACTGTCAGATGTTTTTAAAATGCTTTAAAAAATGTTTTGTTTTGTTTTTTAATGCTGACTCCTGACTCTAGAGATAAATTACCCTTTAATGTCCTTCTTTGAGACCAAGCAACTGACTTCTTTGTACCTTGGCTTTTCTGTCTGTAAAATAGGAGATTAAGAGCCAAGCTCATGAACTGGCCAAGGGTTGAATGAGTTGCAGCTACATAAAGCACTTAGAAATGCACACCGTACACCGAAGCTGAGATGTTTCTTATCACTCCGACATAGACATAGACTATCAGTGGATGGAGAGTGTCTGGAGACACACTAAGGAGGTGGGCAGCCCTGGACCCAGACACAGCACAGCACAGGCAGTGAGCGGGGGTCTCTGCTTTGGGTCTGAAGGAGGTACCTGTCATCCAAGAGCAGATCTGACCACCAGTGTGCTGGTCTCGGGAGAATCACTCACTTGATGTTTAGAACTGGATATAAGGGTATATCACAGCTGGTAGTTCTACTCCAAACATTTCTGTGATGCCAACTGGCTTCTAAACAGAGTCCTGTCAGGAATATCTTAGAAAGTGTGCATAGCTTCAACCTTCTACTCCTGGAGGAAGTATTACAATGTCTTATGTTAGGAATAAGCTCCCAGAGTCAGAGAGGACTGTGTTGTGAACTGTGTTGTGAGTGGGTCTGTCTCTGCCTGGTTCTAAGCATTGGAGAAGGACACAACAAAATATTCATCTGTCTCCCTCCCTCCCGTCTGTCTGTCTCTCTTTGGCTTTGGTATGTGCATGTGTGAAGAAATATGTTGATGTTAGGTGTCCTCCATCCCTCTCCACCTTGTAAACACAGACAGGGACTCTCACATAAACCCAGAGCTTTCCTCTCCGGTTTTCTCTTCCCTTTCCTAAATTGCAAAATGAATTATACTTCTTTATATGCAGTACAATTTAATACATGAAGCAAAATACTCTGTTAACACTAATGATCAACGTCCCTGATTTCCACGTGGCATACTGTTGAAATCCTGGTAAATAAATCAATAAAAAGACCCCTACAGGAATCAGACTAACAGTTATCTCCAAACAGTGGAGCTTTTCTCACCAGTAGTCAAATCAGCATCTATAACAGTGGGACAAAAGGCAAGCCTGCCAGCCGTGCTCACTCAGAAGACCAGTTCTCTTCCAAGTGTAAAGACTGACTTTGCACGTCCCAGACCTGGCTTAACTGTTCACCGCTGCATACCCAGAACACCATGGAGGCCACGTTCTTCTCTGTAGAGCACCGGAACGATCCGAATGGACGTGGCCTCTCAGCCTGATTGCTGAGGTGACCCTCCACCTGAAGATGCTTTTGTGAGGCCCCCCTCCTTTCGCTCCACAATGGTGTTCTGGTGGAAGTTGGCTGACTCTTGGTTGTAATCTTCACAGTTCCAAAAGTGTTGGCCAAACCGAAGTGTAACATCATATCTAAAAGGATATTCTCAGGGTGTGAAGCACTTTCTGTACTTTGTGTGATGCCCACATTGACTCTTGTGGGAAAGAAAACTTCCTGTCTTTGGTGTGTGTCCACATTGACATAACAGCCAAACTGGCTATGACTGTGTTTTTCCTGTTCTAGCCAAAACAATGTAGAAATTGTTCAAGTACATTATTGTTTGGTGCATTGTGTCCCCTCAGTGTCATCTTTAGGGCTAGGGAAGTCACTACATGCCAGGCCATTCGATTAGTCTCTACTTTTGTGATAGTCAAACAACCAGCGTGGAAGAAAATTGATACAACTGCAGTGGCTAGGTCCTTTGTGCCTCTTTCAGAATCAGGAGTGATAAAAGCATAGTTACATTGGCAGAGAAGGGACATTACCTTGACTTAAATCATTTTGCTCCTGTTCCTCTGGACGGGTGTCAGGGCAGTGACTGAGCCAGCCTGGCACAGGCAGGCCTGTAGTGTGGGGCTCTTGATCATCGTTGTGCAGGGCAGCAGTCCCCCAGGTACAGGCCCTCCCTGCCGGGCTTCACTCTGACTCGTTCTCCAGCTTGCCGCCTTCTCATGAAGCAACTTGGTTCTAACCAGAATGGCTCCTCCAATGCTACTGCTAATGCACTAGTGTCCTTGCAGGGGCTCCTGGGGCCCTGCCTGGATGACCTGGGGACAGCAGCAGACTGGTCTCAGTGAGACCCATGCCCCTCCACATGGCTGCAGAGCCCAAGGCTGGTTATGGCCACCTTGCTACCCTTGAGACTTGGACACTACCCAGGGTGTTGGAGACTTCTTATCTTTTAAAAGAAATGGGAACCATCTTTTGAGTGAATAGTACCATAGATTCATTATAATTTCAATCGCAGATGACAACAGCTGTCTGAAAATATTAAATGGGAAACTGCAGAACTAGCCTTCAAACGAAGCACTGTTGTGAGTAGGTGCCATTGTGCCCAGCAATGGCACCATCGTTTTGGACATGGGTCCTCACTGTACATACACTCCATTCACCAGTTAGTTTGTGTTGCTCTTGGTTTCTGCTCCACTGTGGCTAGACTGCCCCAGTGTGTTCAAGTACTTTCTGCCCTGTCTAGTTTTATATTACCTTGACACAAGCTAGAGTTATCTGAAAGGAGGGACCCTCAGTGGAGAAAATGCCCCCATAGGATCCAGCTGTAACACATTTTCTTAGTGAGTGACTAATGTGGGAGGACACAGCCCGTTGTGGGTGGTGCCATCCCTGGGCTAGTGGTCCTGGGTGCTATAAGAAAGCAAGATGAACAAGCCAATAAGCAGCGCCCCTCCATGGCCTCTGCATCCACTCTGCCTACAGGTTCCCGCCCTGTTTAGAGTTCTGTCCTACTTCTTTTAGTGATGAACAGTGATGTGGAAATGTAAGCCAGATAAACCCTTCCCTACCCAGCTTGCTTTTTGGTCATGTTGTCTCTTCACAGCAAGAGTGATCCTAAGTAAGGTAGGGCCCAAAGCTCCAGTGTAGCGGTGGTGATGACTCGGATAAACTGAAGGGATGGGGGAAGTTGCTTTCTTAAGGTGAAAAGCTGAAAGTTCTTAAAATGTGCATGCTGACTATTCACTTCATCCTGTGCCTAATTTATAACTAACTCTCTCATATGTGCAGGAAAGCACGTGTGCATAAGGTCTGGGTTTGGTGCTGTCTACTTTGGGGGCCTTGGAATGTATCGTGTCTCCTCATGGATAAGGAGAGACTTCTATTCAGTGGTATGAAATATTGTACACAATTTCCACACTGTCCTCAATTTCCTCATCTTCCAAAATTGAAACTGTATTAAGCAACACCTTCCTCTCCTACCCTCCCTCCCTCCCTCCCTCCCTCCCTCCCTCCCTCCCTCCCTCCCTCCCCCCCTCAGATAACTGCTCTTCTGCTTCTTGTTGTGTGAGTTTGGTTATTTAGATACTTCATGTACATGGATTCATCAAAAATAGTTTGATTTTAATATTGTCTTATTTCACTTAGAATGTTCTCAAGGCTCACGAATGCTGTGTATGACAGAATTCCTTTGCTTTTTGATGTGGAGTACCCTTTCACTGTGTGAATATACATGTCATTATTCGTCTGTTGATAGATGTTTGGATTGTTTGTACCCATATGTAAATAATGCTGCTATGCACACGTTGTGGAAAACCTCCTTTTTCAGTTCTTTTGCGTGTATAAATACGAGTAGGATTGCTAGATGATATGCAGTTCCATTTTTAATGTCCTAAAACCATCATTTTGTATAGGTGTGCATGTATATGATTCTTGAGTGGGGGTGCACATGCGGAAGTCAGAGGACAGGATCTTTTATGGGTTCCAGAGATTGAACTCAAGTCACTATGCTCGCATGGCAAGCACATTTTCCTCCTGAGCCATATTGTCCCATTTTTAACTCTGAGAAATTGTTATAGTATTGTCATAGGGGCTATCATATTTGCTTTCTACCAGCCATGTCCACCATCTGGCCATGTTGTCGGGGCTGCTCTCAGATCCCTGATTCTCCTTTTCCCTCTCAGACGTTGAGAACAGATTTTTGTTTTTGTTTTTGTTTTTTTTAGTGTTGCCATTGTTTGGGTCAGATGACTTTGAATGTGGTTTAATATGTATTTCTGTCCCTCCAACTTTTATGAGGCATGTCAGTGATGTACTTGTCATTCTGTTACCCTTAAACTACACACTACTGGGTTGTGCTTGCACTACTTTGAGGACCTGGATATTACTGTACAATAAACAGATATCAGGAATCATAAAACCAAGTAATTAACATAGCAGGGAAGGAGCCCCCCTAGCTTGTCTTCTTTAACTTTATTCCCATACAGTTTTGTACTGAGAAACAGAAGGTTGTAAAGACCCACTGTCTAGAGCTGGCTCTGCCATCCCATAATCAGCTCCAAACGCTGACACCATTGCATGCACTAGCAAGATTTTGCTGAAAGGACCCTGATATAGCTGTCTCTTGTGAGACTATGCCGAGGCCTAGCAAACACAGAAGTGGATGCTCACAGTCAGCTATTGGATGGAACACAGGGCCCCCAATGGAGGAGCTAGAGAAAGTACTCAAGGAGCTGAAGGGATCTGCAACCCTATAGGTGGAACAACAATATGAACTAACCAGTACCACCCGGAGCTTGTGTCTCTAGCTGCATATGAATCAGAAGATGGCCGAGGCCATCAGTGGAAAGAGAGGCCCATTGGTTGTACAAACTTTATATGCCTCAGTACAGGGGAACGCCAGGGCCAAGAAGTGGGAGTGGGTGGGTAGGGGAGTGGGTGGGAGGGTATGGGGGACTTTTGGAATAGCACTGGAAATGTAAATGAAGAAAATACCTAAAAAAATAAATAAATAAATCTAAAAAAAAAAAAAAGAATTAAAAAACCCAAGGAAAACCCACCAAAAAAAAAAAAAAAAAAAGCACTGACTGCCCTTCCAGAGGTGCTGAGTTCAAATCCCAGGAACCACATGGTGGCTCGCAACCATCTGTAATGGGATCGGATGCCCTCTTCTGGTGTGTCTGAAGACAGTACAGTGTACATACATACATTAAATAAATAAATAAATAAATAAATAAATAAATAAATATTTTTTAAAAAGGAAGATTCACTGTCTGAGCTGTGCGCAGAGCTGCGATGTACACAGACTGCTTAGAGCCTTGATGGTGCACAGGCCTTTATCTTGTGCAGTCAGAGCTGTGACCTTTATGGTTATTTAATGAGGACCTTGTTTGTCCACCAGTAGGTGCCAGCTGCTCTGTCACCTTTTCATCTCTGCTGTCCACTGCGTGTCATTTCTTAAAGTCAGTTTTCTGTGCAAGCTGTTTAAACCTGTAGACCAACTCCTACGTGACAACAGGGTAGACTGAGCTTCACCACCTAGGAACAATGGCTGTGCTCAGTTTCAGTTACACCAGTGACTTTGCTGTTAACTTAGGAAACACAAGAAAATATTGTAACTTAAAAGATAAAGCTAGGGGCTGGAGAGATGGCTCAGCAGTTAAGAGCACTGACTGTTCTTCCAGAGGTCATGAGTTCAAATCCCAGCAACCACATGATGGCTTACAACCATCTGTAATAAATTAAAAAAAAAAAAAGATAAAGCTAGAACTTTCTTAAGTATTACGTGCTGTAAACCAGAACTATGGTGACTCTAGTAGTTACCTTCCACAAAGATTAAAAATGGACAGAATTTGCTGTGTCCAACAGCACACACAAATTATACTGTAAACGTGAGAATAAGAAGTTAGAGCTTGCATAGTACTTTTTCTCCAAAAGAGCCCTGAACTTGATGCTTGTTGCTAATTAGAATTCTGAGGATTTCTTCCTTGAAAACACAGTATTTATATCTAATATAATACAACATTCAAACAAGGAGCTGAAGAGATAGCTCTGTCTATAAAGTGCTTGCTGTGGAAGCCTGAGGAGTTATGTTTGGATTCTCCAGTACTCAAGCTAGGAACGGTAACTCCACCATAGAGGACCAGCAGAGACCCGTGACTCCCTGGAGCCTCTTGGCCAGCCAGTCTGTCAGTGAGAGACCCTGTCTTGAAAAATAAGGTAAAAAGTGACTAAGGAAGATCCCTCGGGCCTGCACATGCATGTACACACGTGCACCGCCACACACATGAACACTCAACATATGTACCACACACAGATACAAATACAATTTCTCTTACCCCTTTAGAGTGTAATCCCTAACATAGAAGACTACCTTGCAGTTGTTTTATGTGTGCCTGGCTTTAGGTGTTTGCCCTGTAAAACAGACAGCATTTACCATTGTCTTGTAGTATAGTGAGTCATAATTGTAGACAAGATGGATGGTCCTGAAGACTTTAGCTAATATAGCCAGCTGTCCAGGAATCAGCTGAGTTTCCCAGGCGGCAAAGCAAGGAGGCGAGGGCAGGTGTAGTGCAGTGCTCAGCCATCCAGTATGTCTGCACTTTGACCCACTTCAGGAAAAGTGAAACTTAGAGGGTGGCTGCCTCTGTTACTGATCTAACACTGGTTTCCAGTGTGTAAGGATTTCCTTAAACTTCTTAACGCAGCATTCACTTCAGTCTTTATGGGACTGCGCGCTTCCCACAGGTGGTTTTCTGCTTTGCCTTTCAGTAAACCCTCACCTTTTAGCAGGTTTGCTTACACTGTTCTTGTTTTGGGGTGTGAAGGTTGGCATTTATTTAGATGGGTTTTGAGTGTTGCTGATCTTTGACAATTCATAATTAAGTATTCTTCCATTCTTACCTTACTATGGACTGAGCCAGGTTAGGATGGAACTGACCTATTCTGTATTACCTCTCCTTGAAAATGGAATTGGTATGAGCTCTGTGACATATGGTGAAGTGGGTATATGACTTCCTTTAATGCTAAGAATTGTTAAGATGGGCAGTCTTGGCTAAGTCTCTCAAATGTAGTGTGCCTCAGTAGCCTATCAGGGTAGTGTGCCTCAGTATCCTATCAGGGTAGTGTGCCTCAGTATCCTATCAGGGTAGTGTGCCTCAGTAGCCTATCAGGGTAGTGTGCCTCAGTAGCCTATCAGGGTAGTGTGCCTCAGTAGCCTAACAGGGTAGTGTGCCTCAGTAGCCTATCAGGGTAGTGTGCCTCAGTAGCCTATCAGGGTAGTGTGCCTCAGTAGCCTATCAGGGTAGTGTGCCTCAGTAGCCTATCAGGGTAGTGTGCCTCAGTAGCCTATCAGGGTAGTGTGCCTCAGTAGCCTATCAGGGTAGTGTGCCTCAGTAGCCTATCAGGAATTGGAACTTTTGCAAATTCGCCAAATGGTCAGCTAGTCTTTGTCTCTGTCTCTGTGTCTCCCTTTTCGGTGTGTTTATGTCACTTTCTTTGTTTCTATCTCTCTGTGTTTATATTAGTGGTGCCACCCACTCTCTCTGTTTCTCTGTCTCTGTCTGTGTGTGTGTGTGTCTGTGTGTGTGTGTGTCTGTGTGTTTGTGTGTGTGTTTGAGAGTGGTCTTTTTTTGTTTAGAAGATTATTCAGGGTGCTTGGTTTTTGTAGTGAGCCATAGATTTGTTAAACATACAAATCAGCTGAAAGGCTGAAACACATTTTCCCCTAACATTTTAGCCCTCATTTTACAGTGGCTTATTTTTTTGTACTTAAGATCATTTTAATTTAAATTGCATTCATAAATTGAGCATTTTAAAGCACCTATCTGGTAAATCTTTCAGAATGCATCTAGATCTGGTATTTATTAATTAAAAAAAAAAAGAAAATAGAGGTTTAAACTTAAAGTCACAAGGCAAAACCAGTTACTCAGAAGCATTTTAAATTAGAACCAGCAGTTTAACTTTTAATTATACTAATACGCAGGGTTTCTTAATCCAGGTGTTTGGGTGGCCAAATGGAGACCCGCGTCTCAGCCTGACTCGGAGCTGTAATCAGGCTTTGCTTCCCCTTCTGATTCCAAGCGATTAATCGGTCAGGAAACCAGCACCGTGTATGTGTATTGTGAAGCTTCGGCTCAACAAAGAAGACCTTTTCAATTTCACCATGATTTCCGTTTGAGGCTCCCCTTCCTAAGCTTGCGTGGGGTTCTGCTTGGCAATAGCGGAGGAGAACTCTGATGATAACACATGGGACCTGCAGCTACACACATGCAGGATGCTCAACCAGTTTCATCTGGTTTCATGCTCCTGCCAGTGGTGACTCTGAGGCCATGCCTTGCAGGTGGGCCTCTTCCCAAGCCTGCCTCCATGGTGGTCAGGTTTCAAGCTATTTAATCCTCACATAGAATGGGTCTGTAGTCTCCAGGATAGGTGACTGATTTATTTCAATTAATCCATTGATTGCTTTATTAAGCTCAGAGTTTTTCTCTTTCTTAAAAATTAGATTTATATTTTTTCTTGTATGTGTATGAATGTTTGCCTGTTTGTACATATGCCCTGTGTGTGTGCCTTGTGTTGATGGAGGCCAGAAGCACCATCAGATGCTCCATCAGATGCTGGAGTTATGGATGTCTCTTACCCACCATGTGGGTGCTGGGAACTTCTCTGCAAGTGCGATGAGTGCTCGTGTGCAGACTCTTCCCCAGCTCCTCTTCTGCACGGAGGATAAGCAGGGACTGAAGCTGCTCACAGCCTACGTACCGAGGGATTTGAGACTTGGTTTGGATCATAGGCTTCTTTTTTCCTCTGCTCTGGACTTTGCAGTAGAAATGTAGTGTGCACTGCACTATGATCTAAATCTTTTAGTCGTCATAGTAAGTGATTTTCAATAATTTTTAACCAGTGCAATTCAGTTTTTATTTTCACCTGCAATCAATATAGGAGTTGACATATTACGTATTTTTTTTTATTAGTCTTAACTAAGCCATATTTCAGGTGCTCAATAGCCACATGTGTGGCCTCTGTTTTGGGCAGTGGAGTCCTTTACCTTTGCAGCTTAGTATAATTGCTTCGTGTATAACAATTATTTTAGGGACAGATTTATAGGATGGAGCGAAATGTAAACTGTTCTAAAATACTTATCTTTCCTTTCCCTTAAAGGCCCTTCCCTCCTCGATGATTATAGTAGCAGTGTATTGTCCTGTGGTAGCTGCTGTTTTCATTATTCTGAAGATGGTCAACTATCGACTCCACAGAGCACTTGATGCCGGGGAAATTGTAGATAGGAGTGCAAAGGAGTTCACAGATCAGCGAGCCAAAGCCGAACAAGGCAACTGTTCAACAAGGAGGAAGGACAGCAACGGTCCAAGGTAAGAGACCATCACCAGCGTGCTTGCCTTGTAGATGTAAATGACAATGTGAGTACTGTGTCCAAGGTGAGGGGATGAGTGTGCAGGGATGTAGGTGGTAGTGAGCATGGAGTGATGTGTTTGCTCTCCTGCCCCGTGTTCTCCTGAAGGTGTGAAGCAGCATTAGTCTACCACTGTGTGCGCATTGGTAACTGTAGGTTGTAATCTCAGAAAGAAGACAGAAACTAGCATGTTTGGAGGACTCATCATTCAACAACTTAGGACAGTAATGCTACTTGATAACGGTTACAGTGAAGAGCAAGACACAGGAACCATAACTGAAAGAAAGTTATGCATGGTTTGTAAATCTCAGCATCATAACAATTACACATGCAGAAGCCCAACAAGGTGACATGTAACCTGTAACCCTAGCAGATGGAAGCAGGAAGATCCCATATTCTAAGCTGCCCTAGTCTTATGTGGAAACGCTCTCAGGAAGAAGAAAGAAAAAAATGCATATAACACTAAAATGTATATATAGCTTAAGTAAATTTTATATTTTATATAATCTGCATTTTCCACTCGATGTGTTGTAAATATCTTTCAGTTTTATATTCTTACAAGTATCCCTCTGTTGCTTGGTTACACTGTAGCAGTTTCCTTGGCTCCACCAACTCTATGTTTTTGACAGAGGGATCAAGTTTATCTGTATGGCCAGAAGTGTCTTGAGTTTTTACAAAGTAATGCACACCACTGACCTGAGTCTCACAGACAGCTCTGGTGTGGACTGGGTGTGTAACTTCATTTGGTCCTTGAAATGGTACTGCCAGTGCCATGTTACACAGCTGTGGGACTGAGTAATAGCACCCAATACACGCCACAAGCTGGGTCTGCTTTTAGCAAACTCAGCATAACATGAGTGATTTCAGGTTATAATGTAAGGACAATACAGCAACAGTGTGGCTCCTCCACCCACAGCATCTCTGTATGCCTCTCACTCACTAGTTCATGCCACCAGTCATAGCCTGAGTTTCTACCTTCCTTCCCCTCTCTGGTTTATTGAGCAAGCATTTTACTTTTGTAATAATGTTGCTCACTTTGGTAATCACAAACTACCATTATTCTCATTAGGTATCCATTGGTATCTGCGAGCTTCTTAAAGCTGGGCCTTGCTTTCCTGTAACCGGATCTTAGCTCTTAAGTTAGTGCTTGGCACTGACAGTTACTCAGGAAATATTTGAAGTAGTAAAAGCACTTTACTTTGATAGTTTTAATGACATAAACTGCATTGTATAGATGTATTGTAATTTAACTTCTGTTTTTAAAAATAAATTCTTTATTCACTTACTGTATGCATATGTGCCTGAGCACCATGTGCCTGCATGGTGTCCTTGGGATCCGAAGGCATCAGGTCTCTGAACTGGAATTACAGATAGTTGTGAGCTGCCGTGTGGGTGCTGGGAACCCAGTCTGGGTCCTCTGCAAGAGCAGCCGGTGCTCTTACTGCTGAGCCGTCTCTACAGCCTCCTATTTTTAGTTACATTACTATTTGAAATTTAAATTTTATTGTGAGAAAGATCCCTGTGGTGCTTATTTTAAATTATTATAGTTTTAATCTCAACTTACCAGAAGTATAACTCCTGGAAAGGCTACGCTGGCCTGTGCACTGTCTACACAATGATATGTCCCATTTGCCTGTCGCTGCTACTTGTCTTCTTGTGTATACTGTAAATCCCTTGATTACTTAACACACCTAATACAGTGTAAATGTATGGATGGGGTTATTATATTGCTTAGGGAATAATAAGAAAAACATTATACATATTTAGTGTAGACATACTTTTTTTCTCTTTCTAAACACTTTTGATCTACAACTGGCTAAATCACTGGATTCGGAGCATGCAGATGTGGAACCCAAGTGTATCCATGTCAAGTTCTCTGCCTTATTTTCTGCAAGTGCTCGTGCACGTATGTGCGCGTGCGCACACACACACACACACACACACACAATCTCTCTCTGCTGTTTTTATCATTGTAGTTCATAACAGGCCTAATACTTAGTAATATGAATCCTCCTCAATGTTTTTACCCTCATTATTACTTTGGTTATTCTGATGTACATATTTTAATTTTTGGTGATATATACTTGCTTATTCTCTAAAATATTTTCCATTGGAATTTTGATGATAAATGTATTAAGTTTTGAGAAAGCAAACCATTGAGAGAGAGAACGTTCAAGAATGTAGTAGGGATTTTGTTTATTTTTGTATCATACAAAATTATAAACTTGAGAGTTCCGCACACTTCTTCAGTGTATTCCATATAAAGGGGAGACAAGCTTGAGAGCCATTAGTTGAACATACAGTGTGCACTCTGCAACTTCGAACCTGTCAAGCCACACCCTGCCCAGGGGAGCTGCACACTGCTGACTGATCTGGGCTTTGTATTATTTCTGATTGTGTGCTCTTGGCATGCAGTTACATGATTATGTTGTCAGCTGGTGAGGCAAATAGATAACTCACTTTAGAGTCTCAGAGCGAGAACATGTGGAGGGCTATGTGCACCGCCAGGAGCACCCTGGCTCATGGAGCCACCCTGACATTGTCTTGTCTCTGCTTATAAACAGTATGTGTTCAGTTAGCTTCTGTTGATTGTGTTTACATTTTCCTTTATTTTAAAGAACCTACTCTGAAAATGTGTATGTTAGAGTGTATATCAAACATAAGGGTAATTTGGAGACTAATATTCAGGTCAGTATGTAAGCACTCACTGCTTAGCTGAGGACATAAAACAGTATATAGCCACCGAGGAGCTCATGCATGGTTTCCTGTCATCTACGCTTTCTTTCAGCACTGAACATTTCCCTGACTTTTCCATGAAGATTTCTATACCTTCTGTTTTCATCACGACATGGTCCTGATAGATGTTCCTAATGTGTTTATTGTTTATTTTGTGTGCTTTGAGTTATCCTGTATATCTCTGTCTAGGGACATTTTCACAATACCTTTTCAGACTTAAGTGACTGTTGCGTAGCTATTATTTGTTCGCATTCACCATCAAACAGGCCATACATACTCCAGGGAGAGAGCGTAATCAGATGATTTCCAGCTTTCTCCTCTGATGACACATTGCGGATCTTCTGGTACACTTGTGTATAGCTAGCATATGCAAGCTGCTTCTTAGGGTATCTTTGAGCTCATTTTATTGGGTAATTCCAAGCTATTTGCCACAGTGATTGTTACCAGTTAATTTTCAAAGATCTCATTGTTCAGTATTCACATGAACATGTGATACTGGTAAAAATTTAGCATTTAGCCATACATACCTGTAATCCTAGCACTCAGTAGGCTGGGGCAGAAGGATTTCTGTGACTCTGAGACCAACCTGGCTGCAGAGTGAAACCTTAAAAGATGAACAGCACTTTGCCATTCAGGAGTCTACACCAAGCTTCGCTGTGACTTGGAGTTGCTTCCTCGTACTTCATCATCACGTGGGTGCCAGTTAGCTTTCTCTCCTTTCTGTTGCCCATTTGTGAAGTGTGAAGCTGTCTTTCTTGTTGACTAATAGGAATTGTTCATTTATTTATATCACTGTTTATTACATATGGTAAGGCATCTCTGAGTTTGCTGTTTTCTTTCCTAAGATTCTTAGGATTGTTAAATTTTGTTGTTGTTTTGAGATGGGGTCTTAACAGGCTAGCCTTGAAATGTAGCTGAAGGTGGCCTTGAACCCTTGATCCTTCTGCCTCCAATGCAAGGTGTTGGGCTTAGAGGCAAGTATATGACATTTGGCTTAATTATCATACTTCTTAAGACTTTTGTTTTGTTGGTACTGGGGACAGAATCCAGGAACTTGGGAATGCCAGAAATGAATGTTCTTTATCTGCTGAACTGTATCTTTAACCCATTCTTGGATTAATAAAACCACATCATCATCATCATCATCATCATCATCATCACCACCTAGTAACTGACATTCCTGTGTCTTCCAGAAGTATTCCCTGTACAGAGATCTGATATTCTTCTGTATTTTTTAACACTTTATTTTAGTTTTGAGTGTTATCTCAATTATTTCAGTCCACAGTGTCATGTAAGGGTTCAGACTTAGTTTCCCTCCGGTATAGTTTAACTGACTCTTTTTGATAGCAGCCACCGTATTTTCTCTGCTAGGAATGGAATTGCATTCACAGCCGCGTGCTCCTGGACGTCCTTTCTGTGGTGCTGGTCCAGTCGCCTGTGCCTCACTCACACTTTGTGTTACAGAAGCTTTAGGCCCGGCTTGTGGTAGCCTTGCTCACGACGGGAGAACTGTAGCCATCATGGCTGCTCCAGCCTTGCTCACATGAGGAGTGAGGAGAACTGTAGCCACCTTGGCTGCTCTTTGTTCTTTGGCATTTTTCTGTTTTTAATCAGAATTGCTTTGAAAATGTAGATTCTTCGTCAGAGTCTGCATTTCTCTGTAGTATGTTAACTTTCTCCATCTAATCTTTCAAAATTCCTTTAGGGTTTATAGTTCTCCATTAAAAATAAGTTTATTAAATTATTTTAGTTTTCTACTTCAAGTTTTAAATTTTTGCTATCTTATTTCTCTCCTAAATGTAGTAGTTTTCATTGTATCCAGAAATCTATTTAATTTCGGTATCAATGAGGCACATTGTGTAATTTGTTTTCCTGTGTGATAGCAGTTTTACTTCCTTCTTTTTAGCCCTACTTCTTGTTTAATTGGGTTTTGTTGACTGTGGCTTTTAACACCTGCTTAGATTGAAATAGAACTGGAGTACATCTTCATCTTTTCCTTTTTAAAACTATTTTTTAATTAAAATAGAATGATATCACTTCCCTCTCTTCCCATTCCTCTCTCCAGCTTCTCCCAGGTCCCCACCTCTGACTCCTCCTCTGCCCTTCTCTCAAATTGACAGCCTCCTTTTCTTTATTGTTGTCACATATGTATCAGCGTATATGTGTGTACACAATATGTAAATACCATCTGAGACAGTTTTGTCATTGGTGTGTATATGGGTTTAGGGCTGACCACTGTGAATCAGACAGTTAATTCTTGGAGAAGGTGGTTCTCCTTCCCAGCCATCATTAGTTCTCACAGTTCTTTCTCTGGGTGCGTGGGACCCCCCGAGATTTCCCCCTTCCATATTAGCATGTTCATTAATACTGCCATTTTTCGGGTCTTGTTTATGCCGCCATTTCTAAGGGAGTGTTCCACAGCTGCCTAATACAGTCTTTCCGCCCTCTTTCCTTGATGTTCCCTGCACCATAGATGCAGGATCTGTAGAAGTATCCATTGAGGGTGGGCTCCCCAGGATCAGTTGATCTCTGCATTGCATCCAGTTGTGGTTTTCTGTTGTGGTTTCTATTTCTCTATAAAGAAAACCTTTGATGAGGGGCGGTGACTGTACTCACACCTGAAGACTTGGAACTAGGAACAGCAAATGAGAGAGAACATGCAGTGTTTATCTTTCTGGGTCTGAGTTTTCTCTTTTCTAGGTCCATCCATTTAGTGATACATTTCATGATTTCAGTTTTCTTTGTAACTAAATTTATTGTTCATGTACCTCATTTTTATTACCCATTCACTGGCTGACGGACATTAGATTGTTGTGTCTGCTGGCTGCCATTGTTATTAGAGCATCAGTGATCATGGTTGAGCACGGATTTGAGGACTAGGATGCTTTGTCCTTTGCATAGTTGGAACTGCACAGTTGGCTCACAGGGGAGATGCACTTCTGGTGTTTTGAGGTGTTTCCTCTTACAGCACGACCGTGTAGATTTCTGCTACAGGTTTTTGTGCATCTCCTTTCTTTACTCTCCCACCAGTGAGCCTCACATTCCGTTCTGAGGGGAGGAAACAGTCGGGACCACACACAGTTCCTAAGTAGAGCCAGCCGTTGTGTGTGTGGTACCTTAGGGCACTCAGTTGATTGCATGAGTGAGTGTCTCCTGGAGCCTATGGTTTTTGGTGCCCTCTTGTGTGACAGAGCAATTCAAAAATATTTAAATCTTATCTTAAGGAGTTAGAATCTTTAATGCTTGTATTATATTTTTAAACTGTTATATGAGGAAGTTGATAAATTGAATTTAAGGATTTGGATGCGAATATTCTAGAGACAGGCTGCATTTTCTGTTTTTTTTTTTTTTCTGGTGGTAATGCTTGTTAATGCTATGAACCAAAGCTCTATTTAATCTATATGAAGCTGGATTTCAGGCTAAGGTTTCTAAGAGAGAGCTACTCTGCTTAGGGACAGTGTGTGTGTGTGTGTGTGTGTGTGTGTGTTAAATCTATTCCTATTTTCATAGGCACAATTATAATCTAGAGTTCAGTTATAAACTTAGTATTATGAGAGTGTTAGGGTGTTTTTGACCAGAGCCTGAGCCTCAGTAGTTGATATGATACTGATGACCCCAAACCTAGTTTGTGACACCTCTTCTAATTCATATTAAACAACTTCTGCTTCTCTGTACATTGTTTTGTGTTTTGTTTTTTAAACAGATGGGGAAACTAAGACACAAAGGTAGCAGCTTCCTGACTTTGCTTCTTTGCTTACTGCACAGTTGAAATTGCTGTTCTTGGCAGGGCTGTGCTGAGTTCTCCATTGCTAAACTTGGCAAGTCTCGCTAATAGGGCAAGCATTTTGTGTGTTAAAACATACTTAGAGTTGCAGAGAGGGCAGACTGATAGACATTTTATTAGAGTACTTTTAAAATAATGGTGGTGGTGTCCCTCTCTCCTTTTTTTTTTTTTTCCTTTTTAGATTTGTCCATTTTTGTTTTTTGAATCCGTCCTTTCTCACCCCTCTGTATTGACTAGGGACCAGTCAGTGTTCATTCTAGATGATGGTTCCTCATCTGGGAGTGATTCTAGCCCCTGGGCATCTGACAGTTGTATGAGAGTTTCTAGCGTTCACTGCTAGGGTGTGCTGCTTGGCAGAGATGCTGCCAGCCACTGTGCACAGGCAGTCCTTGCATCGTGAATTACAGAGCCCCAAGTGTAGACAGGGATAGAGTGAGGAAACCTGCTCTACGTAGCAGTGAGGAATTGGGCCAGAGGAACTTGGATGTGAAAGACAGTGCAGTTTCTTAGAAAGAGTGTGCGTGGCTTTAAGTTTAAGTTTTGCAGACCTGACATTCAAACATACCTGCCTCAAGTGTATGACAAATAAAGAGCCGATTCTCTCACACACTGTAACTCCCTGGGCAGCAGTGTTAGCTTGCTTACTTTGAGACCTCTTGCTAGAGATTGCCTCTTCTAGTATTTCACTTTTTTATTTGTAAAACGAGAATAGTAGCACTTACAAATTTTAAGGAAGTTTCATCAGAAACACAAACAAATCAAGTACTTGTAAGACTGGGATACAATCACTTAGATTATGACCACTTGAGGTTTGTTTGTTTGTTTGTTTAAATCAGAAAAAGTATATGAAAGTGAGCAAGATTGTCTTGCCTCTGACTGGCTAAACAAATATCTGTCTATATGGTGAAATATTATTTGGTCACAAATATAAATGAGGTATTGCATGCTACAATGTGGTTGACTCTTGAATATGTTATATTATATTATGTTATGTTATGGGAAGGAGGCCATTTCAGGCCATTATGTGCTACATATGATCTGCAATGCCCGGGTGGGCACATCTGTAGAGATAGGAGGTTAGTGTTTGCTAGTGTAGGAGGATGGTAGGAAAGATAGAGGAGAGCTGCAGGTAAAGTGTCTGTCTGTGAAGGGATAAAAGTGTTCCAGAATTGAGTATGATGATGGTTTCGTAACTTTATGAATATGCAGAAACATTGACTTACACAGATACATTCTGTGGTATATGAATAAAGGCCATGTATATGCACATACATGTAGAGACATACAAAGCAGGATGAAGGCTTTTCATCCTTCCTCTGGCATAGAGTGTTTTGTCCTTCATCATCACTATGCCCTGCATCTTTTAGTGCCTGTGGGTCTGACTGAGTTGAGTGGGTCCATTCTAGTAACATTGCTAGGTGCTTCCCATGCAGACTCAGTGTGGTGATAGCTGCACATAACATACCCTTTTTTGATGTAGCCTGTATTACTGCTATGAGTTAATGCTGAGCAGCTAACGAACTGGAACATATCCCCTCTCATGTGAGGTATTAATATACTTAATTGGCCATGATCTTGGTAACGAGTTTTTAGGATGCTGTATTTATATAGATGTATAGCAAGTTAGAAAGTTATTTCTTAGTGGCCTAACTTCATTAAGCTAACCAGGAACATTATTGTTCTGAAACCTTTAGTAATAGAAAGTATCCTAGTTTGGGTTTTATTGCTGTGAAGAGATACCATGACCATGGCAGTTTTTATAAAAGAGAACATTTAATTGGGGGCAGGCTTAGAGTTTCAGCGGTTCGGTCCATTATCATCATGGGAGGAAGCATGGCAGCATGCAGGCAGTCATACATGGTGCTGGAGGAGGAGCTGAGAGGTTGTTTTGTTTTGTTTTTTTAATTCACTTTATGTCCCTACCACAGCCTCCCTCCTCCCTCTCTTCCAAGTCCCACACTTACAAATCCCTGCCCCCATTGCCCCTAGGAGAAGGGGAACTCCCTTTGGCTACCACCCCACCTTGGCACATCCTCTCCCACTGAGGCCCAAACAGGCAGGCCAAGTAAGGGGAAAGGGATTCAATAGCAGGGACTAGAATCTGAGACATCCCCTGTTCCACTTGTCAGGGAAACCACACCAGCACCAAGCCGCACATTTGTTACACATGCGTAGGGGTTCTGGGTTTAATTCCTGAATGTTGGACCCAGATGGTGGCCACTATCATCCTGGCCTCAATGTCTGTAGTAGCTCTAGGCTTTAAAGTCTACCAGAAGTGCTGGAGAGACGGCTCAGCAGGTGAGACCACTGACTGCTCGTCCAGACAGTTCAGGTTTGGTTCCCAGCATCCACGTGGCAGCTCGAAACAACCTGTAACTCCAGTTCCAGGTGATATAATGCCTTCCGGTCTCTTCAGACTATTGGCACGTACATGCTGCAGAGACATGCACACAGGTACAGCATTTACATCCATAAAATTAAGGTTTAAAAAAAAGATAAACAGAAAACAGAGAAAAAAATGTCAACCATGGGACTCCTGGCCTGATCCATACTAGTCTGAACTGGACTAATTCGTTTTCTCCAGAACTACGTACTCTCACGTCCAGAGCGGGGCTATGTTGATGGTGTTTGATAGCTATAGTCCTGTTTGTTGGAGTCAACATAATCTAAATCTTGTGAGAATTTGGGGTGAGGTGATTAGATCACTGGAAAAATGTGGGGGATTGGCTAAGATGGTGACTGGTAAGCTCTAAAGGAGAACAAGTAATTCCGCCCTGGCCTTCGGCTTTCTAAGACTGTTGTTACTAATTAGCATCACTTCATAGTCAGGCCTTTAGCTCACTAAACACAAATCTTTGCTTCTCAGTTTGTTTGGTTTTTACTTATTTTTTCTCTTTTTTTCTTTATTTACTTAATTTTAATTTTTATGTATTTTTTGAGACAGAGTCTCTACATAGCCTGGGTGTTCCTGGAACTCAGTATGTAGACCAGACTGACCACTAATTCACAGTGACCCATCTGCCTCTGCCTCTACACTGCTGAGATAAAGGCATATGCCACTATGCCCAACAAACAAACCATAAATCAAAAAGCACAGGTTTCCAGTTCTTTCAGCAATTAGTACACCGCATAAGTTCACTTTCCTTATAAAAGCACAGCTGAGTCTTCCCTGGCACGTTGATCTTTGTGTCAGACAGTTAGTTGGATAGGTCTCTTGGAAACCTCAGCTAGCATGGTATCTGACTGCTTTCAGTTGGCCTCTTGCTCCTGCTCTTGGGAAACAGATGGCAACCGCTTCTTTGCAAGGGTGGTTTTATGGCCTGGGCCATCAACTCTTTGCTTCCTGTAATTAAGGCCAGCTTCTCCTTGGGTTTGTGTGGACAGTCTGCAATAGGAGATAAGTTTGAGTACGTCCATCCTGGTGTGGTTATTAGATGGTCCCAACTCGCAGCTTAACAGACTTCACTCTGTGTTTACTCTGTGAAAAAGCAGGACCTCTGTTGGGCGCAGTGGTGCATGCGAGTTTGAGACCAGCCTGGTCTATATAGTAGGTTCTAGAATAAACAGAACTGTGTAAAGACACTGTTGCAACGACAACAAAAAAGAAAAAAAAAACAGGACCTCTTGGTTTTGTAGAAAACAAGACAGAAGCCAAACAAAGGAGGTTGTCAGTGACAGTTGATGACAGTTGCTCTCTTTCTCCCATTTTCCTGCACAGTGACCCTGGAGGAGGGATTGAGATGTCAGAATTCATTCGGGAGGCCACACCTCCGGTTGGCTGCAGTTCAAGAAATTCTTATGCTGGTCTAGACCCAAGCAATCAGGTAGGAGTGTACTTCTATGCTGTGCCTTAGTCCCTCTTTCTGGTGCTAGTGCTAGCCAGAAAGCATACTTAGAGCCATCCGTAATGGCTCTCTCTCTCTCTCTCTGATGACATTTTTGATTAATGTATATCATCTATATTCGTTATTCTTTTTAAGTTAATTTTTAATTTGATTTGTATGGGTATTTGTGTGCCATGTATGTATCACCTGTAGAGATGAGGGCATCAGATCCCCTGAAACTGGAGTTACAGATGGTTGTGTGCCACCATGTGGTGCTGAGAATCAAACCCAGGTCCTTTGTGTAAGTATTACAGCTCTGAAGGGAAAGACTTCCCCTATAGAAGTGTTATAGCTCTGCTCTGAGAGGCATCCTGGTAGAAAGAATACCACGAAGCCACACTATATAACAAACCTCACACAAGATATTTATTGCGGGAGTTGGGAAAGACCCAAGATGGTGGCTGCCACTGCTTGGGCAAGAAGCAGCAGAGAACTGAACAGAAGGCAGGATTTATATAGGGTTTGTTGGGGTCGGGTGGGGCCGGGTGGGGCTTTTCAGGGTGAGGATTAGTGAGACTTCAAGTCCTGAGCTTGGGGTGGGCACAGGGATTGGCTCTGGGCTTGGGGTTGGGGACAAGCCAGGTCAGGGTGTTCTTTCCCTGCTCCTTTTGCATTACATTGTGGGAAGGCAGAGACCCTACTGAGCCATCCTCCAGCCCCTAACTGTTACTTCTTAGTATTCACATTGCTAATATATAGTTGCTGAATGGTCACCACATGCTCTCCTACAGTTACTTTTGATCAAGCAGCTGTGAATGCTTTAGCTTAGCTCACCTGCTCCATCCTCCTTGCCTTTCCTCATCCATATTGGAAACAAGATGTCTGCATGGTTAAAACGTAGAAATAACTTATCCCAGATTTCAGTGATGAAATGCTAATGGCAATGCTAGGAGTGGAATATAAACCTACCACTAACAGTTACAATGTATGTATTTCTGTTGTATTACTTTTACCCTTGGAATGTAGCTCTCTCTGCAGGTGTCTCCATAGAGGAGGCCCTGCCTGCCTGCCTGCCTGCCTGCCTGCCTGCCTGCCTGCCTGCCTGCTTGCCTGCCTGCTTGCCTGCCTGCCTGCCTGCCTGCCTGCCTGCCTGCCTGCCTGCCTGCCTGCTTGCTTGCCTGCCTGCCTGCCTTAGGTCTAACCCCAGCTCTGCTCCTTTGTTCTGAGCATGTCTGCACCAGGCCAGGGCCTCTGCAGTTCCCTCCCCATTGCTTTCTCAGCAGCTCCCTCAAGTGAAGTAAACTTTGAAAGGAACTTGTCACATAGGGCTTTATGTAATTGTGGGGTTTTGTGGTCACTTTGTCAGTCCTTCCATTTTGAAGGAAACGGCTGATTTTCATCAGGGTGTCATGGAAAATTCACTTCCTAAATTTCCTTTCCGCATCCCTGCTGTCACAATAGTTCCTCTCGTCACATTATAGCCTGGGGGTTGAAATCACTCCTCTCCCCCTCCTCTCGTGTCCCAGTGAGAGACCTAGTTTTGATTCCTGCCCTACTTTAGCTCTTCTTGAAACCACCCCCCAATCCTCAGTATTTTCAGATCTTACGGTGTTGGCCCTTTTTGCAGACAGTGCACTTATATTTATTGCAGCTTAGTTTCTGATGGATGACATGTGGTGAGTTATAAACCTCTAGAGTCGACGTTCCTCTCTCCACTCAGTAATATCCTGCCTGTGCACACCTGACTTTCAGTTTGTGGTTCCTAATTACCTTTATGTGAATGGATAATAAAGTTTTACAGTTGGAATTGAACTCAGCCCCTCACTTAATAGCAGCCGTCCTGGTTCTCTGGATGCTCTCTCAGTATTCACATAGTATCCTGATATTGATAGCAGAACACTCAGAATAGGATTATGAAAACAACACAGTCTGTGATCCAGAATCTCCAAAAGGGTCTTGTTTTGTAATACATGTTTATAGATTTGCTCTAAGTTTGAGTTAGTAACAGTTTTTGTTGTGAAACTGTTGTGCATTATAGAACAAAGAGGGTGTTAAAGTTAAGCTCTTTCCACCCTCCATGGAATGGGGAAATTTGGTATAACAAAACAGACAGAAAATTCAGGACCAGCTATTCAGACAAGTCCATGTTCCCATGGTAATGAGGGTGGTTCCTTAAAGCTTCGGGTTGCAGGGTGTTTGTTTGCACTGATGCTCTGCTACCCCGCTTTTGTTCTTGGTGGTCTTCATGCATTCCACAATTTCTTCTCATAGAACAACTGAGTCCTTACTCACTGTGACCATTGTAACAGTCCTGCTTAACAAATACAGGCAACAGCAGCTTAACCCTGGGAGTTAATCCTACATTTCTGCTAGTGTTTGGAAAGCCATACTTAATTTATTATTTTTTTAAATTTTAATTTCAGAAGGACAAATTAAAGGACATAATAGGTATCAGTCACCTTTGGATACCTACCCTTGGTGTCATTTCGGTTGATCAGTAATATCTGTAAATATTTGATCTAGGATTGTGACTTAGTCCTACTGTCAGAGAGATTGTGACCTGAGTAACCATTGTCAGTCACTGTTTTACAGACTATGCTAAGGCACACATGGATCTAAGCACACTCTGTAGACAGTTGTGCTTTTCTTAGGTGGTGGTTCTTACATTCAAACAGGGAGACACTTTCCTCATTGGCGTTTTATGCTGTTTATAGTGTGTAATTATTTTACCTTTAGAGAGGCTAAAGTGAAAATGTGAGTTAGGGCATTTGTATCTGTATGGAATGCAGCTGATATGTATGGACACACACTCTCTCTCTTGTTTGTTGTGTTGCTCCTGGACATGTTGTCATGATTGGTTATGTGACTGTCTAGGTGGAGTTACCATGGCTTCCCTTCAGCTTCTTCTAACCTGCTCTTTCCCACCCTTGCTCCCTTCTGCCTTAGTCATTTCTCCTCACTTCCCCCTATCAGTACTCCCCCCACCCCACCCCCACCCCCACCTCTGCCTGCACTTTCCCCTTCTGTTTGCCTCTTGTCTTCTTTGAAATAATTTAGTGCTTGTAAATATTCAAGGTAAATATTTGGTCTAGGATCATGACTTGGTCAAAGATGATGATGGTGACTTATTCTTACTGTCAAAGAGATTGTGACCCAAGTAACCGTTGTCATGTGATCTGTTACTAAGGAACTAACACAAAATCTTTTCACAAAGTCATAGTTGCCTTCAAAATGGCCCTGAAAAAGGGTTGACTTCAGAGGAAGAATAATGAATTCCAGCTAGAGAGAAAGGCAGGGCTCCACTGTAGGGTGTGGCCTTGCCTGACATCCCCAGCTCTTGCTGAATCTTTGCTGTGGTGCTCACCATAGGGAAAACATAGGACTGTGTATATAAGCCATTTACATGGAAAACTTTACTTCTAAGTGTAGGAGTTACCACCAACTTCCTTTTTTTTTTTTTCTTTTTCTTTTCACTTTTACAAAATTTAACAAATAAGGGTTAGCCGGGTGTGGTGGCGCATGCCTTTAATCCCAGCACTTGGGAGGCAGAGGCAGGTGGATTTCTGAGTTCCAGGCCAGCTGGTCTACAAAGTGAGTTCCAGGACAGCCTGGGCTATACAGAGAAACCCTGTCTGAAAAACAAAAAACAAAAAACAAAAAACAAAAACAAACAAACAAAAAAAAACCAAATAAGGGTTAAAGAAGAAAATCAAACCTTTGATGTCATACATAGTAAAAAACTTTTAAAGATAGAGAAGTCACTATGCATAGTGTCTTCGTTGGTTGTGTCACAAATGTCATGAGCTCTTCTGCAGTGACATTTCTGTAATTTATATTATTAGTTATCTGTTGTATATAGATGTGAAGATTCTTTGATTTTGGAGAGGGCTTGATGGAGAAAGCGTTAAGAATCAGTATCTGTGGGATCTAGTAAGACCTCCTCCACCAGCAGACAGAACATTACTCATCCAAGAGGGATTTAGAGAAGTGGGATTGGTGTTTGCTGTGTGGGTCTGGAGGCAGCTAGTACTGGCTGGCATTGTCTCTGTCCTCTAGGCTTGTCAGTGAGGCCCTGGGGTGAGCAGATTAGCTGAGTTGTGATGCTGCTGTGAGGGAGTAGGAAGTAGGCAGGGTGGGGCAGAGGCTTTGCCAGGCACAGAGGCATTTCCCTTAAATCCAGTCATCAGAACTACTAGGTCCTGTGGCCCCCTCTAGAGGGTTCTCATAGATCAAAAGACATGGAGTCACATCTGTACAAAGTGGGGAGCTTGGCCAAGAGAGGAAAGGGAAACATTTGACGATTGTGAGCAAATAACTAAAACTCCTATTCAGATAGTTTGTTTCCTAAGTTTACATTCCCAGAAGAGAATCCACTAAGGGGTGTATGTATTTGCTTGTTTAAACGTTTTATCTAAGAAGTCACTATGTGTTTGTATTTCTAGTAGACAAATCATATTTTTCCCAGTAGCTTGTCTGCCTGTTTTAGTAGGTGTTTTAAGAATGGAATTTTGCTGTTAAGAAATTAGGGTCTTATTCTTTTACTGTTATTACTTGTTTTTAATTTTAGAAATAGTTTCTCAGTGTAAAGACAGGCTGGTCTTAAACATGAAATCTTCCCACCTCTGCCTCCCATGTGCTAGAATTCCAGGCTGGTAACACCACGCCTTGCAACTGTTCCCTTCCAGGGGCGGGATAGTGAGTGCCTGATGGTGTATTTAAAGCAGATGTTAAGAAATCCTGAGAGAATCAAGCTTAACAAACAGCCCTAAAATATTATAAAACTTAGTGTGCTTGCATTTTATGTGTTGTGGGCATGTGCACGAGCGCCTGCATTTGTTGTTGTTGTGTGTGTGCATGCAAATGGCTGGCTAGTGAGTTCTAGAGATCTGCCTTTTCCACCCTGCCTTTTCCACGCTGGACTTGCGGGGGCTGCCACTGTTGTACTGGGTGCTAGAGATCCAGTCAGATCCTCCTGCGCGCAAAGCAAGCACTTACAGGCAGCGTTCTCTCCAGCCCTGCAAAGCTTAGTTTTTATTGGTAACATCAAGTTTATAGTTTCACCTGTACATATTTTTGTTTTCTTTTTCACTGACAAGTTCTTACACATCACAGCATCTATCTCCCGTGTCTTTACTTCTGAGATAGCAGTTAATGGCCTCCGGGTTCATTTAGCCTCTCCTACTCTGCAAGTGGTACAATTACCCATCTTTGAGTTTATCTCTTGTATACTGTGGCTGCAGTGACTTTATGAAGTGGAGGGGCAGGGGACGTGTAAAGAAAATAAGTACTCTATGATTTAAGTTTTATTTGCAATGCTGAATGTGAGAAACCGTCTTGAGTCCATTTAAACAGACTTACTGGAAGAGTTTCTGCAGCTTGCCGGTTTAGTTGGCAGAATCATGCTGTATTTTGTTTTCTTACTGTATTTGTGGAATTTGTGGTATTTATTGATATGATTGTGTAAATGATGTGTATACATTTAGGAAAATGTTAGGCCATCTTGAATATAAACTTTAAAGGCTCAGTTACAATTACAGTGGGTGCTGAGAGTTCCTTTTTTAAAATTTTTATTATTTTTAAATGTTCTAACCATCATTAAAAAGTTCCTCTTGTCTTAGAACTAAGAATAGTAAGACTTGATGTTGTACTCTGTATTTTTTTTCTCCTCAAACTTGGTTGTTTTCTGCTCTAAGAAGTCCTATGTTTTTTTCCCACAGACTCAGTGTGTGGCTTTGCTTCTGGTTTATAACACAACCGTGCCATGATATAATGTAAAATAATGATAATAACTCCTCAGTGCAATTTGCTTGAGGTGGCAGGTGTTTGCCCCAGGGCCCCCATCAGTCTTTAGTCCACAGAGGCTCCATCCGTCTTTGGTACTCAGAGGGTTTATCAGCAGGAGCCGCAGCAGCTGCGTGCCTCTGAGAGAATGTGCCCAACAGGTGTCTTTAATATCGATGAAAATGACTGATAGCATGCCAGAGAAGATGATTTTGATAGTCTTGTGCTTTGGATTAGTGGTGACTTATGGCTGGTGGGTTAATTCATTGTTTTTTTTTTTCCTTGTCTTGATTTCAGATTGGATCTGGATCCTCTCGACTTGGGACAGCAGCAACTATTAAAGGTACCTTACTGAGCACTGGCTATTCCTCTCTCTGAAAGACAGCCTTCCACTAGAGGGAATTTTTTAAATATGCCAGGGCATAACATGATCTTATTAAATTGTCTGATTTAAATTGTGTTATCCTTTCATCATTTAAGTATCTCAAAAATATTTGAACATTTGTATTATTTATAAGTTTTGATTTATTAGAAACCTTTTGGCATAGGGGATATATTTTCCTAAGTATGGGTTCAGCTTATGAAAAACTAGTTTGCTGTGCCAGTTTTAAATGTGATCATAATTGAAACATTAAAAGAGAATTATTTCCCTAAAATAAATGTATGGTTTTTCTATATAGTGCTGTAGTTTCTAACCTTCGTGGGGAAGGACATTTCCCTCGTTTGTTTCAGTTTTGTTATAAAGTAGTTGGTATTTCTTTTTAGAATCTGCTTTTTAAAAAAAAAGCTAACACTAACTCTCCCATATTCTTTGTATTCTGTGTTTGGTGTTATGTTGTTAGGTCACACTGTCATTCTCTCCCATAGTCTGTCCTACTTGGTAAGACAGTCAGAGCATTCAGCACATAGTGAGTGGTTGCTGGTGTCTGACCTGCCTTAGGTGACAGGACCTCCCACTCTCTGTCCCTTCTCTGCTGTGCCTTTGCTTCAGGGTCATGCCCGCATGTGTTTGTCTACATTGTAGGAGACACGGACACTGCTAAGACCTCTGATGACATAAGTTTGAGTCTGGGCCAGAGTTCTAGTCTTTGTAAAGAAGGAAGTGAAGAGCAAGGTAAGCATGCTTGCGGTGGCACTCTCCCACCCCCAGCCTTCATTATTTCTTCCTCCTCTCCCTCTTCTTCTTTAAGATTTATTTATTTTATACATGAGTACACTGTTCCTGTCTTCAGACACACCATAAGAAGACATCAGTTCTCATTACAGATGACTGTGAGCCACCATGTGGTTGCTGGGAATTGAACTCAGGACCTCTGGAAGAGCAGCCAGTGCTTTTAACCGCTGAGCCATCTCTCCAGCCCCCAAACTTTATTTCTCATAGGCATATTCTGTTTATTCTGTTGCTGGTATTTGAAAGTTATCTTGTCATTGTTAAATTGCTTTTGAGGGCCCCTTTCCCCCTTCCCAGGCTTCTAGACTGACTGCGTGGTATGGATTTCATTTTCTTTCTTTTAAATTAAAGGTAAACCAGTTACTTTTCATTTTGCAGTCTTCATTTCTATAATGTGTACCATTGTGATGTCTTGACAACCAGGTCATAGTCTTAGAGCACTGAGTCTGCTTGCATTTAGGGGTCATATGTCTTTATCTTATTGTATATCTAAAAAGCACTAAGCAAGGGTTTTGTTGTTTGTGTTTTATGGTAATCTAGCTGCTTGAGATTTATACACATACAACTCTACCATTGTAGCCAGGTATAGAGGAGCTTAGATAATGTCTGGAATTCACTAGTCTGTTGTCTAGCTTAGGAGCCCACATGCTTATTTTTGCAGAGGCCTAGGTAGCTCTGCAGCTCATCTGTCCCCTCGGTACCCAGCTCTGTTGTTACGGAGGAGAAGGATCCCTAAACTACTTGTGAGTGGACATGGCTGTACCAGACTGCCGTGAGTCCTTTACAAACACGGTCGGCCTGGATTCCACAGCTGTTGGTTGGTTGCTTGTCTTCATGTGCATTTACCCAGCTCTCACTCCAGGCTGTTGGTACATCACAGATGAGCCCGTTATGACTTTAAGAAGAGTTGTAGGAAACTTACCCACACTCACAGCCAAAGTCAAACTACTATACTACTTTAAAATAATGTAAAAAATGCTTATTGTTTGTAGATGTGAGTGCATGGGTGTGAGTATGGGTGAGGGAAAGAGAGAAGGAGAGAGAGAACTGAACTCAAGAATAGCATCCACTGTTAATGCAGGAGCCATCTCTCTGGTCCCTCAAATAGTTTGTAACTTGGCTTTTTATCTGTTCTTATTATGTACATGGCACTGTTTTAAATATTGTAAGTTAATCAGGGAATAGTTTGTACTCTCTTACGGCTTTCACGGTCTCATTAGTTGTAGTACTAATGAGTTGTAGTACTGTGAATCAGTTATAAGAGTAAACAGATGGAGACTACGAAAAGTGATAATCTTAAATAGAGTGGCTTTTTACCTACATCGAAGACCTAAAGAGAGCCCCTTCTCTGCAGGGGACAGCGAATGCAAGAGGTGTGAAGTCAGAGCGCACCTGTCAGGTTTGGTAGAACGTCTCAGAGGGCATTTCTAAAGATACTTGTTCTAATTCCTGGGAAGATGAACTGCCATTGTAGCCCTGACTCTGAGACTGTATCAAAGAGGTGAATGCTGAAGTTGGGAGGTCATTTGGATGCCCATTGTAAACATGAGGGTAGTAAGACATGGTCTATTTACATTCTGTGTGTGTGCACTGTGCGCTAATAAGATGCTGTTAAAGGACTTTAGTAGTGTCCTATAAGATTTTAATAGTACTATTTGGGATGGACAGCAGGAACAATGAGGTGTCCTTTCTAAATTAAAGACAGGAGAGAATGGAGGCTGGGGTGGGACACCCAGTTGGGGCATATTTAGTATGTGCTTCTTTGGGACCTCAGTGCAGTCATGAGAAGAGAAGTCAGGTTAGGTGTCTGGGTTTGACATTTAGGAATTGTCAATTTGTAAATACCAAGCAGCCCAGCCAACACACTAAATATGGGGTAAGAGCTATGTATGCAGGCTCATGCCTAGAACTTGGGAGGGTGAGACAGAGTATTGTTATGAATTCAAGGCCAACCTGAGGCAGCAAAGTGGCAAAGTGAGTTCTAAACCACCCTCTATTTATAGAGACCTTTTCCAAACAAAAACAAAAAAACAAAATAACCCCCCCCCCCAAACAACAGCAAAGCAAACAAAGTGCAAAAGCACACACTGAGTCAGGTTCTTCTGAAGTTGGTAAACTGATGGGGCAGTTCTGGTTAGTTCAGGTTAGCTGGCACAGGGTTCACATGGTCCTGGCTGGGCTTTGTCACCACCTAGTGGCAAGTGTCTGAGCTGCTGAAATACTGTTTGGGACTGCCTTGGTCTCAGGTGCCTGGCTAAGTTGGTACTTGTTTTGTTCCTGAGTCTAGATTCTTAGTAGAACTAAGCATCTGGAATTCACCCTGATTCTTGACTTCCAAGGAGGAGATTTTGCCAGTGTCTTTGCTCTGTCCACTCATGTCTTCCCTGTGCAGGATCAGAATTCCAGCGCACCCCTCCCCCCCCCCCCCCCCCCCCACACACACACACATACAGACGACATCTAGATGTTTCTGAGTGTTTGTCCTGGTGCCTGGAACCTGGGGGAGATTGAAAAGAGGAAGTATAGGTGGAAAATTGAAAAGTCTCAGGGCTCTGCCCTGAAGTTTAGAGTGCATAGAAACAGCTGCTGTGGCAAGAGGAACTCTGAGCCTGCTAGATGCCAGCATGCTGGAGGAAGGCACATGCCTGTCAGTACTGCTGCTCAGGCAAAGGGCTTGCGGGTGAAGCTTCTCCATTACTTAGGAGAGTGAAGATGCTGCTTCCCGTGACAAGGAATTTTAATGGAGTAGTATCAGAACCTGTTAAACTGGGAATGTGACTGAGTAGGCGAGTGTGTGTGTGTGTGTGTGTGTGTGTGTGTGTGTGTGTGTGTGTGTAAGGCCCTTGGTTTAGTCTCCAGCACCGCACAAAGTCCTGAAGAATTGTTTAAGAGAATTAGGGGAGAAAAACTCATGATTATAAACTACTCTTTCAATAAATTCTTGCAAAGGACAAGACAACTAAGATGTTAACTAGCAGAAGACATGAAAGATAGGGGAGGGAGATTTTAAGAGAAATAATAGCATGTTTCTGTCATTGATAGAGACAGTCCGAGAGAGAAGCCCAGAGCACACTTGAGGTTTACAGATAAGTGTGGTCAGCTGTTATCTTAGGAGAGTCCTCAGGTGTGAGGAGTGAGGTGACTCACACTCCTGCTGCGAGGACACTGTAACCTTGCTCTATTATTTTTCATTACGATACAGCTTTCATTCTATAAAACTCCCCCTTCCAGCTTCAGTGCTTTTTAGTACACACACAAGATTACAGTCCTGTTATCAGACCTCTTTATCACCCAAGAAGAAACCTGCACCTGCTACCATCCCTTTTTGCTTCTTCAGCCGCTGGTTGTTCTTGCTGTGGAAATAAGAGGGCCTGAGTTCAATCCCCAGTGTAAAATCACAAGGTGTGGCCGTGCACACCTGTGGTCTTGGGGAAACGGGGAGAGAGAGAGAGAAAAAAAAAAAAAAAAAAAAACAAAACCAAGTGCCAGAGCTTGCTGTCTAAGCAGGCTGACCAAGTCAGAGAGCTCCAGGCTCAGTGAGAGACCCTGGCTCCGAAAGGAATGGGGAGCAGCTGAGGGAGACACCGGCGTCAGCTCCGCCCCCACGTGTGCACCCGTACCTGCTCCACCCTGCCCCACAGGTCCTTGAGGAAAGTTGGTTTGGAGCATTGGCATTTTTAAAAATTCAGTATTTGTTAAGTTGTTTATCTTTCATGTGTATGGCTGTTTTTCCCGCATGTGTGTCTGTGCGTTACTTACAAGCTTGCTCAGAAGTCATCAGACCCGTACCTGGAATTAGAGATGTCAGGAACTTCTATGTGGGTGCTGGGGGTTGAATCCGGGTCACCTGAAAGAGCAGCCAGTGTTCCACTGCTAAGCCATCTCGCTAGCCCTGATCATAGCATTTTAAAACTCCCGTTTCTTAATTCTGTGCTTCTGTGAGTGTGAGTGTGTGTACACACACCCTGGAGCACATGTGGAGGTGAGAGGACTACTCCTTTAGAGTCAGCTCTCTCCTTTTACCTTTAATCCATGGATTCTGGGATCCAGTTCAGGCAAGCCTGTTCCCAGTAAGCCACTGTGCTGGCCCCAGATGCAGGGGTTTGAAGTATATGAATGTGTGTGTAACTTCATTCCTATTATAGTTTTAGGAGAGAGTGTTTGCTTTCACCCCTGAGATTCAAGTGAACATCTAACCCTCCTCTGAGTTATAGTTGGTCTATATGGTTACAATAATTAAAGCATAGTTTTCTTTTCTTTTTGTTGTTTTTTGTATTTATAGCTCAGACTGGCCTCAAATTCATGATCTTGCTACCTCCGTCTCCTAAGTGCTTAGATTACAGGCATGAGTCACCACATCTAAATTAATTTTCTTTTGATGAAGCTAACATCAGGTTCAGGCATCCTTTCCTGTCAAAATGAAGGTTTTAAAAGTCAGCTTTTGTGTAGGTAGATGGACTTTTTATGTCTGTTACTTTATGAAGTCTGTATGATAATTTAAGTCAGTAGCTCCTACCTTAAATGAAAGATGAAGGAGTGCTCTTATAACATAGAGCAACATGTGTTTTTTTCTTAAGAGGCTTACTTATAATTGCTTCATCAGTGATGAAAGAAAATATAGGATTTTAGCCTGTAATTATTACTATTTTTTGTTAATACTTAACATATTTTCATTGAGGACATAGAACATACTATACATGATTTTGGGTTTTATTATATTTTTATTCTTTGAGGATTTCATATATCCACACAATGTGTTTTGATCACATTAATTCCCACTCCTCCCCCAGCTCCATCCAGCTCCATCCCCTGCCCCCTACTACTTCATCCCAGCTTTGAGTCTTCATTTAAGTGTGTGTGTGTGTGTGTACACGTAGTTTGTGCTGTCTTAGTATAATCACAGGTGTGGGTCCATTCAGTGGAGCACCCTCCTAGGGCACCCCTAAAGTGATTCTTCCTCCCCCCCAGACACATCACCATATGGCACATCCCTCAGAAGTGGGGCCTATGAGCTCCTGTCATTTTGTGACTACCACAAACCATGAGATACCTTGCATCATGTTGTATTTCGTTTCATCATTGATCAACACTTTGATTCTGTTGTTTGTTTCTCCCTACTTTAGGTCATAACTTTTTATGTGACTGATCAACACGGTGGTGGTTGTATGTGTATTTGTGTAATGTGGACATATATGTGCTATGATGTGCATGTGGAGGTCAGAGCACAGCTGTGTGATGTTAGTGTCTCCTTCCCTCTTCATGCTCCTGGCATATACTCAGGTGGCCAGGTTTGTACAGCAAGTTCTTCACCCACTACATCATTTTGGAGCTCCATTCTAGGTTTTTGTTTGTTTGTAAAATAATCTTTATTATTTCCCAAAAATTAAAGTATTTCCTGAGACACAATATTAACAGTTACTATTAATTTTCTTTTTAAAATATATACATATAATTATATATGTGGATATAGTCAGCATTTCCTGCTTGCTACTTAATAAGTTTGATCACAAATCTTTTAGATGAAGAAACAAAGGCTCCAAATGGTAACCTAAGGTTATCTATTTGGAAGTTAGAAATAGAGCTCACGGGCTGGTGAGATGGCTCAGTGGGTAAGAGCACCCGACTGCTCTTCCGAAGGTCCGGAGTTCAAATCCCAGCAACCACATGGTGGCTCACAACCATCCGTAACGAGATCTGACTCCCTCTTCTGGAGTGTCTGAAGACAGCTACAGTGTACTTACATATAATCAATAACTAAATCTTTAAAAAAAAAAAAAAAGAAAAGAAATAGAGCTCACAGCAGGCTGTGGTGGCACACACCTGAAATTGCAGACTCAAGGTGCTGGATCAGGAGGATCTGAAGTTCAAGGCTAGCCTAGGCTAAATACAGAAGGCTAGCCTAGGCTAAATACAGAGACCCTCTTCAAAATTGAGGGGGGAAGGAAGAGGAGAGAACACACACACAGGAACTTTTTCTGAAGCCTTTGAAGAGCTCAAATGATTTGACAGTTCAGTTCCTTCCATCAGTTAGAATGGGTCTTTGGGTTGACTGGTTAGCTCTGCTTGAGGTTTGCTCATACTCGACTTACTACTGCATACTGTGAGTTCTTTTCTTTGTTAACCAGTGCAGAAGCTGACATGTATCTGTATTTGGCACAGATTTGGCGACTGATCGCAAGCTCTTCCGCCTGGTCTCCAATGATTCCTTCATTTCTATTCAGCCATCCTTGTCCTCTTGTGGACAGGATTTACCAAGGGACTTCAGTGACAAAGTGAGCCTGCCAAGTCATAGCCAGCACCACCGTGTTGATCAGTCACTGTGCAGTGCCTGTGACACAGAAGTGGCTTCTCTTGTACCTTTACATTCACACTCTTATAGAAAGGAGCACCGACCACGAGGAGTGCCACGGACTTCCAGCTCTGCCGTGGCTTTTCCTGATGCATCACTGAGTGGCCTCCCTCTTTATCAGCAGCAGCAGAGACGGGGGTTAGACCCTGTTACTGAGTTAGACTCATCTAAGCCTCACTCAGGCACTAGAGAGTCCTCAGCGGGGAAGTCCTGCCCTGCTGCACAGTCTCAGCCTGCTGCTGACAGAAGAAAAAGTAACTCCCAGCCACCTACAAAGTGTGGGAAGAGTAGGGCGCTGAATGCGGAAAAGAGTGTGGACAGTCTCAGGAGCCTGAGCACGCGGAGTAGCGGGTCCACCGAGAGCTACTGCAGTGGGACCGACAGGGACACCAACAGTACCCTCAGCAGCTATAAAAGTGAGCAGACCAGTTCCACTCACATCGCGAGCATCTTGTCTGAGCATGAGGAGGAATCTCCTAAAGTGGGAGACAAGAGTGCCCGGAAGAGAGAGTGCGGTGCTGACTCAGTGGAAGAGAGGAGCCATCGGGCTGATGACCGAAGGACTAGCAGTGACAAGACTGCCCCAGAGGGGAACACGCCTGCTGGGCCTACCGAGGCCCCAGATGCTCAGGCATCTGAGGAGATGGCTGACCAGGCTGCTCCTAGCAGCTCTGCATCAGAAGATGCCAATAAAAACCCCCATGCAAATGAGTTTACTGTGCCTGGCGACAGGCCGCCTGAGCAAAGTGCAGAGAGCAAAGAGGAGCAGAGCGAGAAGCCCAGCCTGTCCACCGACTCCAAAGTTTGTAAAGACGATGGTGGGAAGCAGAAGGAAGGAGACGTCCGGCCCAAATCCTCCAGCTTAATCCACCGGACAACTTCTGCCCACAAGCCAGGCAGGAGGCGCACAGGAAAGAAACGGGCTAGCAGTTTTGATTCTAGTCGCCATAGGGACTATGTTTCCTTTCGAGGAGTCTCTGGAACCAAGCCACACAGTGCTGTATTTTGTCATGATGAGGATTCTAGTGATCAAAGCGACTTGAGCAGAGCACCCAGTATTCATTCTGCTCACCAGTTCAGCAGCGACAGCTCTTCCAGTGCCACTTCTCATTCCTGCCAGTCTCCCGAGGGCAAATACAGTGCCCTCAAGACCAAACATGGCCATAAGGACCGGGGCACAGACTCAGACCACACGCACAGAGCTCATCCGGGCCCTGAGGGAACCACCAAAAAGAGGGCCTCGCGGAGGACTTCCAGCACAAATAGTGCCAAGACTCGGGCTCGGGTGCTGAGCTTGGATAGTGGCACTGTGGCCTGTTTGAATGACTCAAACAGGCTGCTGGCACCGGACAGTATGAAGCCCTTAACCACTTCAAAGTCAGATCTCGAGGCCAAAGAGGGAGAGGTGCTGGACGAGCTGTCTTTACTGGGCCGGGCTTCCCAGCTAGAGACGGTCACGCGCTCCAGGAATAGTTTGCCAAGCCAGGTTGCATTTCCTGAAGGGGAAGAGCAGGATGCAGCCACTGGAGGTGAGTAAGCTACTGCACCACTGTGGGTTGACCCTGTTGCTCAGAAAGTACGGTTCCTCTGTGTTAGGAAAGCACACTTCTCTTGGTGAACACGGTGGTCTCCAATGGCCCCGCTGTCTTATGGGACACATCAGCTTATTCTTGACTGCCTCCCCCTTCTAAGCCAGTTATGCTAGTAATTATCCAGTTATTTCTCGTCCTTTATACAGTAGCAACAGTATTACAACTGTATTAGGGTGACAAAGCACTCACAGCTGTGACTTCCACAGTGTGCGGCTGAGCTCCCAGAGATGGCTGCTCACCAGTCATGTGAGACTCTTCCAGATGCTAAGGTAGCACTGGTGGTATATTTGGATAACCAACTCTTTTTCTATTTCTGTGCTTTTCTCTCAGTTCAAGTTTTAGTTATTAATAAAAAAAATCTATAATTTCACACTGTCCTTAAAGTTAAATTAAGTTGAAGTTTATATTTATTAGCATTTATCATATGATTATTTGTTTTTTAATTTTTGAGACAGGATCTCAATGTGTAGCCCTGGTTGTCCTGGGACTCACTACATAGACCAAATTGGCTTCAAGCTCACAGAGATCTGTCAACCTCTACCTCCCAAGTGCTGGGATTAAAGGAGGGCACCATGTCACCTGGCTCTGTTAGCATTTTAATCCATTAATAGTCACCATGGTATCCCCTGTGCTGGTGATGGTGTTTGGGTAAAGTAACAACTTAGTGATTTCAGGATTTGGGGGAACTGTACAGAGTTGGGTAGGTGATGCACTACTGTGTCAGTGTGTGTTGGGCCTTTTTACAAGGATGTCTCCCATTCCCTCCTCCCACCCACGCAGCTCGTTGCCTGTTCTGCTAGAGTGAGAATGAGCTTCCTGTTGTCAGCACGCATGTGTCTGTAATAGAAGGGTTCTGTTTATGCAGACATTTTCAAACATGTCTACACTTAACCTCAAAAGAGTTCCAGACTCATCAGCACTATTTCAAAGGTCGTATTGTGGAAATGTTCTTTCTATTATTGGCAAGGTTCTGACAAAAATCAACTTATAGTGGGAATGTAAAGAAATTATTTTTAGTGCTGAAGGACTAACAAAGTAGTCTTGTAACCACTATGTTAGAAACGAATTGATCTGAAGTAGTTGTTACCACTTGGTGGCTGTGTAGTCATTAAAGTCCTAGGAGTCTTTGACCTGGATTTCATTCTGTATTTTCTGACAGATCTGAAAGACTATAAAGGCTTCTCAGAGATATCGTGTCCTGTGTTTCTGTTTATGGTGTCAAGGAATCCATTAGGTTTTAAAAGATAGCTTAATTCTTTAAGTTAGCCAAATACATTTTGAGACTGAACATGCTAAGGCCTGTGTTCTAAGTATTGTGAAATAAATGTTATTGCCAAAATGTGAGTGTTGTGTCTGTGTAGGCCGTGCTGTGGTGAGTCTGTCTGCGCACATTTTGTTTTGTTTGGTTTTATATGGTGGTTTTACAAAGTACATGGGAAGTGGTATTTGCATCTTCATACAGTTCTATGACTGTATAAGTCCTCATACTTCCAGATTACAGATTTTTTGTTTATATCTTTAAAATGTCCATTAAATATTAATAATAAGACAATGAATTAATTTTTTAAAAAGTCTTAGCTCAGTTGAAGAAATTCACTAGTATGTAGGAAGTTGAAAACACTTTTTGTTAAAGGAGGGACCTGCTAGGTTTTCTTTTATTTGTTTTTATTGTGCTTACACTGAAAATCAGAAGGAAACAAAATTCCTTAGATAGTTGGAGATTTATGTTGTTTCCATTGCACCTACATACAAAGGTTTGCTGTGGTTTGGTTGAACTTCCAGAAAACTGGAAGTAGCAGGAAGGAATTTAAACACTGATTTAAATGGGCAGAATTTCAGTACGTATTGCCGTGAGCATCATTTGTTACAGTCTGTTCTGGCAGGATAAGAGTGATGTGTCTGGGTTGTCCGTTCTGTCCTGTATATTGTTCTCCAGAAACATAACAGCACATATCACTGCTACCACACCATATAAACACACTTCACACACACACACACACACACACACACTCACTCACTCACTCACAGATAACTTTCCTGGACATAATTATGAGTAAATTTTAATTCTAGTGGATTTGGAGGTATTGATGAGTTCTTCAAATATTTATTGTTACGGTGAATGGTGTTAGTGGGTAATGGGATAAAATTTTGAAAGTGTACTTGAATGCTTATATTATAAAATGTCATATAATAGAGGTGATGTAGCTAAGAACTCTCATGCCTCTGGGCTCCACTGTAGTTGTTACCCTCATAGATCCACTTATCTTCATTAGGCCTCTGTGCTGCCATTTGAGGATGCGGTGATAGCAGTATCTCTGTTATAGTGAAAGATGAGGGAGTTTAAAATACGATGCTTAGAAAGTGCCTAGCATGTGGTAAATGTCTAACAGTAGTGCTGTTAATCAGGAAGCAGGCCAGTTTGCTAGGCTACAGATATATGTCCTGCCCTGTTTAATCCTGTTAGTTCAGTGATGTGTAGTTAAATGCAAGGATGTAGGTACATGTTGAAATAAATTAGAGATGTGAAACTTGACAGTAGTGAAAACACAAGCAATACCCGAATGTGTCTTCAGTTTCTCACTCAATACTAACAGAATAACATTTTTAGTAGCTTATCTATTAATGTAGGTTTTGCATTTTGGCAAGGATGTGTCACCTAACTTACTTTATGGGATGTAGTCATACATAACAGCGGTTTGCTCGCTGTCACCTTTGGCTGTGTGTGGCAGGCACGCACTCTGCCATAATGCTGCCTCACCTGCTTGCTCCCGTGGACTCTGAGACCTCCCACTCCCAATCAAGTTCTTTGTGCAAAGTCAAGTCTTACTAATAATAGACTGCAATTTTAAGTTCACACTAAGGTATTTTTTTATTGGCATCTTGCTTTGTACTTAATTTTTATAAGTATAAGGTACATCTCTAGTTTATTACTAATATTTTAAAAATAAAAAATATACATACATAATTAAAAAAATTTTCTATTTTCTAACTTGTCTTATTCCAAATAAAGATGGTCTTCTTTTGGGCCCCTAAATTTATCTCCTCCATGACACAATACTATGCTTATAGTATGCTTCCTGTGTTAGTTGTCAGATTATAAAGAATAGCTGAAGGAGAGCGATTTGCATTTGTTCATTGTGATTTCTGCAGTATTCTGCATTTCTGGGTTTTTAGACTTATTTGCTTTATGATTTTATGTGTCTGGGTGTTTTGCTGTGTATGCACACCATGTGGATGCAGTGCCCACAGAGGTCACAAGAGGATGTGAACCAGTCTGTAGGTGCTGGGAATTGAGCCCCAGTTCTCTGCAAGAGCAGCCAGTGCTCTGAGCTGCCTGGCTGCCCTTCCCACTTTTAGTTGTCTACATTACTTAACCTTCATTTCTCTGAGAGAAGTATTTTAAAAGAATTTTGAAGTCATCCATTTTACTTTATGTGTATGAATGTAGAGTAATCCCTGGAGCTGGGTTCTCAGAACTGAACTCTGGTCCCCTGCAGCAAGCACTTTTCACTGCTGGCCGCCCCTGTAGCCCCATCAGGGAGTTTCTCAGCAGCATTTCATCTTCCCAGTTAGGTTTGCTTGGCTGCTGAGATCATGGAAAGCAGCAGGATCTCTGTGGCTCTGCATTGTTCTTGGCTGATACATAAAGGAAGAAAAGGGAAGCTGTTTAGATAAAGTGAGTTTCCATGCCTAGACCAAAATACTGTGTTGTTTTTAGAATTCATAATGTTTTAGAATTTCTTTTTTTCTTTTAGAATTACTTTCAGAGTATTCCTGCAAGATAATTTTATTGCTCATTTCTTTATATGGTAGTTTTGTCCTTAAGTAAAAGGAGTTTGACCTTAAAGTATCTTAGTATATTCTTGAATGTTTGTAAATGTCTCAGTTTTTTATAGTCTATAAGACTTGCTTTGGGCTTTAGTCACTGTTTTAAAGCATATTGTTGCCTTTGTTTGAGGCATTTTTATCTTCAGTGTTTCCCTTGGATACATTCATTTTTTTCTAAGATGAAGTGAACAGCTTCCTTGAGTAGTTTCTAATCATCTCAATGCTTTTGCTTTTTAAGCACCAAGAGGCCAGCTACAACAGGACTACTAGAAGTAACTATGTTTTTTGTAAGGAGAACAGGGGCGGGGACAAGAACCCCTTAGTCCAAGCCAGTTTCAAACTTGCTATACACCCGACAATAACCTTAAACTTCTGACCCTTCTGCTCCCATTTCTTGACTGGTTTATATGGTACTGGGGATCAAACTTGGGGCTTCATGTGTGCTGGGCAGCACTCTGTCAACGGGCCTGAATTATTGTAGCCTGTGACTACTCTGAGCAGTCCAGGAGCTGCATGAGTTAGTTTGTAGACAGATTCTTCACCTGTTACACTCAGAACTTCCAGCCTTGGAGATTTTTTTTTTCTTTTTTGGATACCTTTTGCTTTCTACTCCTTCATAATCTTCTATTTGGATCTTTTCTTGTTGCCATCTAGAAAGTCAGCTGATAATGTGTTAGCTCACTGGTATAAATAGAAATTGCTGTACCAATCAGTTCCATATCAAATGTGTAGACTTTTCTATAACTCTCTGACATAAATTAGAAGCAATCCTTAGGTCGATTTTACATTTCTTGAATGGATCTCCATTATTAAAAGCTACTACAATAGGATGGGTCTCCAAATATCTTATTATTATGGATTGTATTTATAATAAACCTCATTAAGAGACTACATCATTTTAATGAAAATATCACCCAACCATGGTAGCATATACTTGTTAACTCTGTGCTTTGGAGGTGGAGACAGTAGGAATATGAGCAGCCTCTGCTCCCTGAGATATGTATCAAACAAACAAGGGGGGAGGGTACGTGGGGGACAAAATTGAAATATAAAAGTGGAATTGTCTGAGATTATCATAAATTGATCTTCTAAAAACATTTTAATGCAAATAAGTCATTAGAAGTCAAGACTTGTGATAAAACATACTTAAAATATATCCCTAAATATTGTATATATATTTATAGTCTTTTAATTACTGGAATGCTTCTGAATTTTTCTCCTTTACCCATATACACATGTAAATTAGTTCTGCCTAGAATGCCAAGTTTTTCACTGTTTATATTTCATAGACTTAACATTCGAGCTGTTTACTTATTTATTTGCTAGAAGATATTTAGTTTTATGCAATGCAAAAGATTTTGTAACATTTTCTCCCTCCCGTCGGGTGTCCTAATTTTAAAAAGAAGAAGAAACTTTTTTCCCAAGGCCTAGGATTTGATTCCCCAGAGGCTTCCTCCTGTTATTTTTAAAATGTTCTTTCTCTTGTAAACTTGAATGCTTCAGAAATGGCTGGGGGACGATGTATTAGGTAAAGGGCTTGCTGCAAAACACAAGGACCTAAGTTCAGATCCTCCATGCCCATGTGAGAGCTGAATGCGGTGCTGTGCAGGGATGTGGTGACTGCTGGGCCTGGGGGTCTTCTGGCTGCCAGGTCAGCCAAGCCAGGGAGCTCCCTGTTAGTTAAGAGATCTTGTCTCAAAAAGCAAGGTGGAGGAAGCACCTAACATTGGCCTCTGACCTTGTGGACCTCTAAGAACGCATGCTTGGTCAAGTGCACTTGACCCATAGGTGAGTAAACACACACACACACACACATACAGTGCTTCACTTATCTTTAATTTACCTTAAATGTGGTTAAAATGTATGTAACCCTGTGCTTAGAAGAATCTGCTTTAAGCTTTAAAGATGCCTTGAACCCCCTTTGGCTCCCATACAATTACCCACTTAGGACTCGGTTTTAAACCCAGGTGTTGTATAGAAGCAGCACCTTCTTCAGACGGTCTGGTTTAGTTATGTTTACTATGACCATAAATTAAAGCGTGTTGGTTTTAGGTGAATGTTGTAGTTACGGCAGTTGTTACAGAGAACATTCTGGAAATTCCTGTAACAATAGTTGAAAGTATAGAGAGTGAGTGTAGTTCAGCAGATGCCTAACCCCTCATCTTGCTGTGTTCTCAGGGAGGGGTTGGAGCAGTGGCTCCGAGAGGTTACGAGCACACAGTACTCCTGCAGAGGACCAGGGTGTTTCTCAGCACCTCTATATTCCAGCTCCAGGGGATTGGAAACTGACTTCGGCCTCTATGCATACCTACACCAGTGTACACATTCCAACACAGACATACACATGTACATGTAATTAAAAGGAAATAAGTAATTTATCTAACGTTTATAGATTAGAATATGAATGTATAAAATTAAAGATGTCTGTTTATGTATATGAGAGGCTTGCCTGAATATGTGTGCTGGGTGTGTGTGTGTGTGTGTGCGCGCCTGCCTGCAGAAGCCAGATGAAGTCTTCAGTTCCCTGAAACTGGAGCTATAGACATTGTTGTGAGTCACTGTAGTGGTTCTGGGAATCAAACCCAGGTGCTCTGGAACAATAGCAATGTTCTTGGACCCATCACTCCAACTCAGCCAACAGATTTTTTTTTAAACTAAAAATGGGCACTCATTATCTTTTTGTTTGAATGGTGTTTTCTTTTGTTTCTGTTCTGTTTTGTTTCTTGTCCTTTGCATTTTAGCTCTTCTGTAAGAGCTCTTTAGTCTTCAACAGAAACAGATTAATAAAGAAAACCACTTCTTTTTCCCTGTTTTCTGTAGTCATGTCATGCTGCTTTCCCAGAGTGAGCTCATTAGTGTTGTCTGGGTTTAATTTTCTGTTTATTTGCACCAGAACAGAGAATGCTTGAAGGTCCTGTGATGATGTTGATTCGACCAGTAAAATTGATTATAGTAGTTTGTTGTAAGTAATGCTTGGTTAAAAAAAAATAGGACATAGTTTAACTGTCGAGTAGAAATTTTAATATAGTAGTTTACAGGGTAGCTCTTGAATTGTGTCCCCAGCTGGTGACTGTCCCTGTTAGCTGTGCAGATGCCACCTCACTGGGTGCCTGCCTTGCTTCCCTGCCTGGTTTGTTCTTACCCGGCCACTGCCCTGCAGCGTGCTTCTCTGATGATGTTGGTAGTGAGAATGTACGCCGCAGATCTGTGTGGGACTGCTCTGGGCCGGAGTCGGCCAGCAGTGCTCGGCACTCGCACCATGTTAGTCTTGAGTGCTCAGATGTGGCTCAGGAATGAATAGCTGAATTTTTGGTTTCCATTAATATAAAATGAAGTAGCCACTCCTGACTGGTTAGTGCCTACTGTATTAGCACAGGCCGGATTCAGTCAGCTTCATAGTTTTCATTGGACATTCTGATTTTCACATACATACAGCCACCTTTCACACTTAAAGTCCTGTTTATGTCTGGAAAAAGCGTTTTTGTGTGAACTTTTTTATGTAGTTTTTATGTAGCATGAAAATATCCTTTCTTAAAATCCAAAGATTCCCAGAATACCTAGATTATTAGTGGGCAGGATCGGGTGTTCTCTGCTCAAGTGTGGAAGTCCCTTCCCGTCTCTGCCTTCTGCTGTTGAGTAGAGTTGAACCATGGCCTAAGAGTTTGTACATAAAGTTTTGATAATGCCCTTTGCAGTTAAGATAGATTTATGTTACCATGAATACTTGACTAACTGGTTCTGCCGACCTGCAGTCAGTGTCAGAGTTACAGCTTGGGGTGCTGTGGGAGGCAGTTCACCACCCTCACTCCTCGGCATCTACAATGAATAGTCTGAAGTCGGATCGTCAAACAGATTTTACCTTCACGGTGATACAACGCTGGTACCGTTCAGTAGAAACCTACTTTGAGTTTTGGTGTTTGCACTTTTCCTGGGTGAGTGAGAGGCAGTAGACTGCTGTTTCAGTCTCAAGCCACAGCAGCCTCAGGTCACAGCTCCTAGGCAGCCTTGAGGGGCACTCAAGCCCTCAGTGGTGTGCCGTGCTGAGCTGAGTGCTCTGTGTAGTAAGCGTACTTCAACCCTTGGTGCTTTCAGTTAATGATGGCGATGAGACTTGGGCCCCGTCCATGTCTGGGAGCATCCGTGTGTTTGTTGGTGCTGCTTACCAGTCTGACAAGACAAGAAACAAGTGCTCCGTGATGCCTGGGAAACTTAAAGGGGAAGTGGAGATATGCCAAAAATAATGAGGCTTTTAGAAAACCTCTAAAGCAGCAGCAATCTCAGCAAAGGAAGTTGAGGATGAAGAAATGTTGGTGAGGTTTGGTAATAGATCTAAAATGTTATTTTTTTCCAAAAAGACCTAACTTTGAAGGAAGGGCACACACTCTGCATATATGGCCTAATGTGACAGGAGGCCAAGTGTTTCTTCTCCCGCGAGGGTGGGCAGTTCAGAAAGAGACAGGCTCGGCTGCTAATTTCATCATCTCTGACCTAGGCTCCTGTTTGACCTAAGTCTGTCTTGATACAGCAGCACAGGCCAGCGAGGAGGCAGTGGCCTTTCGCCGTGAACGCAGCACATTTAGGCGCCAGGCAGTACGGCGCCGGCACAATGCAGGGAGTAACCCTACCCCTCCTACCTTGCTCATCGGATCGCCCCTAAGGTATGGCATTTTACAATTCCACCAAGTTCAGCATGCATGCAGTGAGCCTTCTAACCTGTTCTTTCTGACCCAGGAAAGCCTTTGAAGAGACTTGCTTTTCTCTCTTTCTCTTCTGTATATCTATCTTCATCTCTCTTAGGTTTCTCGTGCATGTGCCCGTGAGCTTCTGCATCAGCATGCCTTATGTCGTACTGTCTAAACAAAGCTGGCAGGCTGACTTTGCCCAATGTTTAAATTGCAAGAGCACATTAGCAACAACAGAAGTGAAAACATACCTGTTAAGTTAGATTTATTATGTTTCCTACTCTAAAATGATTACATTAGTGCAATGATTTTACAATGATAAATATGAACAATTACAGGACAAGTGGTGGCCTTATTGAGAAGTAGAAACCTGACCCCACTGTATGAAGTCAGATTGAGTATTCCATGTCACTAGAAGAGTACATTTTATTTATTTATACTGTAAAATTTGAACCAAGTAAAGTATGGTCAGATATATACCTGTTTATATGTAAAGATGTGTTGAATTTCTTAACCTCTATGGTGTACTTAAAACATTTTTATTTTCCAATACTCTCAACTTGGAGAACATCCTTTTATGATCTTGGAGATAATCTCTCATTGAATTTTTAAGAATTTAGAGTCCATGTCTTGATTTAGAAATATGTAAACCTTCTCAAAAGACTTGTGCTTTACTTCAAAAGGACAGACATGATCTGTCGTGCATGCTTACGCAGTCTACACAGCATGCGGTGTGAGAGTTGTTTTCATGCCCGTTCTAACGGAACGTGCCAGCCGCATAAGGAAGACTAGCTTCTCTTGAATACTTGGTAGGTTGGAGACACAAACATCCCCCTTCTGTTCACAAACTTGATTTTCAGAATAGCAAAATCCTAGTTTTAAAATTTTTTATTTTATATTCTCCTCTGATTAAAACATTGTTTCTTTTGTTGTTGAGCTTTACATTATACTCAGGAATTTCATCTTCATTTTCTAGCTTCTTAAATAATACACAACTTCATAAAACATATTTGTATATAGAGATAATATTTAAAACATAGATGTGAGAATGTAACCAATTTAAAGATACGTTTGTTGTAGAAACTTTTGTGAGCCCTCCACTCCTGTGTCCTCTCCCTCCTTTCCTACCTAAAGGGTCTTCTTCCTGCTGGTGAATGTGGCACACAGTCCTGTGCGCAGGACTGATGGTGTGTCTCCCAGTTGGGTTTGGTTCTAACCTCCTTTTGCCCCTTGCATAATACTGGCTGCAGACAGCTCCTTTGCCTTCCTGCTTTCTCTGTTTCCCTTTTATAAACATTTTTAGCCTGGTTGATTTTAAATTTTTATCCTTTGCCATGAATATGTCTGCGGAGTCTCACTTGCCCAACAACTGTGGAAGGGCAGGTTTCTTTCTCTGCCTGGTGGAGTGCTAGAGTCTCCTTCCATCTCCAGCCAGTCGCATAGATCTTCCTACCTCTCTAGAGTTTTCATGGTTGAGAATTTACTTCTAAGGGCTTACATTTGGTTGCTTGAAAGTCACCTTCCAGTGCTCAACATGCAGGTTTTGTTGAGACCCCAGAGTATTTCCAGTACAAAATTGCATGTGTCTATATAGATGAGCCTTATTATGAGTGAGATAAAAATAAAATGTAGCTGTAAAGAGTTAGGAGAAAGAAATACCAACTTAGTAAATTACCTTTGCAATTGGAAAATTTCTCAGGTAAAGTAAATTGCCATCACTTTTCAGTGTGAACTACTGAATAATAATGTTATCCTTAACTAAATAGAGAATTGAATGGCTATTTAAACTTTGGGAAAACATTTTCTCAAAAATGAATAGAAGATGTGTGGCAATGCCTTCACTACAAATGCTCTATAGATCCCAGTGCAGTCTTCTAAAATATTTCGCCATATCCATGGACAGGGTGGCAGTGTCTGCAAGTCCACACAACATCCTGAAACCATGCCTGAGACAGAACCGTGTATGTGTAGTCCCTCCCCCCTGCCCCATCTCCTTCCCCAATTTGATTCATTCTTATGGTGCATGTAATCTACAAATTCTATAAATTCAGCATGGCAAGAAGTCAACAACAATAACTACTAGCAAAATAGGGCAATCATAAACTACATTAAAGTACTAAAAAGTATGATTGTTTATTTCTAAATTTTTCAACTTAATGTTTTCAGATTGATGTTGACTGTAGGTAAAAAGGATCAAAGAAAGCAAAACTTCAGAAAAAGAGACCATAATAGGTTATTGTAAACATTGATGAGTAACTTAACTGCCCCAAAAGGCATGTGATAAAATATACATGTACGAGAATTAGGATTAAATGAGCAACTTTCTTACAAAGAGAGTTTGGATGCTTATTCAAATCTTATTATAATAAGCTCCTTAAGAATTATTTAAAAATTTTTAATTAAGTTAGCTTTGTAGGTAGGTTATATAGGCCCTAGTTAATTCTTCTTAGTGACTAGAGCTAAAGTAAAGACAAATATTTAAAATTCCTTATATTATAAAGAGTTTGATATTTATTAACGGAAGTCATAGTTTTGAGTCCTTGGTAGATTGGGATAGAAGGAAATCTTCTTACTTTGGTAAAGAGCAAATGACTTTAGTGTATCTTTACCTTCATGTAAAGTATGAGATGAAAAGGTCTGTAATAAAATGAGGTTACAGTCATTTTTGAGAACACGTGGTTAGAAATCTATGAGGTCATTTCTGTTCAGATGAATTCATCATTTTTTATATATACTCAGGACATTTTTTTTCCTCTGGAACCTGTATATTCTTTGGCATACTGGAATGATACTCTTAGAACTTACGTTTTAGTTGGACAGACACTAAGGTAACTGACAATGTGAGGCAGACTTGCCAGGCGCCATTTTGGTGTATAGAGAAGGAGATGGCCAAGACCAGCTGTATGTCTGTCATTTACATTGGGAATGTTTGTCAGTGTGCTTACTTTCCAGCCCATAATGACAGACTTAGATTTCCTTTTCCTGTGTGATAAAATATTTACTACTCTAGAAAGAAAGAAGAAAAGAAAGAAAGGAAAGAGAGAGAGAAAGGAAAGGAAGAAAAAAGAAAGAGAGAGAGAGAAAGGAAAAAAAGAAAGGAAAGGGGAAAGGAAAGAAGAAAGAAAGAAGAAAGGAGAAAAAAGTTATATTCACACCATACTCGTGCCTGTTGACCTAGTTAGTATCCCCTTTGGGGATGTGATTCTTGGCCATTTGTGCTAAGAGCCAGCCTTTCCTGTTGCTGATGAAGGATTTGAAAGCAGGAAGTAAGGAGTATGTTTATTACTGTCTTTAGGTGTTTAAGACTCCATAGCTAGAGTAATAGATTTTGACTCATTTCCTTCATTTATTTGGGAGTTGACTCCATGCACTGCTTAGTATTTTGAGAACATTGAGTGTATTTGGACAGACTTGTGCATTGGAAGTTTGATGACTAGGGTATTCTCTCTCAGATCTGTTCACATTCAAATAGGATCTTTCTTAGGACTTTACGTGAAAAACTGATAGAAAATTTTTGAGTACAAATTTTTTGGTTGAGTTCATTTTGATGAGGCTCATGGATAAGTTTAGATTGCTTCTGATGAAGAGGGACACATCAGTCCTATATGGAAAATAAAAGCTATTTAATTAACAAGATCATTTTTTTTTCTTCTTTAAATTTGTAGTGCTGGAGGTGCCCCCATAGTTTAACACGTCAGCAAAGGCTGTGCCTCTGAGCTGCGTTACCAGGCTCTTGTGACCCTCCCTTGACTAGTAGCTGCTGGGAAAATATTCTAAGGAAACTGCTAAGTGGCTAATGCCAGTGTGAACAAGAACCAGAACGCGCAGGCTCGCTTCTTAGAACATGCACTTGACAGTGGCTGAGTCAGACCTTCAGAGTACATGCTAATGTCTGCCTGTTGTGGCGGGATTAATGTTCTGTAACGCATGCTGTCCTCCTGTATGGCAAGCAGCCAGTATTAGCAACTGACCACGATGGTGGCTTCTACCTGCGATGTGTGGTTATTGTACTTGAAATACAGTTGGCACAAGTGATAGATGGCTGTCAGAGTAGTTGCTGCAGCCACAGCTTAGCCTGCACATCACTGTCAGTCAGCAGTGTCTAGGCTTTGATTGCAATGGATTCAAGGGTCAGAGTCTTAGTAGAAAATAATATCATTAGAAATGGTAAGCCAAGCAAGGCCACCCTGGGCAGCGTTCTTCTTTTTCTAGTGCCTGGTTATGTTAGTGACAGCGTCTGGAACTGCTCAGAGTACAGTCACATTCACAGAGTGAAACATCGCTGGGGCATCATGTGTACAATGATGTATGACAGTTAAAACATTTCAGGAATTACATCAGCTTAAATTAGTGTAAATCTTATATAAATAATGTTAATGAAATTTATTGTATCTTAAGTATAAAAGTAAATGAGTAAATAATATAGGAAAATTAGTTTTATAAATGATAAAAAAATAAATTTATATTAACAAATACTAATTTTTAAACTTTATAAAACTATTAGAATATTTTGGGAAATTAAGGTTTCCCAGTTGTTAAGATTTTCTAAAATAATGGATTGCTTTTAATGAGATTACAATATGGGCTGGAAAAGAATGTAACAGTGATGAGAACGTGTTTTTTAATGTATGTTTTATATGTAACACATGTAGCCTTATTTCAGAATATAGAAACTATTATAAACAGTACTTTATAAAGTTGTGTTTCACTCAGTTGAGTCATGGTTTTTGGTTCTTTTGCAGTAGATTGTGGTATTTTTTTGTATTTTGGTTGCATTTGATAGAGATTCTTTGGTTTTCACGTGTGTAGAAACTGTTTTATTGTGTATCTGAATCAGAGATCTTAGAACATTAGAGGAAAAGCAGCAAATTATTACAAGGTAAAATTTACCTGTCGGAGCCCAGCACCGAGCCGTGTCACTTGAGCACATCCGGACTCCTCGCTCTCTTCTTCACTCTAGAATCTAGTCGGGTTGAGCTGGAAGAGAGTTGCAGATTGGCAGTTAACCTCCCTATTGAGTACGCACTGCTTTCCTCTATGAGTCGGATGGGTAAGGATGAGAGCAAGTGTAAACTATTAACTGTACGAAGCTCCACGGCGGCTCCTGGGCGATTTGAAAGTGTCATTTTGCAATCTGTGATCTGTATTGCTTTCACTCTAGCTGTTGTTTTCTCTTTTCTTCCCTGTAATGTCTCCCCACTCCATGTTCTCTCCTAGCCTTCAAGATGGTCAGCAAGGCCAGCAGTCCACAGCCCAGGTCAAGGTCCAGTCCCGCCCCCCATCCCAGGCTGCAGTGCTCAGTGCTAGTGCCTCCTTGCTGGTGAGAAAAGGGAGTGTCCACTTAGAAGCCTCACATGACCATGCATCTGCCGTAGGCGGTAGCAGTTTGCACGATGAACTTGGTATGCAGGCCTGATGTAATCTCTGTGGTTGGAAACTTGTAATTGACAGTCAGTGGGTAACAGTGGTTGCAGTCCTTTCCTGAGATGGCTTTCTACGGGAGCTATGCATCAGGGCACTCTTTTATTGGGTTTGTTTGCCGAGTTTAAGAGAATGACTTACTTTTTCTTTCTGTATTTCTCTTTCTTTTTATTGTACTTTTTATTTTGAGCATATCTACTACCTATAGGCAGCTAATGTGCTAATAACTGTTCCTTATAACTAATATTCTCTTATAATAATTTGGATGTTTCTATTATTCCCAGAAATACCATGTGGAAAAATATGAATTTTTAGGTGGTTTTTGAGACAACCTTAATTTTTAAAAATTATTTGAATATGTTATACACAGGAATGCTCTCTAATACGTTTATTGCTCTGAAGTATCCTGCATTTTGCAGTATGTCCATCTCTTGTCATAGGATTTATTATAATCCTAAGTGTAATGTCCTCAGGATAGCATGGCTCTTCTTGTGACTGATAACTATAAAATATTTCATTATCTATTAAGATATCTGTAAATATACTCATAAATTATGTAAGTTAATTTTTAGAAATGTGACATATTTTAAATTCTCAGTAGTAGCAAATTTACCCTAAGACATACTTTGTGCATTAGCATATTATGCTACTTCAGAACCTATTTCTTTATGCAAATGTGTGTGTGTGTGTGTGTACATGCATGTGCTCTAGTGTACTCACCCACCATGTGCATATGTACATATCTGTAGAAGCCAGAGGAAGATACTAGGTGGCTTACTTTTCAAGGCAGAGTCTCCCACTGGACTGCTGCTGATGCGCCATAATGGACGGCCAGGGAATTCCAGGGACCCGGGTTCCCTCCCTCCCCAGCTCGGGGTTGTCTGTGTGGACCCAACCTGGCTTTTCTCTTGGGCACTGAGGATCCAGAGCCCAGTCCTCAGCCTGGGCAGTGAAGCTCTGTACCGACTGAAGCCAGGCTCCCAGCCCATGCGCTCGGGTTCCTGTTTCTCTGTGTGACCCAAGTTTCTGGTGCTCACATTCACAGTGGTTTAAGTTAATAAAGAAAGTCTTGTTCTTAAGTGAGACTCACTTGAAAGCCTTTATTCATTCTGATCTTATCGATCCCTATTACATGGGATTTTCTTTATAAAGGTGACTATCCAGTTTATGTGTCAGTTGGAGGACTATATGGCAATAAGGAGTCAAAATTAGGCTTACTAAAACTTGATATGCTATTTACTCATTGACTTCCTTTCCATTTTGCAAAACTTGGGACCATGGAGTGGTGTTAACAGACAGGTAAACGTGAACCGCAGAACTTCAGAAACTGCAGCAAGACCATGTGAGAGAGTTATGGCATTGCCATGTGTAGCGGGCAGTTCCTAACTGCAATGAGAAGACGGTACAACACTTAAGTGCAGAAGCTTTTCCTTCTGAGTTTGTAATCTGAGAGGTAGGAAGTCTCTTAGGGAAGACATTTGAGTAAAAATAAAGTAGAATTCAATTCTACTGAGAGTAAATGCTCTCAAGTGACTCTTAGTTAACAGCAAGATTTTCTTTTATTAGATTGATTTAAACCACCGCAAATGTGAGCACAGGCAACCTGGGTCATATGGAGAAGTAGGAATCCAAGGGCACAGTGCAAAGCTTCACTGCACAAGCTGGGGACTTGGCTTTGGATCCTTAGTGACCAAGAAAAAAGCCAGACAAGGTTTGCACAGACAACCTCAGAGCTCCACATATATCCTTCCTTCTTTATTGCTTTCAGTTGGCAGGTTTTAGATGCAGATCCATTATGTTATAGTATGATTCCAATCACCATATAACCCCAAGATTCCTGGTAACAAAGGGTTTATAAATCTGCAAGCATAATGTACTAATCACATAGAATTGCCCGTTAGCTCCATGATAGTGGATTGGCCAGAGTAGAGAGCTTTATTTTGAACTGTTTCAGAGTTTTAGACTAACAACCAAGCATAAAATTGAACAAACTCTTGATAATTTTTCCGAATAAGAGTTCATTACTAAAGTAGAAACCAAGTGGGGCTTGTGAGATGGCCCAGCTGGTAAAGATGCCTCCTGTCACAGTTGGCAGTCCTGGCACCCACAAAGAGAACTGACTCCTCACATAAAATGCACACACTCACACACACACTAACAGTGTTAACAAAGAGAAAAGGTAAAATATTCCCTAAAAATGACCTATTTACAAAGGTTTGCTTTTTTTTTCAGATTTAGTTAGTTTTATTGAAAAGGTTTTCACATGTGATTTTTACATCCAATAATATGTGCTTATGTACAATATGCTTATAAAAGACATGCATGTATACATAAATATAAACATATCCATATATTCAAACAAATTTACTTAGCATGCATAGTTGTTAATAATTTTAGAAACTGAACCATAAGCAATATAACTTAAAAGAGAAATTTGGGACATTGCCTTTCTTATGGAATTCATTCTGTACAAGGTTAGTAAAATGCTTTAAGGGCTCAGATGATGGCATTGTGGCTGGATACACTGTGAACATAGCATCATTTTTAAGTATGTGTCGGTGTGGCTCCATGTGTAGGTGTGTGCACATCAGTGCGAGTGAGCGTTGAGGCCAGAGCTGTTGGTCTTCCGAGCTTTGCCTCTTGCAAGCTGTGTGACCCTGGTGACCTTGGGTGGGTTGTTTCCCCTCCCTGTGCATCAGTTCCCTCATTTATCAGAGGAGGCAACACTAATGCCACCTCCCAGGCTTAGTGCAAGGATTGTGTGTATTAAATGTGCCATTGCTTGGCATTATTGTGTTTGCTAGATAAATGACCATTGTTAATACTGGTTAATAAAATAACACGAGGTTATAATTCATTTAATCTGTTCAATAAGCTCATTAAGATGTCTCCTCATACTTCCTATTGTAATAAACACTTTGCTGGAGTCTCTTTCCATGAGCCTGTGTGCACAGCAGTGGTTAATTCTTCAGGATTAGAATTGGAGTAGAAATCAGTCAAGAACAGTGAACAGCCCTGTAGCTTTGCTGCTCTTAATTACTCTAGTAAGGAGAGCTCAAATGTTGTTTATATTTTATCTGGCAGTCTGGGGATAAGAAACTCATCTAACCTTTTATTTCCTAAATAGAATTTAGAAGTTATCATTGTTACCATAGAAATGCTACAGAATATTATTTTACAGAGTTTTGGGTACCTAAATTGCTCCAGGAATTTTACAGAAGATCCAAGGGCTGTCTCTTACAAACATATTGTAAAGAAGCCATTAATGTGCAGGACCAAGTGGTCTACTCTCTATTGTTAAACATGCTTAAGACTAAAGTTGAGTAGTGCTTTGGTAAAATATGTTAGATTCTTGGGAGGCACCCCAAAATCAGTGCCTAAAATGATGATATTTCCATGTTTTTCTAAGGGTGGCATGGGAGCCATTTCCTGCAGATAGCCTGGCTCTTGAGTTTTCCACTGTCTTCCTGGGCTTGTTGAGATTTCCCAGAAGACAGGAAAAGAGGGAGAATCCAAGTCAGAGACACTTCAGTCTTGATGTTTCCACTGGTGACTTGGAAATATGTACCTTTCGCATTGTTCTGCCTCCCTTCCAGTGGCCTGAACATGGTCTGCGTACATCTGCGCTGCAGGAGGGTAGCTGGGTCCTGGAGCTCAATGACACTTGCCCCAGTAGACGGAAGGCCGCTGGCCTACTAGGAAAGAAGAGTGGCTAAGTGGAGATAGAGGTCAGGGATATGGGGGAGAGCAAAGTGTGGGGTGTGATGGTCACCGCAAACCAAATACATTTTTAAGAAGAAATATTAATGTCAAATCTGAAGCTTGCTCATGATTCTTAGAATTGGAAATTAAAAACAAACTTGAAAATTTCTTTCATCTGTTGACAGTGTAGTGTCCATGGCAGAGCTTGGAGACATGGGTGACTAAACAGAAAGTCATTTTTGTAGGGCAGGGTAGTGTCACAGACCAAAATGTCTGAGTATTTGTATCTCCAGATTTTATATACATGAGTTTTAATGCACCTATTCCCTTAGCACTGTTCATAATTGTGAAAAATTGTGAAAAGACCTTTGAAGTTCCCATTACAAGAGAACCACTTAACGGCTAATAGCTCACACAATCCGAGTCCTAATCAGAAGAGTCGATAGAGTCGAGGCTAGTGAGATGTCTTAGCCATTATGAACACTGGCTGTTCTTCCAGAGAACTCAGGTTCAATTCCCAAAACCCACTGGTGGCTCTCAAGTACCTATAACTTCCAAGTCCAGGGAATGCAATGCCTCTCCTGGCTTCCTAGGGCATGAGGCATACATGCACACATGTGAGCAAAACGTCCATACGCATAAAGTGTTTTAAAGAAGCTGGTAATATTCAGAACTCAGTCAGTCTATATTGGTGGATGTGGGTGGGTAGTTACATATGCATGTAGAGGCACGAGATCAACATAGGATTCTATCATTTTCCACTGTAGTTTTGAGATAGGCTCTCTCCTACTGAACCTGAAGGTCATGGTTTGGCTAGACTGACTGGCCAGAGAGTCCCTGCTTGCACCTCATCCTCCTGTCTCTACTTCTCCCTGGGATAACAGGTGTATCCCACCATGTCCCAGTTTTACATCGGTGCTGGGGATCTGACCTCAGGTCAACACGCTTGTTCAGCAAGCACTCTATATACTGGACTGTGCCTGGCCCATAAGTCTGTTCTGTCAATGAGAAGCTGGTTAGGAAAGGAACAGTTTCAGAACAATATGTGTGAGGAGAGTGATCGGTGTGTCTGGGGCCGAAATGTCTATCAAGTCTGTTTGAAGGAACAGAAGATGCTCTCGGCACCGAGTATCCTAGGGGTGTCGGCAGCAGCCCTCACTCTTCTTACTCTGACTCTTCTAAGAGGTTTTAAAAATGAAATAACAGAAAAGCAAACCCCTGTGTCATTCCCCTGGGTAGGAGCCTGTGGGAGTTTCACTGAGAATAACCTCCACACTCATCCATCCACTGAGACTCACCTGCAGTCTCAGTGTTATGAACATATTATATAGATACAGTAAACTTCATCCATTTAGCATATACAGTCAGTCCAGTGAGTTTTATCAGATGGTGTTCTGTAGGTGAGAGAGAACTAGAGCATTTCTGTCCCCTTCAGAAGATTCCCATGTGTGACCCAGTGCAGTTCTTGCCTCTTCTGTCCATGGGAATTTACTTCTCTACGTTCTTCTGACACGCCCTCCCCTTTATAAAAACATCTTATTTTACTATTGATAGATAATTGAGAAGTTGCAAATGCATTTCCAATGTGAACACAAAAGTTTCTAGTGCTGTGAAAAATGGTTTTGAGGAATTGTGACATCTCCAGGATCTTAAACATCAAAGATCCTGGAGTGTTATATTAGGTAGCATGGAATATAGAATCATGGTAGATATCCAGTGCATAAAATTAATCTTGATTTCTGACATTTTTCAAAAACTTGGGTTTTGCGATTTACCTTGCAACTTTCAAACAATGCATTATTGCATGACTTGCAAAGGAAAATAACTTAATGCACTACCATAAAGCAAGAGCATTTCTGTACCAAGTTGTTATAAGAATGCTATCTCCACGTAAAGGGTAATGTCATTCCTAGGTCAGTCATACCACCTCTGCAGGGACTGCTGTGGAAGCTGCCCGTATACACCAGGACAGTGTGCTCCAGGACACATGTACACATACATTTGGCACCCGCCAGCTCCAGGCAGTAGCATGCTAGGTGCTATGCAGGCATGAACAGGCTGACACTTCATAAGGGTGATGCCTTTAACCCTCACTTGTTCTAAGTAGCTTTGTAACAGAAGAGTTAAAAAGTGTGTCCATTTTTCTTTTTCTTTTCTTTTTGAGCTCTGAAAAACCGGTTAGCATTAGGCTAATCAAGTTTTTAAAACACAAGTTCACATGGGCATGCTGTAGACACCTGGAGTCCGGGCTGCTTAGGAGGCTAGTATGGGAAGGTCATTTGAGCCCTGGAATTTGAGGATAAAAACATTCCAGGCTGTAGCCAGTCTAAGGGTTGGTGCCTTTTGTCAGTAACAAGGCAAAAACTGGGGGGATGGCTCCAGGTGTGTAGCCCCTTGGGCTCTGCATGAGCCATTGTGCCCCATTGTCTTCTGGCAGTTTCCTGCTCAACATAAGTTCCCACTGCATTCCCAGATATTTCTCTGCTCTCTGTCACTGAAGTCATCTCTCTTCTGGATCAGATACAGTGGGCCATGTGTGTGGCCTCTTGAGCTGAGTTCTCCATGAGGCATCTCTTGGGTCCATCTTGTTGTATTGGTTTGTTCTTGAGACTACTCATTGAAGTACTGTGGGAGTGAGCGTATTGTGTATGGCTTATCTACTTACCTGTTGATGGGCACTTGGGTAATTTCTAGTTTATGGATATTGTTCACAAATATTTGAACTGGTTCTCTGTTTTGTGATGTTAGGGATTGATCTAAGGGTTCTGAGTATGCCTTGAGTACAACCACTGAACCTATCTCAACCCTAACTATTATTTTTAGATTAGAGCTAGGGAGATGACTAGGTGGTAAGAGCATTTGCTGTGTAAGCACAAGGACCTGAGTTCAAATCCCCGGCACCCATGTAAAAAGCACATGTAACCCCAGTACTGTGTAAGGCAGAGACAGGAGGGTCACTGGGGGGTTAAGTTGCCAGCCTAGTTCGGAGTTCAGTGAGGGTCCCTATATCAAAGGAATAAGGCAGAGAGTAACACAGCAAGACACTTAATGTGCTGTAGCTACACCACACACACCACCAGCAGCATCAATAGCAACAAACCAGCTCTGCATCCTTGTCAGGGCCTTGCTGTCATTGACCTTTATAATTTTAACCCCGATGGCATCTTACTGTGGCTGAAGTGTGTGACAGGCATCTCATGATTGTTTGGAGGCATACATATAACACAAATATCTTAGTATTTGTCTCATCTTTTAAAACTAGGTTGTTGGTCCTCTTAGTGTTTAGGGGTAAGGATCTCTTGATATTTAAATATAACTCACTTGTCAAGCTGCAGATGTTTTCTATTACATAGCTCGCCTTTTAGTTTACTTGACCACTCTATGTGTCCTAAATGCCACCAGAACTAATCCGTGAGTAGGTGATGGCACAAGAGCAGTTTGAGCTGTGTGTGTCCCTTGCAGACTTCAGCTGACCTGGGTATCGAGGAGCAAGAGTGGAGACTTAACTGCAAAATGAGACAAGTCGGAACCGAGCACGGGACCCTTTCAGCAAAGCGTATCAGTTAGGTCTCTATGCAGTCCAGTGTCCCCCACAGGCCCCTTTAAAACCGCTTCTCACATCTGCCCTCTTTGTCACCCTCTTAAAGCCCTGTCACAGCATTGCTCTTTCCAGGAGGATGGGCTGGAAAGACTGCTCAGCTTAAGAACACTTAACTGTTCTTGCAGAGCATGCTGGTTTGGTTTACAGCACCCATGTGGTGGCTTACAGCTGTCTCTAACTCCAGCCTCAGGAGATCTGATGCCCTCTTCTGGCCTTCACAAGTTCTTCACTCAAGCGTTCAAGCCCACGCGCAGCACACACACGTATACATCATAATTGAGAATGAAACCTTTTAAAAAAGAATTAAGTTTAGAAGGTTTTTAGGAGCCTAAGACTCGGCGTCTAGGAAGAGCACAGGTTAGCAGACTACAGCCTGTGGGCTTAGTCCAGCTTGACACTTAATTTTGTAAATAAATAAGGAAAAACTATGTTTTGTGTTGACTTTACACTACAGTGACAGACCTGTACATCATAAGAGTGTTTACGGCTCTAGTTGGCAGTATGACCTGGGAGATGAGCCTGAAAATGAGACAACTAAAGTCTCATGCAGTAGCCAACTACATTTAACTCTCAGAGGTAAGAGGAGTCACACGAAAAAAGCCTACAATCTGCAGGGGCAAGCTGCACACAGCAAGCAAGCCACACACGGGGCAAAAACATGGGTTTTTTTTTTTTTTTCTTTTTCTTTCTTTTTTTTCTGATTTAAGATCAGATTTTAATGGAATAATGAGCAGTATAAATATCAGTGGAAGCTCCTAAGTGCTTTTAAGACTGGTAGAGTGAGGAAGGTCTTCTCTTTATCAGTTTGCTGGTATTCAAGGTACAGTATTCCTACTAAAGCATTATAAAGAAACGCAGCTCCAAGCCAAGCAAGTCTGGCAAGCAGTTTTTTCATATTGCGGTTTGCTTTATTCCCACGTTACGTGATAGAAGGGCCACTTTATTATCAACATATCAGTGACATAGCTTGCTTTCCTTGTGAAGTAGCCATTGAATCAAATACCTTACCACTTCATGTTCACTAGAATTTTTTCTTTATATTTTTTTCTCTTTTTTTTTTTCTTTTCTGTTTTTGTTACTTAATTATATCATTTCCAATTAGTTACCATGGCTTGTGCTGATTTGGAAATGAGTCACATCTGCAGAATGGAAGCAAATTACTTTGAAACTTTTTTTTTTTAATTCACATTTTTTTTTGTTTTGTTTTGTTTTTTCTTAAAGGTATATAAACAAATAACAGTACCTAGTTGTAGTGAATAATCTGCAGTTAGCTCCTATCTGATGCATCTGGGAGGGCCAGGAAAGCACACCCCATGTCTTTGAAGAAACTGAGGTCACAAAACTTTGCCTTGTTTTCTTGGAGTTTTCGCACAAGCACAGAGTGGTCTTTGAACAGCTCCATTCTTGGACCGTATTCTGACGGTAGCATATCAGGACTACAAATCCTGAGATGTTTTTATCTGGTTCCTCATAGAGATAGTTTGATGATTCCTGGTGTGGGGAGAAACAAGTCCATTAGCCTGAAGTACAGTGATCCATTTCTGTCTGGGTGAAAACTCCAGTTACCTTGGAGACTTGAGAGTCACCATTCATGGTATTAAGGAGGTGCCATTCAGTAGGTCATAGCTGATCATAAAACCTTCTCTCTTAAAGGTGCAATAGTCATGGTGAGATGGAGCATGGTACTTAACGGACCAGAAGTAAGCGCTAGTACTTACTGTTTGAGAGTATGTGGTTCTCCCAAAAGTCTTCTCAAACCACTTAGATAACTACCCTCCATGTATCTCAGCTCCTGAAGCCCTTTTCTGCCCTAAGAGGAGTATTTCTTAAGCAGGAGGCTCTAGTAAGACCTCACATCAGGCTCAGACTTGGAGGACCCAGGAGGATGAGTAGGCTTAAACTCTAAGGAGAAGGTTTCAGGAAAATAAAACAGCTCTTTTGTTGTTGGTCCCTGGAGGATTAAAGAGATCTGCCTGAGTAGCCTCCTCCTTCCAGAACACGCAGGCGTGTAAAGGGAGCAGCAAGGATATCTAGGGGGTTTGAAGGTTTCGGTGTGCTGTGCACCTTGTGGTGCGTGTCCTACAGATGGAAGAAGTTGGAGAGTTCCCACACTGCCCCATGTCTGGGAGCGTCATGCCAGTGCTAGTTAGAACATCTGCTCTGACATTTCTGACTTTAGTCCTTAGACATTAGGTCTCTGTTGTTTGTGGCTCACGCCCTGCCCTAAAGTTGCTGTAAAACTTTCCTACTCAGAAAAGATGGTGTATGATTAACCAGTTGAGTTTTTGTTGGCAGTAGCATTATTCGTTGATGCCAGATGCCAGATGCAGTAACTTTTCTTTTGTTCTTAGAAAATGCCTTGTGGATGATATAATTTTTACAGATCAGAAATCACAGTTGTAGTATTTGGTCTTAAGTTGTTTGCTTTCCTTTCTGACTCAGGCTGACCCTTTCAGACATGGTTAATTATGAACTGGCAGTTGATTTCTGATTTGTTTATAGTCACAGTTCAAATGGAGAAGGCACACTGCATGAACGTTTTGCTCTCCTCCTGGCTTATATCCATTCCCTAAGAGAGAATGTGCAATTTGACAGTTTTGAAATGCTATCTATATTTTAAATGGAGTCATAAGAACATTTTGAGTTTAGAGTTTGGATTTGAATATGTCAGTTATAAACATTGGTAGTATTGCGTTCTCTTGTCTTTTGGGGGATAGATCTTTCTTTGCTAGATTATCAAAGTAATGCATTGAAATGTTAATAAGTTTTTCACTGAAACCTTACGCTATCTATCTTTAGTACATTTTCCCTGGTGTGTTTATCTTGTGAACGAAGTGAGGCACTCGCAGCATGCTGTCAGTTGCTCTGTGCAATGATAGACTGCAGAGGAGTGCTGCTGTGCAGAAAGCTAGAAGGGCATCATGAATGTGGTTTCCATGATTTGCTGTGATGTGTACCATGTTACTCTAAGAGCCTGAACATGTCCTGAACCTTCTGGAGGGGAGGCAGACACGCTAAGCTTCCCCAGAAGCACAGTACTATTGGAGATATATGCCTGTTTGGTGGCCTCATTTCTAAGACATACTTTGTTTCTGTTTAAATATCTAAATTTTATTACTCTATTTTCAATTATAATTTAGTTACATCGCTTTGTTCTTCCCATTTCCTCCCTGCAGCCCCTCCTACGTATCCCCCCTTTTCTCAGATTCATGAATTTTGGCCTCTTTTCCTTTAAAAAGAAAAACAGGCCTTCTTTTCTCTTTATATTATATGTTTATATTCCTAACTAAATGGTATTACTCTTTAAATCATTGGTTTTATATAGAGACATTCAGAGTAACACATTTAAGTACCAAAGTGCTGAAAATTTCAAGTTCTAGAAAAGTTTCATTCTTTATGTTTAAAATGAAATCATTTCCATATTTTGAAAATTAAATAGCTACACATAAAGCATAGCATCCAAAATGAGTTCATGGTCTTCACTGCTTCATTTGAAAGTCACAAAGATAGCGTCTCCCAGTGACGCTTGTGCAGAGGTACTGTATTGTAAATGTATGGAGAGCAGAGCACATTACTGGAATTCTATGTAAAGTTTAGATATTCAGGAAATCCTGCAGTGATTTGAACTCTTAAGTACAGAATTCTGAAATCCATGCAGGTTTTGGCTTGGGACAGTGTAGACGTTCCCCCCAGTTGAGCATTACACACAGTGTAGACATTCCCTCTTGTTGAACTTGACATACAGAGCTTATTTGCTTTTTTTCCAATAGCAGTTTCTGCAACTCACACTACTCTACTTGAGGGAATTTTCAGTAGGAAGTAAGCAGGTTGACAGCTTTATTGTCCCATTTGTGGGCACTAATACTTTTTTTTATTTTTAACTATTTGGGACTGACTGAAGCAGGAGATAAAACAGTCTTGGGAAATCTATATACTTCATAGTTCACTTTAAAAGTGAAACTATAGCACATGGACTGAGTATTTTTCTCTTCTTATACTTGCTCTAATAGTTAAAACACTGGGACATGCCACCGTCACCGTATTGCTCTTTACTGAACATGTGGGGAGTTATTTTCCTCTGTTTCTGTTGAAATGAGTATTTCATAGAACTGTTTCTCTGACTTAGTATATTATTCTGAAACACAGTATACTGGTAAAGTAAAGTTTTACATATTTTATCTTGTGACCAATAGAATGTAATAAAGCGGTCTTATTTACTATTTGAGATGGGGTCCTGTTAAAAATTAAATTATAGTTAAAATGTTCTGTAAGTCTTTAAGAGTCTTGATATTGTGTGTAATTAATCAGAACGCAGTGTATAATACATGTATATATGAAATTGTGAAAGCAATTTTAGATAACACTTGTTTAAAGATTGTTCATATTTAGGCCCAGGAAGTACAGAGTCTAGTCCTGTGTTTGTCTAATGTGCACAAAGCCCTGGGTTGCAGCCCCAGCACTGTGTAAACTGGGTATAGAGGCACACACCCGTGGACCTAGAGAAGAGGAAATCAGGAATTCCAGGTCATCCTTGACTAGATAGGGAGCTCCAGGCCAGCCTAGGTACAGTCTGTAGAATCCCGGTTATTCCAGCTTCTCAGCAAACCTCATGAATTCTCGGGTCCTTGACGAGACGATGTAGTTGCCAATTATATACCTTATCTTGCTGGTTTCTTAAACATGTACCTTGCTTTATTTATGTGCCCTCCCCACCATAGTTAGGCCTCCGTACAGCCTCAAGAAGGCATTTCAAGTGGGGTCTGGGTTTTAAAATCCCATTAGTAGGAACTAGTTTATAAAGTGGAGTTTGTTTTAAGACAACTGGACTTTTGTGCTATTATTTCTTGTTCTATTCATTTTATTTACTTTTCCTTTTGTTTTCAAATATAGAGAGGCACTGTTGTATTCTAGATGGTGTCGTCACAGTCAAGTGGGAGGAGGGCCTTGCGGCCTAGGCAGTGCTGTGCTCTTGTGGGTTACAGGGCATTGCAGCAGGGACTTGTGGGAAGAGGCATGGGGTTGAGCGAAACCTCCGAGAGCTAGGTTTTAATTCTTATGTGTTTAGTTAGTTTGATTTTTAATCCCTTTAGATTTTATAGAACTATCTGGTTGTAACAACTGTCACTCCCAAATGTTTATACAACTCCTGTGGAAACATTGTATAACTGGTGATGTTAAAAAGTGGTTTAATTAGCACCAATATTAACTTCCTTTGAGCCTTTTTCACTTTTCATTTCTTCTGAAAAAAAACACTTTGTTGTCGTGAAGTTCGAACTGTCTCAAACTTTAAGTAAAGTTTTGCTAGGACCACTCACGTCAAGGTGGCTTTGGAACATTAACTCATCCGTCCGTATGATTATCTAAGTTGAGGAGAAGAAGGGAGCGGACTCAACCTCCTCCTTTTGATACTGAGCACACACGCTGCCATTTTACCATGTCGTTCCCAAGTGCGTGGAGACTGTGGTTTTCAGAGGGGTTGTAGGAGTCTTGTAATACAAACGTTAGGAAGCTTAGTATGCCATAAAGGAGACCCGGCTAGCCTAATGACTCTTGTCAAAATGTGTTCATTTGCTAGGTAAGTTCTCGTCCACCCTCTATGAGACGGGCGGCTGTGACATGTCACTGGTAAACTTCGAACCAGCAGCAAGAAGAGCGTCCAATATCTGGTAGGTGTGGAGATGTCAGACCGACTGTGTGACTCACGTGTTTAAGGTTTAACTTTTGAGATGTAGACACTTGTTTTTAAACTTATTTTTCTCTAATGGCTAAAACCACTATACACCCTGCTGTTGTATACCATGATGTTTGAGATGTATATGTCGTGGGATGGCTATGCACACCCTGTTCAAATGAGTTGTCTTGTTGTCGGAGCACATACTGTCTGCTCTCTCTCGCTCATTTTCAGACATAAAGTGAATTGTTCTTAACTGTAAGCTGCCACGTGAGATACAAATTATTTTGGAAATGTTTATATCAAGTTTAATACTTGCCATAAGGCATTCATTTCTGCAGAATTAAGGGTGTTTTTTGTTTGTTTTGATTTTTCTGTTTTGTTGTGGGGAAAAGTGTTCTTTTTAAAATGTAAGTTATTCTGTATTTAAAAATTAAGTAAAAATTTTCATTAAAGCCTATGGGATAGAGTTTGCCCAGTTCCAGATTAACTGATGTCCAATGTCCTCTTTATATTACATGATATAAAAAGCTTAACAGAAAAAAAAAATAGCTACAATGAAGTTTAGACTCAAAAGTTAGTTTTCTTCCATTAAATAATTTTGTTTTTCCTTTTAGGAAGAAATTTGTAAGGTAATAAAAATTTTAGAAAAAAAAAACAAATAAATTAGATATTTAAATAATATACTCTTTTATAGTATAAAGCATATTGATGTTTTTTCCTAAAAAAAAAATAGCCTTATTAATTGTTCCCATTGTTGCTTTGAATCCATGATTAATTATTTCACTTTGTCACAACGGCCATTTGATTCTTTCTTAGGACTCCACCAATAGGCTGTGTGTATCTGTTAATGTAACTTTGGTGGTTCATTTTTCTAGTGCCTTTTAAACCAATGGAACTTACAGTCACTCAGGTTAACTGTTGATCTAGTCTTATCTCAGAGTCCACCCTGGCAGAAATTACTAAGTGGAAGGTTAGCTGATAATGGAAAAGTGGGGCTGGGGGTTACCACCAAGGAATTCAGTAGGAGAGGAGTCCCTTGCACTGTGAGTGTAGTAGAGTCTCAAGTTTTGAAATCCAAACGACTGTATCGGCACATGTCAGTCTGTTTTGTATCATTGACTAAGTTTGTGTGCACTGTTGGAGTCAGCTGGAGAGGCAGGCTGAACTTAGGTGCTATCACAGTGCTCTGGCTCAGCACTTACAGAAATGAAGACTTGATCTTTGGTATTTACTTGGAAGAATGAAGCTAGTATAAATACTGTCCAGTTGTTAACTGAATTTAGAAACCAACCAGACAAACAAAATACTGTTTGGCAAGCTCTTTACTCCCTAAAGTCTTTTTCATTTTATTTTAGTGACACGGATTCTCATGTATCAAGTTCTACCTCAGTTCGATTTTATCCACATGATATGGTAAGTATTTTAATTTCTTATAATGTGATACATTTTTAGATTCAATCTGAAAAGTTCATTTATATAGCTGCCCCCCCCCCCAATCACTCAAATTAATGAAATCACAAAATGTTGTTTTTGTTGGGAACTGACAAAATCCCGTTTGTTTTGTTGCCTTGGATCTCGCACCTCACAGACTTCAGCTAGCCCCGTGTGTGTGTTTGGGGTGGGGGGGCGGTCAGAGTCACACTGCTTGATATTTTGTAGGTCTGAAAAGGACCACTTACCATTGTCTAACCTGTTTGTGCTGTACTTTTTCTTCTTGTGTGCTTCTCCATTTTTATAATTGTTTATTTTGTGTGTGGACTGTGTGTGTGCGCATGAGAACACGTGCACATGTGGAGGTCAGACACAACTCAAGGGAGTTAGTTGGTCCTGGAGATCACACTTGGGTCTTCAGGCTTGGCAGCAAGTGCTGTAACCTGCCAGGCCATCTATTGTGCTACTGGGCAGGCTCACGTTGAATAGTAGAGTTTGATGTTGTCTTAAACTGTTGACTGTGAGCTCACTTACTGAGTACTGCATGTGTTGAGAGAAAGCTCAGGAACAACATGATTAGATGAGACTTGTGTGAGACAGAATGAGGATTTTAAAACACTGCTTTTGCTATGACAGTGCATATGATTTAAGTTGGAAAGCATAAAATGCATGAATCCTTGTTAGTGCCCTGGATGGATTTTAGTCTGAGGCGGTCTGTCTAGTGGCTTCTTGAAGGTGAGTCGTGAGCAGACTTCTAAGACTGGGGGTGTGAAGAGCGTAGAGCAGTGGTTTCCACCAGTGGGTTGTTGGCTGTATCTGGAAACATGCCTCCACACAACCAGAGGAGTGCCACTGTCAGCAGGAGACAGGGACGGGGATGCTGAGAGACATTCTGTAGTGTTTGGCACAGCCCCTATGACAAAGACTATCTTGCCAAAAACATCTATAGTGCTAGAATTGTGAAACCCTAGGATAGACGATAAGAAAATGTTTAGAGAAGCATCAATCAATATTTAAATATCAGGACCAGCAATTTTCCTTGACTGTTCCATGTGCTTTTGAATAGTAAAGACCTTGCCTGTTAAGCACATTTGACAGAAGGAAGGGCGGCTGTAGAGCTGGTGAATAGAAGAGTTAAAAATTAAGAAATAGTTTGTACTCTGCTGTGTAGTGTCAGGTGAGGAGCCTGCTGGCACCAACAGGACCTTAAAATCAGAAATGCCCACCATGCAGCTGGCGGGGGAAGTGTTAGCTAAGGGCTCAGACTTATATTGGCAGTCCGAGTCATACCTTAATGGCAAAGGGGCTTAAATATGACAGAAGAGGGAGGTACCCAGTGACCACAGCGAGTGCATTTGCTGGCCTCACCAGCTGTGTTAACACCTTTCCTGAAGGTCTGTTGAGCAAATTTGTTTTGTTTTGCTTCCTGTTGCCACCTTCTGTAGATTCTAGGCATCATGGAACTTTCACAAGGAATGCACTCCTTGTGAAAAATAGAGAATTGGGGGCTTATGTGATGTACAAGCTGCGGAACTCAGGAGTATTTAACCCTTTCAGTTCTCGCATGTTTTTAGCTTTCTCTCCCACAGATTCGGTTGAATAGACTGTTGACCATTGACACAGATCTGTTGGAGCAGCAGGACATTGACCTAAGCCCTGACTTGGCAGCCACTTATGGCCCCACAGAAGAAGCTGCCCAAAAAGTTAAACACTATTACCGCTTTTGGATCCTGCCCCAGCTGTGGATTGGCATTAACTTTGACAGACTCACTCTGTTGGCACTGTTTGATAGGTAAGACCGGAGCATGGTTTTAAAGATGTAGGGTTAAGATTCTTAAACTGAATTCTTCCTAATTAGCTATTTATGTTTTCACCTGAAAATCATGTTGGACAACGCTTTCTATTTTCATCCTCTTGAGAGCAGACTTACAGTAACAGAGCTTTTAAACATTAATTCTTTTAAGTCCATTAAATGCTCTTTTCCACAAGGATATGTTTTTATTATTAATGTGAGTTGATTCTTAAAAGAGTTTATGGAGTGTTTTATAATCTTAAGGTTATAGGTACTATGATCCCAAATCTAAGGGCTGGAAGAGGGAGCCTGTTGCTATGCCCTGTACCACTAGTGCCCTGTCCCACTAGTGTCCTTTACCACTAGTGTCTTAGTGGGAGACAGGCTTGGTTATTCAGATTTGCTGACCAGTAGCTGCTTCCAGTCAACAAGTAGGAACAATACTGGATTTACCTTCACTATAAACAAACAGAGGTAGACAAAGCCTTGGAGATGACTCAGTAAAAGACAGTGAGCCTGAGGGGTTGATGGTGCACATCCTGTCACCACAACTCTGTGGGTTTCGGGCTCCTAGTCTGGCGACATAGGGAGGGAGAACATAAAATTCAGTGTAAATCTCGGGATAAAGTGGTGAAACTGTGGGTCCTGGGTCCATAGTACAGAGTAGCATAGAAAGAAGCTGTTGGAAGAGCGGTGAGATGTGTAGCCGGCTCTCTTATGCTCAGCAGGCCATGACTAGCTCATGCATCTGAATAGCTGTCTGCTTAGGAAGAGCGCACTTTAACATGTGACAGCGTTAGCCTCCTGTACACTACTTCAGACCACTAAACAAGTCATAAGCGCAAGACCCAAGGGGATCAAAGAAGCATACAGATTCAAGATTGATAGAAATCCAGAAGTACAGACCACCCAACAAGTAAAGACTGACGACTGACTGACATCTGCTCGGCTTTGCAAAGTGAGGAAGGGGAAAGGAATACATTAAGGCTAACCCATAATTTGTAGGGATGTTAACTGTGAGCCGATACAGATTTTAAAATAATTAGAACTGTATTCTGTTTATTTGAAAAACTAAGTGGAGACATGAAAGATAGAAAAATACACCCCAAATCAAACATACAGAGTTGAATATTGCAGTGTTGCCATTAAAAACTGTTAGGTGGGATGACAGTTAAAACTTTGTAGAAAGGATTAGTGTGGCTGCAGGCATGTCTGAAGGACCACGGAGAGTGCAGCAGTAGCAAGAGCATCAAACCAAAATGGGCGTGTTGGGGAACAACAAGAAGAGAGAAGACTTGAAGAAATGGTGGAAACTGTGTTTTATAGGAATGTTATCAACGCACAGTCAAGAAACCAGTACAACCTAAACAGAAGCAATGTGAAGAAGCTGCCCAAGGCACATGCTTGCCCAAGCCCAGGGAGGAAGACCTCAAATCTCTGACTTGCTTCTGCACTAGGAAGCCAGACAAGTAAGCACGTATCCTAGCCAAGGACAAGCAAGAACACAGCAGACAATCAAGGGGACAAGAGGCTGAAATTGAGCAACCTGGAGCTCCCTGATGAGGAGACACCGGATGACCTGTGAGGCTTGATGTTGCTACAAATCCCTTAGGAATTAAAGAGCAGTAAGAACAATATCAACAGCTTTGTGACATTATGTTGACAATAGCAAATGAAAAGGACAGCTGCCTTAAAAGACATAATTATCATAGATCCACCTAAATAAACGGCAGTTACCATTAGGAACTTTTCTAAGAGAATGAATGCTCCAGGCCCAAGTGTTAATTTAAATACTGTGCAAATCACTGAAGTGGTGGAGAGTTGGCACTAAAAATAGCAGATTTCCATATGAATCCCTACCTTGGACCATATCACAAAAACTAAATCACAGTCAGTCATAAGCATTAATATGGAACGTAAGATAGCAAATTATGTGACACAAAAGATTTGTCCTAACGTTATAGAAAACTTACAAGATTTGGCACAAAAACCAGGATGAATAAAAAGCTGATTGATAATGGGATTTATCAACATAGGAAATGTTGCTCTTAACACTGAGCCCTCTCTCCAGCCTTGAGAGTCTGCTTTTCAACCTTTTTCCTATGTCACTTTATTTGCCATCCAAATTGGCCACTTATTTTACAGCATATCTTACAGAGAAGATGGTATGAGATCATGTTAGAGAACACTCCATTTCTGCAGTATCATAGGACAGCTATGTAGAGGGCACTCCACTGTCAAGTGGCATAGGACAGCTGTATCGCGTCCACAGTTGGTAGGGGTTTTTCCTGTATAATCTGAAATGTTATTCAGAGCAGACATCCTAAGTACAACCTAGCAGGCCTTACAGAGATGCCTTCGTTTTTCAGCCTGATGAATTTCTTGTACTCACAATTGGCCTGCTTGTTAATTTTCCATCCACAGAAACCGTGAGATCCTGGAGAATATATTAGCTGTTGTCCTGGCTATTCTTGTGGCTTTTTTGGGGTCCATCCTTCTCATCCAAGGCTTCTTCAGAGACATCTGGGTGTTCCAGTTCTGCCTGGTGATCGCTAGCTGCCAGTACTCACTACTCAAGGTACTAGTGTCTCTGCCTTCCATGCTGTGTTTAAGGCCATTCACCAACTTGCCACAGGATGAGAACTTTTAGGTTTATTTTCCATGGAGGTTTACATTGGATTATGTAGAGTCCAAAGAAGAGTGTAAACTTTAAAAAGTAATTGTATGTAAATTGAATTTACTAAAAACTAATTCTTTAAATGAAAAACCACTGTTAAAATAAGAATTTGTGCCGAGCGTGGTAGTGCACGCCTTTAATCCCAGCACTCGGGAGGCAGAGGCAAGCAAATTTCTGAGTTCGAGGCCAGCCTGGTCTATAGAGTGAGTTCCAGGACAGCCAGGGCTACACAGAGAAACCCTGTCTCGGAAAAAATAAAATAAAATAAAATAAGAATTTGTGGAACTGGAGAGATGGCTCAGCGTCTAAGAGCACTGACTGCTCTTCCTGAGTTCAATTCCCAGCAACCACATGATGGCTCACAACCATCTCTAATGGGATCTGGTGCCCTCTTCTGATGCATCTGAAGACAGCTACAGTGTACTCATATACATATAATAGATAGATAGATAGATAGATAGATAGATAGATAGATAGAATAAATCTTTTTTAAAAATAAGAATTTGCATTCTTGAGATTTATTTTGGTTCAGTTTACCAGCATTTTAAGCTTTCTTTTCCTATCTTTGAGCTTTCTGTTTTGTGGGTGAGATTTATTAAAATTTTCATTGGTGGATAACATTGTCAAAAAGTAGAGATAGTTTTTATTCTTAGGGGACATCAAAAAGAGAATATTGATGTCCCTTTGGTACTGACTGAATAGTGGCCAGAAGTACCTGTATTGTCAGTTGTAAGCATTTAAGCAAATGGGAGAATCTGCCTAAAGCCTGTTAATAGGGTGTTCCCTTCCCTTTAGTCAGCATGCCTGATTCTACCTAGATTATATTCCTTAGATATGCTGCTGTGTGGAAGGAACCCTCCCCAGCCTGCTAGCTGCTGCTTCAGTTCTGTTGATGCTCTCAGCTGGCTTGATATTTTTGTATGTTTGTAGCTAATGTCTGAAGAAAACTATCTAGGTTATTGCTGTTTCTGAATTGCCAGCCCCACTCTCTGTCATTGTTTGGCATCTGTTAATTCTGTCCTCCAGTTCCGCATCCTCAGTGCTGCGCCGTGACTGCGCAGCCCCAGTGGCTCATGCTTCTCACACGGCTCATTTGTTGTTGCTTCTTTACTCAAGGGTTGCTGACTTTGTGAGAATTCCCTTGGGCCTTGTCGGCCCTCCTCTTGGTTTCTATTATTGCCAGGGAAGCAGCTTTTATTGCTGTATGTCCATTATTTGAGTTATGTCCTGCTAGAGATGAGAAGGCTTCACATGTGTTGCAGGCTTCAGTCCTGTTAGACACTGACAGACATGGTTTCTTTGCTTGTGCAGTAAGAATTAGAGTCAGGGCTCTGCTTAACTGTGGCAGACATGTTAAAATTGCTGCTTCTGAGGCTTGGCCTTCCCTCAGCCACTTGATCTCTTTGTCATCTTAACCTGCAAAGTCATTTTCTGGCTCTAGTGTCCCTTGCTCCATTAATTTTGTCCACTGCTTTTGGTTTAGTGTGGTTAAATGAGGGGAAGGGCTGCCGGGACTTTCTTTTTAAGTAGCTGACTAGAAAAATAGTAGTGTCATAAACAGAAAAAGGAAGGCGGGAGTTAGAGTTTCAGAAGGAGTTGAGGTTGGCAGAACTGAAAAGTCACCCAGGCTCATGTGCAGCCAAGGGCAGGTGCCAGATGGCAAACTGGGCATGCTTGGTGCGGTGCGGTTTGTAGGTAGTGATGGACTGGCCTAGGAGGGGTGTGTTGTATGCCACTGGGAATGAGCTAGGCTTGGGGAGGGTCTGGTTTGAAAAGAAATCATATGAGGACATTAGGGCATTTTCACAGGCTTTCACAGCGATCCCTTTGATTGTTTTGGTGTGCACAAGCAGATAATAAATTGAGTCACCACTCTGTAGTAAGCTGGAACTAGGACTTCCGTGCTCAGCCGAGTTCCTGTATATCTCCTGAGTGGACTGGCGGTCACCATATCCCACATATGGCTTGCAAGTCATAAAGAGCCAGCAGAAAGGCAGATGTGTCTATTGAACATCGTCTTAAAGCATTAATCTGAGTAGTTGCAAGTTATTAACTGGCTAAATTAAGTAACAGTGAGGGGTGGTGTGCACTGCTTACTCTTCTGGTGAGACAGTGCCTGGAGCTTGGGCTTCACGTTTGGAATTATTGTTCACAATTTCTTGGTTGGGAGACATTTACAGAAATCACTTAAAGAGCATTTTAAAAGTTGATTGTGACAAAAAGAACTGTATGCAACTAAGGAATGCCGAGGGTGGGAGGAACAGTCTTCCCCAGCGAGGAGCCCCTAATTGGTGGTTCAGTGCCCAATGGTCAGCCCTGAAATCAAACATACATGTACATCACACAGACAAGGATGTTCTACTTAGGAATATATATGTAGTCACATACACATGTGCATGTAACAGAAAAATGTTTAAGGCCATGAATATGAAAGAGAGCAAGGAAGGGTATGTGGTACGAATTGGAGGGAGGATTTACAAGAGGGAAATGTATAATCTCAAAAAGTAAAAGAATTTTAAAAATGAGATAGATGTGTGCACACATGCGCACACACATTTTCACTCCTCCATGAGGCAATGAATTGATGGTGGCAGATCTTTTTTAAGTTTGAGGCCAGCTTGATTTACATAGTGAGTTCTAGGACAGCCAGGAGTATATAGAGGAGACCCTGTCTTCTTGGCCCCTCAAAAAAAGAAAGAAATTAAATGTCATTTTTCAGAAAAACAGGTGGAACTGGAGGTGTTAATAAACCAAACTCAGATAAATATTACAGGTTTTCTCTAATATGCATAAAAATATTTGCATATATACACATATAGTTAGACACACACACATATATAGTTGAATAACATATATATAGATACAGACACATAGTTGGACACACACATGTTGGATACGTACACATATAAAGTTAGGTGCCCAAGACACACACCTAAGTTGCGTGTTTATTGTGTATTGCCTATTTATTAGACATGTGAGTGAGCAGGAAGAACAGCACCAAGAGGGAGATGGGCGTGAGCGAGCAAGCGAGCGAGCCGAGAGCTGGGAGAGGTGGGCGTGGGGAAGAAGCACGCTGAGGGTGTGTTTCGGGGAAATGAAGTTCTCATGAGGAAGCCTAGGATTTTGTACACTTAACAAAAAATAAAAACAAGCTTTTTGTTTTTTTAAGAAAAAAAAAGTTGGTTTGTGAAATTCCTGGAGACTTGAGTAAAATAATGTATCTTTCTGTTCATTTCTAGAGTGTTCAGCCTGACTCTTCCTCTCCGAGACATGTAAGTCTCCTGTAACCAAAGCCCAGAGTTTCTCCTGGTGTGTACAGGTTGAATTGTGGTTATATTTATTGCCTCATCTAAGAGTTGACACACTGTGTAGGTTGATTTATGGGTGTGAGATGAAATGACACCGCTGACAGACTTGGAATACTGGCTGAAATGAGCATAATAATTCATTTTTTTGGCAGCCTGCTTCAATAGTGTCAGGCAGACATAATCCATATCAGCTTTATTTGGATTTACTAAAATTTGAAAATAGTGAATAAGTGTTGGAAATAGAATATTAAAGTAGGAAAAACTCATTCTTCTTTGATGATCCATTAAGAGCAAGAATATAAAGATGCAGTGCACTTGACTGCTGTTTAAGACTTGTGCTAAGTAATGAGGTAAAATCCTTGCTAATGAGCCTGTGTCTACTGAGCAGATAGTGTGATCCAGTTCTGGTTTGGACAATTCATCTGTTTCATAGAAAGATGAAAGGGCATTCTCTGTACAGTAGAGCAAAGCAGTAGCGTGTGGCTCACACCCGTTACCCCAGTATAGGAGGCTGAAGACAGAAGGCTGCTGGGAGTTTACAGCCGACCAGAGCTGCCTAAGTTCTAGACCAGAGTGCTCCAAAGTGGCATCTGTTTTGTTTTTAATAAACAAATAAACTAGTTTAAAGCAATAAGCTTCTAGAATAACGTTTAGTAGAGTTTTCATTCCTGATTGTAGTAATTTTATCCTTATACTGAAGTAGTTGATGTGACCAGAACAGAAAGTAAATCACACAAGGAGATGTTGTGGCTGATGTTTGTCGTCTGTGAGGATACTTTTGAAGGGAAATGACATTTTGATGCATTGCTGTGTGAATGAACTCTTGACATGGTTTCTGGCTTGCAGAATAGTATCTTGGGGACTAGAGGAAGGCCGGTGCACCTTCCTCTCCAGACTGCAGGGCTGTCCTCACGTGTGAGGCGGGCACTACCTTTCTCTGTTCTCTCTCCTCCTTCCCTCTCCTCCCTATCTCTGCAAACGTAATGCCTCTATACCTAATGTCCCCGTGCCTTTAGTACATCAGTGAGTTTCCTCAGAGCACTTTGTGCATTCATTGACCATGATTGTCAGAGTTAGGAATCAGCCCTAACACAGTGCTGCTGTCCAGTCTAGAGGTGTTTCTCAGATCTGCTCTGCTCTCCTTCCTCATCTGGGCTCCTAACTCTCTTTTAACCTGGAGTGGTTCCTGTGTGTATTTTTTTTTTTTTGGATGTTGATTGTTTATGGATCTAGAGCAGTTATATCATAGAACTATCTCCCAATTTGTGTTTGATGTTTCTTGGTTATGAGAGGTTAGTGTATTTGAGGAGTAGGAGTATAAAAGGAATAGTTTTCTCTTCTGACTTAGCTGATTATTTGTGGTGTTGATAATGAACCCTGTGCATGTGAGACAATTATACCACTAATAAACTATATCCCAGCCCCTTTTTCTGTCTCTATGTTTATGTGTTTATATACAATAGGTTGTGTGTGTGTGTGTGTGTGTGTGTGTGTGTGTGTGTGTGTGTGTGTGACAGAGACAGAGATCTGTGCATTTGTGTGGACGTATGGCTTGTGTTACAGTGGACTATAATGTTACATACTTGCTTTGATACTCAGTTATTCTTCACTTGGTCATTTGAAGCCTGTCAAGTTGTTCTGTGTCCTTTTGATATAGACGTGTGAACCTGTAATGCAGTGGTTCTCAACCTGCCTGAAGCTGAGACCCTTTAATACAGTTTCTTGTGGTATGGTGGCCCCCAACCATAAAATTATTTTTTTTTTTTTGCCACTTCATAATACTGTTAGTTTTGCTACTGTTACACATCCTAATGTAAATATCTGTGCTTTTCTATGACCTGTGAAAGGGTCAGTCAACCTCAACAGGGTGTGACCCACAGGTTGAGAGCCATTGCTTTAATGGCAGTGTGATCCACATTGAATTCATACCTTCCTACTGGCCGCCATTACCTTGTTTCTCCTGTGAAATCTCGGCTCTTTTTTGTGAACTAAGATCAGGATGATCTAGTAACCTTATTACTAGAATGTTATTGTGTCTGGGTCCTCTCAGTGGGTAAAGATGTGTAACTTGTAGTTGTACATTCATATGTATGTGTACACTTCTCTTGTATCTATTCATATGCCTAATAGAAACACTGAGCTCATGCCGATAGCTCTGATCCCAGTGGTGTCACAGGTTCACTCTATCCTTCCCCTGTACACACTTGTCTTTGACATTTTCCTATAATCATCAGAAGCACCTGCCTGTCATATGGCAACGGTTCAGACCATTACAGTACAAGCTAATAATGAACTCAGGACTTAGTTGTGGCTCTCAAAATGAGCTAACCTGACAGTGAAAATGTATCGTTTGCAGGGTCATAATCGTATTATTGCCTACAGTAGACCAGTTTACTTCTGTCTATGTTGTGGTCTCATTTGGCTCTTGGATTATGGCAGCAGAAACCTAACCACAAGCAAGTTCAAGTTATATGGAGTAACCTTCACCAACCCGCTGGTGCTTCTGTCGGCCAGAGACTTGGTTATAGGTGAGTTTCTTGAAGGGATCTCTGATCTTAACAGTAGTTGATTGTTTTTAATTCACTGATAAAGAGATGCGATCAGCGCATTCTGCTTACTGTCGTCCTGTCTGAGAAACAGAGCAGCTAAGAAGGAAAAGGTTGATGCTGAGTCACTGGAGTAATTCTGTTCCTGAAGACGATGTGCTGTAAAGACTTCTTTATTATGTATTTTAAGTTCATGTTATATATAAAAGGTTGGAATGATTTTGTTTCTCTGTACTGGAAATTGAATGTAGGGCCTCATGTATACTAGGCAAGCGCTCTGTCACTAAGCTGTAGCCCAGCCTCTTTTTTTTTTTTAAGCTAATATTCTTTTTATTTTTCTGATTCTTTTTTATTGGTTATTTTATTTACATTTCAAATGTCATCCCCGTTCCCAGTTTCCCCTCCACAAGTCCCCTGTCCCCTCTCCCTCCCCCTGCCTCTATGAGGGTGCTCCCCTCGCCACCCCACTCCTGCCTCAGTGGCCTAGCATTCCCCTATCCTGGGTCACCAACAAGCCTCCACTGGACCAAAGGGCTCCCCTCCCAGTGATGCCAGATAAGGCAGTCCTCTGCTACATATCCATCTGGAGCCATGGGTACCCCCTCTGTACTCTTTGGTTGGTGGTTTAGTCCCTGAGAACTCTGGGGGGGTCTGGTTGGTTGACATTGTTTTTCTTCCCATAAGGTTGCAAACCTTAAGCTCCTACAATCTTGCCCTAACTCCTCCATTGGGGTCCCCGTACTCAATCCAATGTTTGGCTGTGTACATCTGAATCTGTATTGGTCAGGATCTGGCAAAGCCTCTCAAGAGACGGCTGTATCAGGCTCCTGTCAGCAAGCTCTTGTTGGCATCAAACCCAAGTGTCTGGGTTTGGTATCTGCCTGTGGGATGGATCCCTAGGTGGGGTAGTTTCTGGATGGCCTTTCCTTCAGGCTCTGCTCCATTTTTGTATCCCAGCCTCTAAGGTGATTGTTAAAGATACTTTTTAATAGTTTTGGAAGAATTTACTATCCAGTCATACAGTAGGCAGTGTTAAGTTTGACTTCATTGCTTATGGGCTTTAATGGACAAGAGGATGAATGCAGTGGTTTTTAATAAACTTTTCTTTCCTTCCATAGTGTTTACACTCTGTTTCCCAATAGTATTTTTCATTGGTCTCCTGCCTCAGGTGAACACGTTTGTAATGTACCTTTGTGAACAATTGGATATCCATATCTTTGGTGGGAATGGTGAGTAAGTTACAGGTTGCTATGACCTGGGTCATGCAGTCATAAACTGAGATTGCAGTATGTCTCCACTTTGGATTTTAAAATTGAAATGGTCACAGATGCTTGTTTAATAGTTGAAGGCAGAAAGGTAGTGAATTATAGTTAAGAGAAAAGTGTGAAAGTTGTAGAATACTCTGTGCCCCTCCCCTCCATTGATAGAGGATGTTCCAAGCCCTGGTGCATGGGGACCTGTATGGACTGTCTTTCTTGCATTATCCCTGCATCCCTGTAATAGTGAACTTAGCAGCAGTAATAATGAAGTGAAACAATTTTGCAGTTTATCCAGCCGGTCTAGCTGTAATTGTGAGCTTCCAGCGCAGTGGGGAACCCCGTCTCAAGGCAGCAGGAGGATGACCTGCAGCGCCCTCCTCTGCCTGAGCATGTTGTACACACAGCTGCATGCATCACATGTTCACAGTCTACAGCCGAGGAAAGGTTATACAGACACGGCCTCCCGCTTCTGTGCGCTGGAGTTGTCTCTTTAATATTTTGGACTTATAGCCTACTATAGCTAACGGAGCCTGTGGGAAGGAAAACTGCAGAAATTCAGGGGCTGCTATGAAGCCTTTTTTTTTTTTTTTAATTCACTTTATACCCCAGTATGGGATCTGCAAGTCACCACATGTTCATAATGTCATCTGGGCTGAGCAGGTTGGGTCTGATGGTCCTTGCATTCTGTACTGGGGCGTGCGTTTGGCATGTCCATGTTCTTAAAGGAGAATGCCAAAGTCAGAATCATAAAGTAACTTACTAAATCAGCCTTTAAAGAACTATCTCAGTTTTTAGGGTAGAATATGTATATATTGTTTGATAACTTAGAAAATCCATTTTCTTACTATGCATGCATTTTATCTTTAAAACAATCCACTGTTAATTTGAAGAGAGCGACTTGAAGAACATGAACGCAGTGCAGCTACTGTAGTTGAGATATTCATCTTGTACCACTGTGTGGTGAGAAGAGTATGCAAACAAGAAGTAGTTGACAGGAAAGCAGTAACTTTAGAGTTCATTTTCTCCACACTTGCCGTTTGTAAGCCTCAGTTACCTTCCACATACATTCCCTGAAGTCATCTCGTGATCAAATGTTGATGGCATGGCTCACTTTCCAGTGTTTTTCAATTTTATGTGCATGGTGAGAGTGTGGTGTGTGCACCCTATGTGCATGGATGCGTGCTGAGGCCAGAGGGCATGTTGGCTGCTGGCCCCCCTACCTGCCGCCTTGAGTCGGGGTCTCTCCCCGAGTCACACTTTGAGCCAGGTTGACTGGCCAAGGAGCTCTTAGAACCTGGGTTCCCTTGTTGCTGCCCCACAGTGCTAGAATTACAGACACACGCAGTCGTGCCCGGCTTTTTACAGGGGTGCTGGGGCGTTAACTCAGGTCCTCGAGCTTGCTGTGCTTTCTCTCCACCTGAGCTGACCTAAATTGTTAATAGAAAGTAAAACTTTCTGGGTTGCCATTTATTTATTATATTAGCTTTTTTTGTTGTTTTTGAATGTGTGTAATTTAAAACAAGTGGTTTTCCAGTTAGGGACCTATTGATGGCTTCATGCTGCAGCACGTGATGAGGCCTCCATGCAGGAGACTCAGTGTTGGGCTTTGTCATTGCAAGTTACAAGTGTGCAGTGTTAGTTTTTAATCATTTCCCTTAGGTCACTATGTAAAATTGCATTAAGGAACTCTCTCAGCTATATTTTTTAATAACGGATAAGTATCTTAACTATCTGTCTTGCTCCTTATTATTAGTAATCCTATTGAGTCTGTTCTAGTAGTCAGATTTACGCATTTTTATGTGAATCAACAAATGGGAGTACAGAGCTAATGCTGTGAATAAAGCAAGCTCTTTTCACATAGAAAGATATTTTAAGTGGCTGATTGACACCTCCATTGCAGACCTTTGCAAGCTTGATTTTCTGATACATTTTATTAATGTCAGATACCTTTTAAAAAGGGTTATTTTTAATTATGTGGGTGAGTGCCTGTGGAGGCTGGAGGCACTCGGTCCCCTGGAGCTGGCGATATAGCTGTCAGGTATAGGTGCTGGGAACCAAACTCTCCATGAGCAGAATGTGCCCACAGAACAGCCAGCTCTGCAGCCCCTACATACAATTTGAAGCCTGTTATAGGTACAGATGTTTCTCTTGTGATTTAAAGCAAGACATGATGACTGGATGCCTGTAGCCTGAGCACTCAGGAGGCTAAGACAGGAGGATTGCTGAGAGTGACTGAGCTAAAAGTGAGACCCTGTCTCAATAAAATATTGGAGCTAGAAGTGTTTGTCATGTCAAGTCTTGTGGAAAAGGTGCAGTGCTGGCTTGTTAGTCACGTGACTGGATACGTGCTGTGCCGTCACTGTGTTTCCCGTGCATTTGAGTGTCAGGTGTTTCTAAGATCCCGGTTTCCTTCCTCTTTGCCATCTAGCCACCACCAGCCTGCTGGCAGCACTGTACAGTTTCCTGTGCAGCATTGTGGCCGTCGCCTTGCTGTATGGGTTGTGCTACGGAGCATTAAGGGTAAGTGGCAGACTGGAGTGTGCTCTGTGTCTGTGTGACTGCTGCTTCCTCCTGCCCTCCCTGAACCACATTATCACTAGTACCCCTTGCCTTCTGATGCTGATTAATACTCAGCTACAGCTCCAGAGCAAAACAAAACAGAGCAACAGAACAAGTCCCAGGGCACAGTTGAAGATACATGCTGGTAGAGGGGCCCTGAAACACACTGTCCATTTGATTTACAGAGATGTCCTCAAGCCATGAGCCCCCTCACTCAGGCTAGATCCCATCAGTACATTTGGGGACCTGGAAAAACAAAAGAGGGATAGGAACAGGGTCTGGCTTGAACTGCTGGCTACTACTAGACAATATTGGAAACCCTAGAGTTCAGGAACAAGGAATTTTTAATGTGAAAACTTCCTTTGTTCATTAGAGGCACATCATAGTAGTCATATAGAAAGAGGTTTCTGTTGGTGCTTGGTGGACATAAAAGTCACCAACAGAATTGAGTCATAGAGGAAGGCTGCTACTGTGGGTTGGCAAGGGAGACATGAGGGAGAACCCAAGATGGTGGTTTTCAAGTGTACAGAGTAAGGCCCACAGAGTCATCAGACACATCAGAGTCTGAGAGGCTCTTTTAGATTTGGAATCTGATGAACTACCAGACTTGACGAAAGTTCCTTCTTTGGCCTTTTGAGGAAGGAAATTAAAATAACTTACAATTTGGAAGGAACTAAGGGACTGTGTTTTGTGTTTTCTAGAACACAGCTGTGAAGCAGGTGGATGTGGCATGGGTTGTCTTCTAATTTTGTTTTTTAAAAAGATCTGAGAGTTGGTTTACACAAGTGTGAAGAGGGAAGTGAAATGAACATCAGCTATACAGTGAGCACTGCTTAGCCTGCGGAATGACAGCACCAAGCATGAGGGATTCTTCCTAATATGAAAGAAAGTCTCATACCAAAAGAGAGAGCAGAGAGAAGAAAGCTGAAGACAAAAGAAATTTAGTGCCTGATCCAAATCTCCAGAGAAAGAGAACTTTATTGTGAGATGTGCACTTGAGAGGCAAAGGCAGAGGCAGAGGCAGGGTTGGGAGTTCAAACTCAGCTACAGCTACATAGCAAATTTGAGGTCAGCCTGAGCTACATGAGACCCTCTCTCAAATGAAAAAAAAAAAGGGGGGGGATCTAAATTCATTTGGAATAAAGTTCAGTTACTAATATAGCTAAAATATTTTACACTTTAGGTTTGTTCTCTCTAAAATATTGATGTAAGAGGATTGATTCGCTGTTGGGTATTTAAGGTTACAAGTGCCCTTTTCTCTGGATTTCTTCCTCAGGATTCCTGGGATGGCCAGCACGTTCCTGTGCTTTTCTCTGTCTTTTGTGGTTTGTTGGTGGCGGTGTCCTATCACCTCAGCCGACAGAGCAGTGACCCGTCTGTGCTCTTGTAAGTGAATCCACTCCTGTTGTGGAACATTTAAGTTGGCATTTCTCATAGTTCAGGCAGCTCCTTCCCTAGTTCCTGTCAAGTATTTTGTCCTGTTCTGTCTGTGTTAAAAATACATTAACTTTGAGTCATGCTGATTTTGTTAGCTGAAATGTATGTTGTTAAAGATTTCATTTTTACTTTTTTATTGTGTGTATGCTTGGTGTGTGTGTGTGTGAATTTCAAGCTTCATATGTATTTTCTGCTAAAAATACCTTTATTTTTTCAAATAAAGCTCTTTGATGCAATCCAAGATTTTTCCAAAAGCTGATGAGAAGAACCCAGAAGACCCTCTGTCTGAGGTGAAAGACCCTCTCCCAGAGAAGCTCAGCAACTCTGTTGTAAGTGTGGCTCTCTGAGCCATGGCTGCGGCGGGTGGTGGTGTTATATGACAAGTACTTTTCAAAGTCTTTAGTAATTGGACAAAATAAGTGTTATTAAATATAGTTCATTGTAATCAGTCTAGATTTTAACATCCTAGGTAAGCATCCTTCATCTCAAAAGTCCAGAAGTCTTGACTAGACTCTAATACTGTCTGAGTGCTAACAGCATCACACAGGGAAAGCTGCACACCTGCTCTCATGTGATCTCTCACAGTCCAAGCACAGGCTCCGTACAGTGCTGCTGGCCGTCACCTTCAGACTGTTAGGCACAGATGGAAAATGAATCTTACTGTTTTATGTGCACCTCATCTCCTCAAAGTATGACATGTGATAGATATATAGAAATATTCCCAAATTCCCAAAGATCCGCAGCCTCACATGCTTCTGGTCCTAAACAGTTTGGAAAGGAGAGCGTCAGCCTGCATGTGAGAAGTCCTTTCCTCCTCACAGGCGTCTTGGTAGAGAAGAGAACGTCAAAGGGTTTCGTGTTGAGTAAAGTCAAGTCATTTCATTGGTACTAGAAATTGGTCCTCAGGGGAGACAAGGCTCTGGACGTTAACTACAACCGTAGTCTCTCTCAAGCCTCATTTCACCTCCCATGGTTTCATTTACTAGCAGCCAAATCTAGGCCAACAGACCCAGAAATAAATAATTTGTAAGTTTTAAATTGTACAGCAGGATGAAATGTGTGTTCTACTCAGACATGAAGCATGCCCTTGTTCAGGTTATCTGCTGTGCACACCACTACCATCTACCAGTTCCTGAGTAGCCCCTCAGTTGTCTGTATAGCTGTATGGTGAAGTACCATCTATAGTTTTAGGTATCCATGGGGACCAAAGAACTTAACTGGTTAAACTGTTTAAGGTAAGTTAGATTGTTATCATTCTTGTTGAATTAAAAAAAAAAAAAGGAAGAAAGAGAGAGAAACCTATGTCATCTGTCATTTTTCAAAGGCAATATAAAAAGTATGTTTTGTGGCCTAGAGAGATGACTCAGCAATTAAGAGCACTACTGCTCTTGCAGACAACCTGGATTCAGTTCTCAGTACCCACATGACAGCCTGCAATTGTCTGTAACTCCAGTTCCAGGAGATCGACACCTCCTGGTGTCTGCAGGCACTGCAGACAAGTTGTAGATAGGCATGCGTACAGGCAGAACACTTAAATACTCATAAATACATAGGAAAATTTTAAAATGAGGGTTCCAGTCGAAAGGAAAGAACAGTCTTGTGGCTTACTGTGCTGACTAGAGTGTACATTCCCAGCTCAGCTTACTGCCTCAGATGTCTCTGTAGTGACGTCAGAAGGGAGTCCCAGCGACTCACACCGGCTTTGTAAAACAAAACACTTTATTTTCTGTTTTATTTTACATTGTTTTGTTGTTGTGCTGGACATTGAACCCAGGGTCTTAAAACTTGCAAGGCAAACCCTTACTATTGAGACTATATCCCCAGTCCCTTCATTTTACATTATTTATGTCTGAATGATGAACCTATCTGAATATTAATTGAACATAGTATCTATTTTCAGTGAACGTGACTGCTTACAAATTCTTCAGAAAAGTAGAAGTGACAAACTACCTCACGATAAAACTGAAAGAAATTCTCTTTTGACCTTGGTTTCTGTGTTAGTGTTAAGCATGGTGGGATGTTAAATGTGGCTTATATGTCAACCGATTAGTAGGGTGGCCAGGGAGAGCAAGAAGATTGTGTTTTTACTACAGAGTTGAGTATGCTTCCAAAAGCTCACAGCTTGAACTGCTCCCAAATCACCATTCAAAAAAACAAAAAACAAACAAACAAAAAAAACCACTTGGGTTTTTAGAACATTTCTGTGTCCAGAGTTTTAGTTCAGGGATCCTCAACTGGCTGATTCCACAAAAGCTCTCCGAAGGCTGAATGAACTCCAAAATTAGAAATGGTCTTGGTCCTAAGTTCAAATAAGGGACCCTCAGCCCTGTGAGAACCACACACATGAAGGGTGCGTGCAGTTTTGTTACCTCAGAAGATAGGCTTTTGTCTTTCCTGTCAATAAAGAAAGCAAATGTACTGACCAGTGAGGGGGGGAAAGTCTTCTAGAAGACTTTGTTTATAACATTAGAAACTAGATGGGTGGTTTAGGTTCCTACCAAACTCAGAGGAAACCCCAAATATGAGAAAATTGAGGAAGAAAATAGAATTGTTGTACATAATTATTTTATATGAGAAAAAAACAAAAAATGCTAAAGTGTATTGGTGCAAAATTATCTTTTAAGCTTTACCGATTTGGGAAAAAAGGATATTTTTTTCTTTTAATTGTATGTAAAGGAAATCATGGTGGCCTTTAGGAGATGGAGGCAGGAGGATTGGGCAATAAGTGTCATCCTAACTACATAACAGTTGGCATCAGGCTGGAATTCAGGAGACCTTAGCTCAAAAACAAACAAGTATATAGCTGTTTAATTATTCCCCTTTGTCCCACAGAGTGAGCGCTTACAGTCTGACCTGGTGGTGTGTGTCATTATTGGTGTGCTGTATTTCGCCATTCATGTGAGCACGGTGTTCACAGCCTTGCAGGTAAGGAGCCCTCTAGTTTGGATTGATGAAAGTAATGTTACCAATGTGTGACATTGTGGGACTGAAACATTTGGGTCTTTTGTTTTGATTTTGGTGTGTGTTGGTTTTTCGTGTAACTTTTATTCCTTCACGATTTTATATGTAAATACATGTTCTTGTCACCCCTCCCCATCTTCCCTCCAGCCCCTACCAGCCCTATCTTTTCCCTGCTCACTATCGATTTTGTTTAGTGTCCTGTATAATTGAACCAGAACCTAGGTGAGAGCCTGGTAGGTATATCATGGGATCACAGCTGAGTACCTAGCCCCTCTCTTCTAGAATCTGTTGGTTGCCACAGTTCAGTAGTGGTCTCCCCGCCTATAGCTGACTGTTAGGAGAGCCTGACTTCTGTAGGCTCGCTACTAGAATACACTGCTGCTGTGAGTCCATGGTGTGGTGGCTGTGTTAGTGCTTAGAGTATGGTATCCTGTTGCCCGTCTCCCCATCTTTCTGCCTCCTCATTCTTTCTGCCCTCACTTCTTCAGTGGTCCCTGAGCCTTGAGGAACATTTGAGCTTTTGCTTATGTGTTTTATTAGGTTTTCTCTAGGCTATAAGTCTTTGTGAATGGCTTAGGAGCTTTTCGTGTTACTGCAGACATCTGAGGTGAATTATATGCAGTCTTCATTTCCTCTCTTACTGCTGGCTGCAGACTTTAGTTCTTGTCTGTAGTTCTTCCAGAGGCTCCCCAAGTGTCTTTTATTTTGGGGGGGGGGGCGTTTAGACAAGGTTTCTCTGTGTAGCCCTGGCTGTCCTGGAACTCACTCTGTAGACCAGGCTGTCCTCGAACTCAGAAATCCGCCTGCCTCTGCCTCCCAAGTGCTGGGATTAAAGGCCATCACTGCCTGGCCCCAAGTGTCTTCTAAATGACATCACTTTTCCACAAAGCAAGTGATGCTAGAGAAAGCCCCCGTCAAAATGGACTCTTATAGAATCGCTTCTGCAAATGGAGTGTCCTTCTTTGTTCTCTTGGTCATGTAGACTGACTGGTACAGCACGGGAAGCAAAGACACAGAGGTGCGAACACTACAAAGTCAAGGCCATGGGAACTATAGATAGCAATCTGTCCTCTGGCCCTCATGATCTGTATCTATCCTGTATGCAAGATGTGCTTTTTCTGCTAAAGTCCCCCAAAGCCTTACTTGAGTACCGCTGGAGAAGCTGAGTCTTGTCATCCGGGCAGGTTGAGGGATGGGTGAGCATCTCTGCTCACATAGGAAGTTCTTCTGTCTGAGCACCACCCTTGCTTCATGTGAAACTCTCGTGACTACATTCCAGTGCTTCCATACGCTGTCACTTCCTTTGGTCTCAAAGATGTCTGAGAATGTTGCTTGTTCTGCACATCTTTTAATCTGAACTCTGTTCCCTGGGTCATTTGGGAAGGTATTGCCTGGGGTGTAACTGCAGGGTGACAATTTCACTCTTCCAGCATCTGAAAGGTCTCACAAGGTCTTCTTGGTCCTCGTCTTCTGATGAGAAGAAGTCTTGGCGATTGTCCTGTCTATATCCCTCTGTGCACAGTGTTTCTTCCTCTGTTGCTTATATAATTTGTCTTATCACTAGTAGAGGATAATTTCATTAAAATGTACTTTTAGGTGGTTTTCTTTTGTAGCTGAGGTTCATTTCTCTGATTCATACTTGACATTAAGTTTTGAGCCATTGGGCTATTATTCTAGGATTTGTCTTGTTTTATCCTGTTCTCACTGCCACACCGCAGCCCACCCCAGTGACTGCAGTTGCATGTGTCTTGTGGTTGCCTGATGCTGTTTATTTCGGTTCTTTTCCTCTGGCTTGATGCTGGTTCTGTTGTTTATACTGCACTAATCTCCTCCTCCGTGCCGTAATCTCTCATCAATCCCATTCAGAGTCTTTTCCACTTTATAATCTCTGATTTCCATCTTTAGAAGTTGGTTGAGGCCTCTTTTATATTGTATGTGGTATTCTGGACATATGGATTTGACTGTCATTCTTAAGAGCATCTTTATCTTCTGATCCTAACATCTATATCACTGGCGGGTTAGTTCTGATTGGCTGATTTTTCTGCCTTTACTCTGAGCTGTGGTGTCCTGATTCTCTGTACATATAGATTTTTCCCACAATTTCACCTCTGTACACTTTGCTTACCAACCCCTCTGGCATCCAAGCTCCCTACCACTCCACCCACCCTCCTACCTCACAAATAGCTTTTGTGCATTCATGTCTGCTTGCTTTGCTTTGTGACCCAACCAAGATTAACCAGGGCCATCTGTGTGACAGTGGGTTTAGAGCTATCCATTGGAGTGTAGTGAGCTCTCAGCAGAATCTGTTGGCAGCCAGCTTTTGAGGGGTGCAGGGTAGACTAAATGTTGATAAGGCCATGGCCTACTGTCTATGGCTCTTGAGTTAATAGTCCTGCAGTTCTCTGAGCTCTGACCGAAAGTGTTTCATATTCCTAGCCCTTCATCAGTTTTCCACTCTCCTTGCACACGGCTCCCTGAGTTTTAGATGGTGGTAAAGTTTCTTGGTTAGAGGTGGGCCAAAATCTGTGACTTCTTTTCTACATTTTGGGCAGAGTCTGTATTCACTCTGTTCATTGTAAGACTAGGCTTCCCTGCTTCAGGCTCTGTCTAAGGTGTGAGCAGAGAGGTATTTAGAAGGCAGTCAGTGTAGTTAACTACAGAAACACATCTCCTGCATGGGTCTACTACCTCCCAGACTTGGGTTGTTAGCCAGGCTAACAGTACTGGACATCAGTTCAGCACATCCCCCTGTGGTCTTGAATGCATTCAGAGAACCCCTATGGAAATTTTTAAGTGGGTGCCAACAGTGGAAATTTGCCCTTTTATGTATTAAGTTCTGTATTTCCAGAAGTACTTGAACATTGTCCCTAGATAGTCTTAATCCCTTAATATCTTGATCCCCTCCGGTCTTGGTTTTGGTTAAAGCAGTTTATGAGGTGGAACGGGGCCAAGTTTAGCTAGACCACACTTGGATCTCCTTGTACACAAGTAGGGATGGGCACCCTTAGGCCTCTGCTTGCTGTATGTGAACCTTGAGCTTCCCCAGGCTAGCTTGTGAGGAAGGCGCTCTCCCGGCCCTGTGAGGCCTGTGTGCTTTGTTGTCCTCCTGTGGTTCTTCACAGCTCCTCATGTCGTGAAGGACCGCCTACAGATCTCAAGGGTCTCCCCTGTGGTTTCCCTGTCCTCCCAGTTCCTAGCCCTCTCTTGGAGCTGTGAGCAGGGCCAGCACAATCCCCTCCTTGGTTCCTTACTTCTGGGCATAGGCTTATTTCTGTAAATCTTGCCTAATACAAACCACTGGGTCACGGGTTGTATTTGGTTTTGGTTCTTTCCTACGGGAGGGTAAGTCTCTGTTACTCCACTGAGCCAGAAGCAAAGGCTCACTCGATTATTTAATATTGTTAAGCATGTTTGCTTGTTTTTCTTCTTTCCAATTTCAACTTGCATTCCTGAACACTTAAAGTGAGATAAGGGCCAGTGTTCCTCAGGGTACAACTGGACACTCGTTCATGTCTCAGTGGGCCTAGAGTTTTAGATATATATGACTCTTGGTGTTAATATCGGAAGAAATGGTGTTAATTCCTCCTGCTGTGAATCTGATCGTGCAGGGACCTGCCTCTCACAGCACGGCATACAAAGATGTGCTCCTCATCCTGCTCTTCCTCCAGAACCTAGCTCATGGCCTTTACCTTCACTAGCTCAGACACCAAAGTAGTTACCATGCTTCAGATATGTGTAAGGGCAGTCAGTTAACAGTGGTGGCTTATTTAGGCAGGGAAAAAAAAAAACCTACAAATACAGAAACAAATTTTGTTTGTTTGATTCTAAGATTAACTTTACTGTTCCTCATTATTGGATGAAAACTGAAACCAAAAAAAGTGGAAGCTGGTCATGAAGCCAGCGAGGGCTCCTCACCTCCTCACGCCCTGAACTCTGTCTTTCAGCCTGCTCTCAAGTACGTGCTGTACGCGCTGGTTGGTGTTGTGGGACTCGTAACCCATTATGTGCTGCCTCAGGTGAGGAAGCAGCTCCCCTGGCACTGCTTCTCCCGGCCTCTGCTGAGGACAGCCGAGCACAATCAGTATGAAGTCCGAAGTGAGTATGTCTCTGCCACCCTCGGGCTCTGCTCGCTTTGGTGTGCCCGTGGTGAGTTAAGCAGACAGCATTGAGTCACGCTTTAGCTCTGGCTTCTTGCAGTGGGTTTGAAGCTTCCCGGGAAGTGTCTCCTGCAGGCCACTGTCTTCTGCTAAAAGAGCAGCAGCTGTGCTCCCAGGCCGTCTTCCAAGAGTAGACCTACACTTCCTGCTCTACCTCTCACACCTGTCCCTAATGTGTCTGGCGTGTGACTTCTCTAACGATCCCCGATCCATCTTCTCCCTAATCAGTATACAGGCAGCTCAGTCCCACCCAGTCCTCCATTTGAAAGGTTTTAATTTAAGCAGAAGGAAGGAAGGAAGGCCTTTGTCCCTTATGCCACAAGAAACACTGTCTTACTTAAGAACAGTAGTGACAGTCCTTTCTGTAATTTCTGCTCAGATTTGGGTAAGCAGTGAAGTGACTAGAGAAGAGATGAAGGCCTGTCCATTCAGCCAGCTTCTCCCTTCCACTGTAAACTGTGACTTGTCCGTTGGTCCTGTGACGGGCTGTGCTGCACACAAGTGACTGACTTAAGCAAGCTTTCCTCCTTGAAGGGACTTGATTGATCTACTGTAAAGAGGGTGACTCAGCCAGTCATTTGAGCATGAGTTGATATTTTTGAAGAACAGTGAAGCCTTTGAAGCTGTAGCAGAGTTGACTTTCTGTTCTCACAATGGCCTCTTAATGAACCTGCCTGAAGCAGTGTGGTCCTAGTGCTGCCCACAGCCTGGACGCTGGAGACGCCACCGAATACTAATGAGCAGGGAGCAGGATGATGCTCTGGAGACCTTTTAGTAAGGGAAACTAAAGGAGACTGTGAGGCCTGGTGCTGGCCGGCCTCTGCATCGGAAACATAGCCCACAGTGACAGGGTCTGGTTTGCTTTTCTATGATGATGCATTTCCCGCTTTTATATATAAATATACCAAATATTTCATTTTTAAAATCAATAGTTTTATTGGTTGTTTTAATCAGTCTAAAATGTTTACAGATTTTGAATTGCCATAACATTTTTGACTTATTGAAAGTACTGAACTATAGAACTAAACTGTTTTTGGTTTGGTTTGGTTTTGGGGGGGAGGTTTGTTTTTTTCTTTGTACTGATATTAGAAATGTAAAGACTGCCTAGCAGCCTGGCGTAGTGCTTTTAGAGAGCCGAAGAGCTTATTACCTTAACCACCATATGCCACTAGTGAAGAAAATGCCTTATAAGCTGGGTGACTTTAAACTCTGTGTGTGTGCATCTATAGCATAGACTTTCCTATTGTGAAGGCAGGTGGTTTAACAGTGCTTACTTATCTAGGAGTGAGGTACAGCCCGAGAACCTTTAGTCACTTTTCCTATATACAAATGTGGAAAATGAGAACAATTATAGTGAAAAATAAGATCTCAAGAAATGAAATGCTGGAGATGCAGGTGCATGGTGAACAGTTGACTCCTATGTGCTAAGGCCCCGGGGTGACACGTAGCTTTACACAACAACTTATAAAAGTAAAGTTAGCCAAGTATGAGTCATGTCTAGGTCAGAAACTGTATACGCATGTGCGTGTGTGTGCACCTGAATGTGTGTGTGTGTCTACATGTGTGTATGCCTGCATGCATGTGTTCGATCACATAAAAATAGACATTGAAGTACGGGCTTCTTATGGTTTTGTACTCATAGCATTGAGCTAAACTTGAGTCCTAAGGTCATCCTTTCTGCTTACCGTATGCCCGACTGTCTTGAGCACTGTATGAATTGTGATCTCTGGACTTCTTGCCTCTCAGATGCAGCCACTATGATGTGGTTCGAAAAACTTCATGTGTGGCTTCTTTTTGTGGAGAAGAATATCATCTATCCACTGATTGTCCTCAACGAGCTTAGCAGCAGTGCAGAGACAATTGCCAGCCCAAAGAAACTAGATACAGAGTGAGTATATAGTCACCCGATCCATGCCCTTAGATTAGAACAGTAATAAACAACACCTCACACACGTGGTGAAGCATCTTGAGTCATTGGCCAAATGCCACTAAACACTGTTTCTGTCACACGGCATCAGAAGAGGGACCGCTCAGGTGAAGATGTCTTTGTCTTCCCTTTTTTGGGGCATCACTGTATTTTTGTTGTTCTTGACTTTTTAATGCCAACCAGTATTTTATGAGAGGGTGCCTGCTCGATAGCTCAGCAGGTAAAGGTTCCTGCTGCTAAGCCTCATGACCTGAGCTCAATCCCTGGAAGAAGAGAACCGACTCCAGCAAGTTGTCTTCTGACCACCACACACGATATGGCAAGTGTGCTCGTGCACACACTTATGTATGCATTATGCAAAATAGATGAGAAACCATAATTTTAATATTACAAGTAAAGTTAGCTTTGAATATTAAATGGCAGGTTTGGGAGGTGGCTGCTGTGTACTGTGCACATCAGACCATGTAGGGGGTCATTTGCCTACACAGTTATCCTCAGTCAGACTTGGTAGTTTTAGTTCCATGTTAAGGAGTATTGGTACATGTTTTTCATGTATTAAATGCTGCTAGTATTAAATTGAAAAGCTAGAGAACCAGGTTCTAGAACTATAACTTTTATTTTTTAAACATGCTTATTTATGTAGAAGATAAAATTCCTAGTGTGTACTAATAAAGAGTGTTGTACTCATGCCTTTCAGGGTTTCATAGACTTATCATAGAGATCACTGTTATTGTGTATTTCCTGAGACAAAGGAGTTGCCACTGTGATCTCCTGAGTACTGGGATTACAGTTGTGTATACACACACACCACTTCTGTACATCAATTCCAGAAGTCTGTCTGGTCTCTATCAAAAGTTTATGGAGCATGTGCTGACCTCTGGTTGGTGGATGCTGGGTGTTTGCAGCACAGGCTGATGGGCTGTGCCTGTCTCTGCTACAGGTTGGGTGCTTTGATGATCACCATCGCTGGCCTGAAGCTGCTACGCTCTTCCTTCAGCAGCCCCACGTACCAGTACATCACCGTCATCTTCACTGTGCTCTTTTTCAAGTTTGACTATGAGGCCTTCTCAGAGACGATGCTGCTGGACCTCTTCTTCATGTCCATCCTGTTCAGCAAGGTAATCTATCACGGCACATCTGCCTCTGCAGAGAGAAACTCGCCACTTGCTGACGTGGTTGGCAAGGTTTCTGCTGGTGTTACGTTTGACTGTTGGCTTCTAAGTAACAGTCTTCCTCTCTCAGCAGTTATTTTGGAGCATATTAAACCCATAAGAGCCACAATCAAATAAGACTCACATGTGGGTGGACTGTGTCCACTGGCAGCAGCTGAGGTTCAGACATGTCTAGTACAAAGAGAAATTGCTGTTCGCTATTAGATTTTTCTCCTGGTTCCTTGTGACATTACGTTTGGAACATATTTACTCCAAAGGGTTGAAGTTCAAGGGAAATGTATCCTGGGATAAAATACATGCATGTATTAGAGACACCTAGAGTTTCTGTTCAAGGACAGCCATCTTGTTGCTTCTACTCCTCACTTTGCTGGCAGTAGCAGTAATGCTGTGATTGGCCAGAAGAGGGCACAGAACTCTTAAAAACACCAATCCATAAGTCCATGTCTACATTGAAAAAAATCTTCGTATCAAATTGATGCCAGTGTTTTGGCAGTTGATAAGTCTTGTCTTGCTGTATGAGGGGAAAATGACTTCAGCGCCATTTTCCTGTGAGGAAGAAGACACATCTTACAGGCTGCTTGTCTTCTGGTTGAAGTACCTGCTTAGAGTTTTCCTGACAGCCTTTTCTTTGTCCTCACAGCTTTGGGAACTTCTCTACAAGCTGCAGTTCGTGTACACCTATGTCGCTCCCTGGCAGATCACTTGGGGCTCTGCGTTCCATGCTTTTGCTCAGCCCTTTGCTGTGCCCCGTATCCTTCACTACAGTTTATGAGAATGGCTGGTCATATCCTTGATGAGAACGTCAGGCTACAGCAGACATGCCAGGAACTGTGACAAGCCGGCAAAGCCTCTCAGGCTTGGAGAACCGTTACTTATTCTGATTTAGTTTGTGCAACCCACAGATGAACCAAATACAAGTAGAGATTAAGGATTTGTAATAAGTAATGCTGTTTTTAAATTTTATATTTAAATTGTAAGTATGATTGGTATTAAAGTCTAGGAACTTTTAATGCACTTGGAATAAATGAACAGAACATTTTTCACAACAGTCTTAATTAAGTTCCTGGGTGAAAGTTTCCATCCTCATGCCTCAAAAGTGCTTTCAAGCAACCAGGAAGACATGTGACTCCAGCCGTGTTCAAATACAGACTTGTGGTATTGGCAATTTTTTAAAAAAAGTTTTACTCCATGTATTATGTATTTCAGTATTTGTGTGTTGCACATGTAAAGGTCAGAAGACAACAGGGAAAAGCCAATTCTCTCCTAGCATCTTTACCTGCAGAGCCTTCTCATTTGGCCCCAAGTTCTGGGTTTGGCCTCTGTAAAGGGAACCCTGAGTGTATCAGCCCAAGGCTGACACGTGCCTTTCCCCCTTCCTTTTCCTGTCTGTGGTGTTTGTTCCTTAACTGTTTCCTCCTAGACTCGGCTATGCTCTTTGTCCAGGCGGTAGTGTCGGCCTTCTTCTCCACACCACTAAACCCCTTCCTGGGTAGCGCCATATTCATCACCTCCTATGTTAGGCCTGTCAAGTTCTGGGAGAGAGACTACAAGTGAGTGAACGGAGCACACAGAAGCCAGTTTGTCTTTTTTACAGAAAAGAACAATCGATGGCATCATCATAAAAAAAATTTATCATAGTTTGTTTGATAAAATACTTGTTTTGCTAAAAATTTACATCTATTTTTAAAAATTGAAGATTATATAGGGTTGAGGAAATTGGTCTTTATTTTCTCAACTATTTGTGTAATTCTTAAAAGTATAATCCTAATTATCCTCCTCTGCATTTTTCATAATGGCATGTCTTGGAGTTAGGCCCTGTGAGTAACACCGTGACTTTATGTAATACAGTGTTGCACCATTATAGAGGCTGTGGTGTGTTGCAGCCTATTTTCCTTAGAAATGTCATAGAATTGTGTTTCTAGAGCTGAGCTTTTACAGAGTCTTTTCAGGAAGGAAAGTTTCTGGTAACTTCATTCAAGCGCGCTCCTCCTTTGTACCTGAGATTCATTCACTGGCTGTTCAAGCCAATGCTTAGGACAGTCTTAAGTGAGAGGGCACAGATGTTGAAGTGTGTATTAACATGCTACTCTACCCAGGCCTTTCCCTACACTGCTAAAACAGTGGCACTTTTATTCAGGAAAATTGAAACAGTGAGCTGGCTTCTCTGCTTGACATCTCTACTTGGCCTTCATCTAAAACTATGTAGTATTTCCAATGTTAGTGAATTTATATCACTTTTTGTATCGTATTCTTAGCCTGAAGTTATATTCTATGATAGCAGTTCCTAACAGTTTGTATCAGTAATTTTTTTGTTTGCTTTTGAGACAGAGTCTACTATGTAGCTCTGTCCTGGAACTCACTATGTAGACTAGGCTGGCCTCAAACTTAGATGATTGTGAGCCACCACGAAGTTACTGGGAACTGAACTCAGGACATCTGGAAGAACAGCCAGTGTTCTTAACCACTGAGCCATCTCGCCACCCTTGTATCAACATTTTTGGTACCCTTAAAAATACTCAAGATGCCATAGTATTTAAATAGAGATGTGATTTAATAACATTTTCTAAGAAATATCCACTATGACCATCCTTCCAGAACTAAGCCTACAGCGTGAAGATTACAAGATTCAAGCCAGCCTGGGCTACATGGCAAGATGCTGTCTTTCTTTTTTTTTTTTTTTTAATGGGGTAGGGGAAGGAGGGGGGGCCATACCCCATATTAGCATAAATATAGCATTTTAAACTAATAAGAATATTTCCCACCTACCAAAATTTTAATAGGAAAATTGTAGATTGCATTGTTGCAGTAGAGCTTTAATGTCTTGCTTGCTAAGAACCAGGTCAGGTTCCCACTTCCTGCTTCTTCATCCACTCTTGTAGTACATCCTGTGACTGTTGGTGCAGTAGGACACTTTATATCCGTTCATGCAGTACAATACGACATTTTGTATCCACTCTTCCAGTGTGACATGTTGCTTGAAATGATGGAAGAAAAATTAACTGCACAGATATACAGTTGAAAAGGAAGGGGGTTTGTTTCTGCTTTTGTTTTGTTTTTTACATATGTGTGAGTGTTCTAGCTGCCTATATGCATGCGTACTGCATAGTGACCTGTACTGGAGGAATTCAGACGAGGACGTTGGATCCCCTGGGACTGGAGTTAAAGATAGAGAGCCCCCATGTAGGCACTGGGAGCCCAGCCCAGGTTCTTCACAGGAACAGCCAGTGCTCATGGCCACGACTGTCTCTCCAGCCCCAGGAAAAGCATTACAAAGACTTTAAAAAGGCTTTAAAAAGACTGTTGGGGATGGTTTTCCTTGATCCTTCACCAAAAATTAACAAACAGTGGTTTCGTTTTGTTTTGTTTTGTTTTGTTTTGTTGGTTATTTGAAACAGGGTTTCTCTGTGTAGTCCTGACTGTCTTGGCACTCACTCTGTAGACCAGGCTAGCCTGGAATTCAGAGATCCGCCTGCCTCTGCCTTCTGGGTGCTAGGATTAAAGATGTGCGCCACCACACCTGGCAAATATAATGGTTTCTTAAAAGCTAGTTGTAGTGTGGAGTCTAAGCTTCACCTGTGAACCTTTAGAAGTGTGTTACATCTATATTAATTATCCATCTTTGAACGAGAGTGTTTGCTTGAGATAGCCAAGTGCTGACGCAGTAGCTGTACAACATTTTTAAAAGGTGGTCACAGCATCACCAATACCAAATGAAAAGTCATTAAAGTGTGTTGCTCTAAGAAGCTGTCACACTCATGGGTGTGGGTACAGGTTTTCCTAAACTCTTAAGTTTTTGTTTAAAGTTTTGAATTATGTTGTTGAGAGCTATTGCCGTATTTCCCTTGAAGTGATGAGGTCTTTTCTTTGTGTTGATAAATGTCTGTTAGGCAAGAGATCTCAATAATCTCATACCTTCTTACCTTCGTCACAATTTGAAGTGACAGTGGTTCTTAGAGGGGGAGCCAGCAGTTGAGCTTGTAGTTGAAATCACTGCACAGCCAGCCATTTTCTCTTTGTCCAGGCGGTAGTGTCAAGGGCAGCGCAGCACTTGAGAGAGGGTGCCGTGTTCTCTGCGCTGTCTCATTTTGTACATAGGCTGCTAATGTGGCCTGCCCCAAGGAGTTGAGAATTCAAACTTGTAGCTGGGGCAGTCAGATAAATTAGCTGAATGACTGCACGTATGTGGCAGTGAAGGAAGACGTGGTACTGTTTGGGGCCACTGCCTTGGTTCCTGCTCAGCACCAGACTTTGAGGGCCATGGTTTTATACTGCTAGTGTAGGCCTCAGCATGGTAAGAAACAGCAAGCAGCCAGCAGCCATGTGGGATGGCTCTGACCTAGGAAACTGTGAGTCTGTTCTTCCATGGACCTCAGTGCCTCTGGATATTTCTAAATGCTCTTTCCCTGAGAAGGGATTCTGTGGTCATACACTTGGGAGAGCTGTGTTCTTTGTGTCTGGTCAGTTTTTGTGGTGCATTCATTCATGTCTTCTTACACTCTGTAATGAAACACAAATGAGGAGAAACTTAGGTTTATGTGTTGTGAAAATATGAAGGAAGAAAATAAACGTGTAATCAAGTCTGTGCTGCCAGGCTGATGATTATCTAGCCATATTATATTCCCAGAGATTTTCCTACAGAGGTGAGATTATCTGTGTCTTTTAATTTCTCCCTTGCTCTTATTTTTTTAAGTATAAAATATTAAAAATGTTTTATTTTGTTTTCTTCAGCACAAAACGTGTAGACCATTCAAATACCAGATTGGCTTCTCAGCTTGATAGAAATCCAGGTAAGAGTCCTATTGATAAAAAAGACATGAGCCAGAGGATTTGGGTTGTTTGTATGTTCATGTACATAGTCATGCGTGGACACACACACACACATGTTCATAGCTTCACTCCCACTTACTGTCAATTCTCTAAAAGGAGACAGGATCTCTCTGTAGAGCAGCCTGGCTTTGAACAGTGTAGTGCAGATTAGCCTTAATTCACTATCCTCCTACAGACACAAATAATCAGTTTTTAAAAATCAGCTATCCTTCACTTTTTTTTATTTCCTTTAACAAAGTACAGTATATGTGACTTAGAGCATATCCACTGTATATACCCATCCGCTATGAAATGTAGCTTAAGAATGCAGATAGAATTTTTAAAGGTGCCATTCAAGGATGGTGCTTATATAAGCTGAGTAGAGACCAGACGAAAACTAGGTAAGAACACTGAGTGCTCCAACATGGTCCTTTCCCTCAAGTGTTAGGTAAATATTCAAATTTAATCTTATTTAATTGTGTGCATGGGAAGTTTCTAATTTCCACCCAAGATGAGACTTCGTGGGTTGAATTTTGGTATCATTTTCTAAAGTTTGCTTCTTAGCTGATTTGAAAAATCTTATTCTATCACCCTATTCCTGGGAATCTTGCTGCTCTAACCAAGTGAGACTAATGAATTGGTTAATTAGCTCAGGAAACTATTAATTAATTCCTTCAACAAACATTACTCCCAAGTGGACAGGAACATGTTGCCATTTAACTCATAAAGTTCTTGAAATGCTTTATCCATCTGAGAAACGAAACTCTAACAATCCAATTGATTTTCACTTATAAAGCTGAATTAGGGAGAGTTAGTGACATTAACCGTTACTTATAGTCTCACAGGAACAACCACTTCCTCTGCAGTGAGAGCGTGCGGGCTTAGAGCTCTCAGATGCTGCACCAGCAGGAAGAGGTCCTGAGGAAGAATCTACACACCTTTTTCATGGACAGACATGCAGCTCGCATAATTAGACTCCATTTCTCCTCACTCTCTTCATGTGTAGTTAGTGTGAGTTTAAAATAACTCCCAAACCTTGACTCTGAAGCTTTGCTCGTTATTTGCTGTGTATTAATGAGGTTTTGGTTGCTGTGATAAAATACCCAAGCTGAGCAGCCTCAAAGCGTGGGTGGATGTACTCCGTTCACAATTTCAGAGGCCTAAGTCTCGGGCTGTCTGGCACCATAGGGCTATGTGCTGTGGGCTTGTGCTGAGGCAGAACCTCAGAACCCAGAGCTGCTCCTGACAGGTGCCGGGCACTCTTCATGGGCATGTGCCCGAGCCATACTTCCTGCTGTCTTACCTCCCAGTAATGTCCCCAGCTGGGCATGAGTCTTTGGGGGATGTTGAGCTTCCAAACCATAGCACAGTTTTCTTTTTATTTACAATTTGTAGGTGTATGGTGTGTATTTTTTCCTGTCAAATAAATGTAAACATGGCCATAAGAGGAACTTAGGTTTAGGCTGTTCACTTAGGTTGTGTTGTCTCACCCTGTAGCCGAGGCTAGCTCCAGATTTGTGTCAGTCTCCCTGCCTTTGCTCTTGACTGCTGGGTTTGCAGCCTACATTGATACATTGATATTTTAGTGATTTTGTTCCTCAATACAACAGGTACTTGAAGTGAAATCAACGTTTCTTAACCTCTGTTCTTACAGGATCGGATGACAACAATCTGAATTCTATCTTCTATGAACACTTAACCAGATCTCTGCAGCACAGTCTCTGTGGTGATCTGCTCCTAGGACGGTGGGGAAACTATAGTACTGGGGACTGCTTCATCCTTGCCTCCGACTATCTCAATGCGTTAGTACACCTCATAGAGATAGGCAACGGCCTGGTCACTTTCCAGCTGCGGGGACTTGAATTCAGAGGTAAGATGCTCAGTCACCTTTAAGATGTATAGGTACCTGTGGTAGCAAAGTTGTGTCTACTTAAATCCCAAATGAAAGGCGTCAGAATTGGCAGCTGGTGCACAGCTTAGCTGGTGAGAGCATTCGCTGCTCATCCGGTGGTCCTGAGTCCTGCTCCCAGCATCCAGACCGGGTGACTCACAACTCCACTTCCAGGAATCTGGCCCCTCTTCTGGCCTCCAAGGGTACCTGCATGCATGTGGTGCATGCGCGCACGCACACACACATACACATAATAAATAAATCTTTAAAAAATTACAAAATTTGATCTTTGAGGTTGTTGCCCCTCCCATCAGCCCTTCACAATTTTATGTGCTGACAAGGCAATTCATTCTACACAGAAAATTATACATTCAGGAAAATACCAATTTAAGTTATCAAATCCTGCACAATGACTAACTTGTACACATGAGTAGGAGCTAGTTTATGTTCAGTGACCTTCTGCTATTTGTGACGAATGGGCATCATTAGAAGATGCGCATTTACTCATTTGGACTTCACTTGGTATTAGTGCAATTGTAAGCCCATTAAAGTGTTTTTGGAAATCTGTTAGTCAGAATTAAAGAAGTTTCTTTATAGCATAAATTCCCAGACCTTCAGTGTGCTACAGCATACTGCAGATGAGCAGAGAGCCTGCCTGAGTTCTGGAGTTTGCTACAGTTGGATGATGAATATTCCAGAGGACATCAGTCACATACTCTGAGTCACTGTAAAATGTGTCTTTTCTGATTGTCTGCCTAGTACGCATTCTTTCCAAGTTGCTGGTCTTTTGCCTTTGTCTGTAATGGTCTTGTGTTTTTCTAAGGTACCTACTGTCAGCAGCGGGAAGTGGAAGCCATCACAGAAGGAGTAGAAGAAGACGAAGGGTTTTGCTGTTGTGAGCCTGGCCATGTTCCACATGTGCTCTCCTTTAATGCTGCGTTTGGCCAGCGCTGGCTGGCATGGGAAGTGGTTGTCACTAAGTACATTCTAGAGGGCTATAGCATCACTGACAACAGTGCTGCTTCCATGCTCCAAGTCTTTGACCTTCGTCGAGTTCTTACCACCTACTATGTCAAGGTAAGGTATGTGCCTGCCTAGACCTCTAAGCAGCTGACAGCTTTCTTGGGAAAGACCTGCACAGGCACATGTGCACATGGGGACACACACACACACATTGCTATTTCCTGTTTCATCTATCTGTTGACATTAATAGCTGACATTCATTTAGGACTGTTGAGCAAAAACACATAGACAGACACACATATACATATACACATATGTACATTATTATTCATTCATTCGTTCATCCATGTGTGCATTCATTCATTTTTGCTATGCTTATAGTATGTGCTTACCAAACATCAAGCCCAGAACTAGGTAAGCACTCACCTCCTAATCCACGTTCCTCACCTCGCACACTCGTGCTTTGCTTCTGAATAATGATTGAGTTTTCTAGTATCCAGGGCGGTCAGTCAGAGTATACCTATGGGAATAATAATAATACACCCCAGCCCATGAAGGCCTTGCCATTTCCTGTTGCATGTGTCCACTGCCTTTAATAGCTGGCATTCGCAGTTTGTGGTTTAGGACAATAGAGTGCTCACACACACACATGCCTGGCTCTGAAGACACCTAAATCTGCAGCCAAGTAAAGTTGACAGGTGTTCCAGAACGTCTGAAGGTCCCTTGAGACTGTGACACTAGAGCTCTGCCCATGGTGAACAAACATTTACCAGGCCTGAGGGCAAAGCCAGACCCCTCACTGGCCAAGGTCAATCCTTTATAGGTGAAGCCAGGTTTTTGTTATTTTTGTTATTGCTTTGTTTCATGGAGCCTGGGTATTACTGTTATAGCCCTAGCCACCCTGGAATTAGTTATATAGACCAGGCTAGCCTGGAATTCTCAGAGACCCAACTGCTTCTGTCTCCCCTGTTGGGATTAAAGGCATCTCACCAGGCCTAGCAAGGTCAGTATTTTTAAGAGAGGTGTTGTGAGGTAAGCCATGTGATATGCACATCTGGGTTTTTTCTATATTGTGTTGTTTCTACTAAGTTCCACATTATTTTAACAAACCCTGAGCCTTCCATCTGGCTAAAACCAGGAGAGTAAGCAAGCTTAATTTACAACACTTGTGTGTGTGCCTACATGTATACATGTGACACACATGTGTGTCTCTCTTTATGTATTTTATTTCTATCATTTGACCTATGAACACCAAAAGTTTTAATAACGTTTTGGAAGAAATTTTCAAAATAAATGTAATATAATAATTTTTCACCTCTTTAAAAATAACCTGATTCAAAAGCACTGAAATTAATAATACACTGCAAGTTGCCTTGCTGAATTCATGGTGTGATCTTAAAGAAGTGGATGATGTTTTTATTTAGGAGGGCTTCAGGTAGCTTTCTTAAAATGTAGACGTAGGACACCAAGTTAAAATACAATATTGTGAGCTATACTGTCTAAAAGAACAATGATTGTTCATGTAACATTAGGAATAAATTTATTTTTGTTTTAATATAATGTTAAATTAGAATAAATTTGCATTGTGATTTGACTTGAATTCTCTGTGTTTCTTAATTAGGGTATCATTTACTATGTCACAACCTCCTCCAAGCTGGAGGAGTGGCTGGCTAATGAGACAATGCAGGAAGGATTGCGTCTGTGTGCAGACCGGAACTACGTTGACGTGGACCCAACTTTTAACCCAAACATTGATGAGGACTATGACCACCGGCTGGCAGGCGTATCTCGGGAGAGCTTCTGTGGCATTTACCTCAGCTGGATAGAGTACTGCTCTTCCCGGAGAGCAAAGGTAGGGCGGAACCATGGCCTTGGCAGTTCTCTGAATCCAGGTTTTAACAAAAGGGTGAAATGTCCTGTTAGTTACCATGCGCTGGCTTCTGCCCTTGCTCACAGACCCTCTGAAAGAGAATGGTTCACCTCAGCATTGCAGCATCCGCCCCGGCAGCATGGAACACACAAGCTGTGGTTCCATACAGTGCTCTCTGAGATCTGGTCCATAAGCACTGACCACCGACCTAACTGTGTGTGTCCCAAATGCAGGCCTAGACCAGTGGCGTCTCTGAGAACTTCCACCCATGACACGTGTGTCCTCTGCGGTCCAGTGTCAGACTGGCTTTAATATTTGAAATTGTCCTTCATTTTGCTTAGCTGTAATCGTTGTAAACAGCTTGTTCAACTGTGACTACTGTTGGACAGTGCACATCTGGGACATTCCATGGGAATTTAGATAAAATGGTGCACTTTGGAAATAAAGGGTTTTTTTAGGTCTCTCCCAAGAAGTCTGATTCTGTTGATCTAGACCACAATTGTAAAATAGAAATCTCCCTGGTGACTTTAACTGAAGTGTTCACCTCAGGCGCACACGTCCGGACAACTTGTCCTACCTAAAGTAAGGTAAATTACAGATTGTCCAACTACTCTTTCTTCTAGGCCTATCACGCTATCATGCCCCTGGCCGGACTATCAAAACCACAAACCCCAAGCACTGTGGCCAGGGCTCACTACCACAGTGGCTTCTCTGGAGCTGAGCACCTGGCATCCTGTGCATGTGGTATCCTGGAGCTAGTGAGCCGCCTTGACAGCCAGTGCCCGCAGGGTTATCGCACCCGTTAGCCTTGCTCTTCAGCTCTTTCAGGCATCTTTCCATCAGTTGGAGTAGGGTGACTTCATGTTTTCTCTCTGAGTGGTAGCCTTTGAACTGTACATATGCAGCACGTTCTGACCCAAGGCGCCTGTTTTAAAGAAGAAATAGTGGTAGGACCAAATGCCCCTCCGAGATGGGATGGATCAGAGACAAACATTAGAGAATGACTTTCTTTCCAAACTTGTAACAAGCAGATGGCTTTGTTTTGTTTTTCATACATGCACTATACTTAAGGACTTTGCGTAATGTTTTCATAGTTGGTGGAGGGTTGGGGGGCATATGGACATGTTATAATATCCCTCATATGGACATGTTATAATATCCCTCATATGGACATGTTATAATGCGCCTTTTCTGGCTTACATAGTGTTGAAGTACACTACCTTCTTACTTAGAAATGGCCTCCATCCTCAACTCAAGTACCCCCTCTCAAACGTTACTGATAGGCTGGACATAGCTTGAGGAAGTTTTCCTGCATGCCCATACATCATATATTCAAAAGGCTCATCTTGGGGGCTGGGAAGATGACTCATCAGTTAAACACACTTGCTGTTCTTACAGAGGACCTGAGTTGGGTTCCTAGCACGTACATGGTGGCTCACAACCCCCCACTAGTTATGACCAGTTCCAGGGGATTCAACACTCTCTTCTGGCCTCCTCAGGCAAACATGCTCATACACATAAATAAATATTTTTTGAGGCCCATGTCCAATCTGGGTGTTCCCATTCTCTTCAGATAGCCTGTTACCCACTCAGCCCTGGGGTATGTTCTCCCCGTTGCAGCCCCTTTAGAGTAAAGTTAGTGCTAAAACCATCCCCAGCTCCTAAGAGCAAGCATTCTGCTCCTGTAATCCCTTTCCTGAGAAAGCCCACTAAGCTGTGAAGTCGCACTGACTCCAAGCTAAACGATATTCTCCAGTGTAGCAAGCCTCTGCCTTCTACTCTCCAGTGTCCTCCAAGACAGTGTTCTGTCAAACAAACAAAAACAAAACACCTTTCCTTCCTTCTTTGATTATAAAGTTCAGCTCCTTTTATCTATCTCTGACTTATTGATTGGATATTTTCTAATTTGTTAAATACTTCTATAGCTTTCTAACATGTAATGTTCTTTATTTTTAAAGCCACTTGATGTAGATAAAGACTCATCTCTGGTGACTCTTTGCTATGGACTCTGTGTTCTGGGACGGAGAGCTTTGGGGACAGCCTCCCACCATATGTCCAGGTAAAGAGGCATCTGTGTTTTCAAGAAGGTATCGGGGAGGAGGGTGCTAGAGAGCTGGCTCCGTGGTTAATGTCACGGGCTGTTCTGCCAGAAGACCTGAGTGCAATTCCCAGCCAACATGGTGGCTCACAACCATCTGTAACCCCAGTTTCGGGGGATCTGATGCCCTCTGTGAGCTCAGGCAGGCCAGCAGTACATAGATACACATGCAGGACACACACACACACACACAAGTTTTTTAAGTTAAAAAGAAAAAGAGAAGCTCCCTGTGAGCTAAACTAATTAAGTTATTGTTTAGTTCATTGAAATTTTTTGAACTTTCACTTTGTACTATTTTATAAGACTTCATAAGACTTGATTGGTCTCTGCACATTTATAGTATAGTATAGTAATTTTCTTGTTTACTTTTCCACATTTCTTCATAATCTTTGTCTAGATCACTTATACTTTTAGTGTGTATATCTAAAAGAAATTCCTATTTTAGCTGTCTTTTGATTACATGTTTTACATTAGACTCTCTTTAATTTCCTTTGAATCTTAGGCTCCCTGCCTGCTGTCTATCCGTATGAGCTATTACCATGGTTCATAAGCAAGGTTCCTAGTCAAACAGGGCCTGTCTCCTGAGTTCAGACTTGAGTTCCTGCATTCTTCTTTCAACACACTCTTAGAGCAGTTGTTGAAACTTCCCTAACGCTGCTGCCCTTTAATACAGCTCCTCCGGTTGCGGTGACCCCCCACCTCCAGCCATAAAATTATTTCGTTGCTGCTTTATACCTAATTTTACTGCTGTCATGAATCGTATCTGATATGCAGGATATCTGACATGTGACCCCAAAGGGGTCTCAACCCACAGTTATAGCTCTGCTGCTCTGGATGACTGGTGCAGAGCAGACATGAGGCTGAGTGTCATGAAGACTCCTGTCAGAATATGTGCACTTTATCTCCAACCTTGCAGTAACCTGGAGTCCTTCCTCTATGGATTGCATGCCCTGTTTAAAGGGGACTTCCGGATTTCTTCAGTCCGAGATGAGTGGATCTTCGCTGACATGGAGCTGCTGAGGAAAGTTGTGGTGCCTGGAATCCGTATGTCCATTAAACTCCACCAGGTCAGAGACGGGCTAGCTCTGCTGTTTAATTTGTTTTGGGAGTTTGCTGATACTTTGCCATTGATTTCCATGTTATATTTTGGAGACCTTTGGAAAGGCTCTCATCTGAACCAGGGAAGAGCCCTAGCAAAGCATTAAATCCCAGAACCTTGAACCTGCTCCTCATAGTAACAGTAGTAGTGAATTTTAACATTAATATCTGTTAACATTCATGATCTATTCATGTCAGCAGCCAACTGAAAAGGAAGGTCTCTACCCTGAAATGCTTGTTTGACATCATGTGATTGCAGTTCTGGTCCCTTACCCAGTATCTTAGGCAGGGTTCTATTCCTGCACAAGCATCATGACCAAGAAGCAAGTTGGGGAGGAAAGGGTTTATTTGGCTTACACTTCCATACTGCTGTTCATCACCAAAGGAAGTCAGGACTGGAACTCAAGAAGGTCAGGGAGCAGGAGCTGATGCAGAGGCCATGGAGGGATGTTACTTACTGGCTTGCTTCCCATGGCTTGCTCAGCTTGCTCTCTTACAGAACCCAAGACTACCTGCCCAGGGATGGCACCACCCACAATGGGCCCTCCCCTCTTGATCACTAATTGAGAAAAAGCCTTACAGCTGGATCTCATGGAGGCATTTCCTCAAAAGAAGCGCCTTTCTCTGTGATAACTCCAGCCTGTGTCAAGTTGACACACAACCAGCCATTTCACCCAGTGAACACGTGACAGCCGCAAGCACTGCATGACTCCTTGGGGGGGATGGGGGGCAGCAAACTGCTGCCTTCTGCTTGTTGTGCTCAGTGCCTCCTTGTAGCAGGCAGGCAGGGCAGGCTCAGAGATCAGTAAACAGTCCTACCAGGGAAATGAAATTGAAATATGTACCCAAAATGTTTTTCCAAAGCCCTCGACCACTGGGAAAATACATTGTGGTTATATGCTGGCAGTGGTACGCGTCAACTGCCCCTTAGCTAACTGAAATACTGTCCCCTAGGTACAATGTGACATGTTCCTCAAGGTGGGTAGAATCCTCGTTCTTTGGGACCATTACCAGTAAGGGATGAGTTATTCAAATATGGATTATGGTTTTGAAGCATAGGAAAACACTTTTTTGGGGTCAAGTGTAAGCTTTAGAGTTTTGAGTCAAAATGCAGTATTTAAAAGAAAAGACGACGGGCGTGGTGGTGCACGTCTTTAATTCCAGCACTTGGGAGGTTGAGGCAGGCAGATTTCTGAGTTTGAGCCCAGCCTGGTCTACAGAGTTAGTTCCAGGACATCCAGGGCTACACAGAGAATCCCTGTCTTGGAAAACCAAAAACCAAAACCCAAAAATAAAAAAAGAAAAAAGAAAAAAAGAAAAGACAATGACAGGTCAGTTTCAGTGGGGATACTATACCAAGGAAATAACCTTGAGCCTCATGCATTCTGGGCATGTCCTCTGCCACGAAGCCATCAGGGGGTGAGGGTAGGTGGGGAGAGAGGAGAAAGGGAGAGGGAGACAGACACAGAGCATCTTGTTTGTAAATTAGTGTGAATTATGTTTATCCCAGTCTAGCTTCAAATGAATGAGACTCAAACTATGGCTTAAGTTCTGCACAATTACTAAAGGATGACCTCTAAGCTAAATCTCTAAGCTAGACTGGCCAAATACTTGCTGTTAGAAATTCCCTGGGCAATCTCTGCTCCAGTGGTCTGGTGTCCTGGGGGGGCATTTCACTCAGACACGTGCTGCTGCTCCACCATGGCTAATGGAGAAGAGACCTCCTGTTCTCTCCATCTTCTCCTCCTCATGGTTCCTTAGTAACTGGCAGTTGTCAGTTTTATTTAACCAATAGTTTTAACTTGGGGAGCAAGGGTTACGTAGCATCACTGAGGATCTGCTCAGGAGGCAACCAGATCTTGGGGTCAGTAGTAAGTATTTGACTACCTCGCTGCGCCAGACCAACACTTGATAAATTGTCCAGACTTGGTGACCTCATTGTGAAACCCAGGCGGTTCTTACATTTTTGGTCCTCCTATCTCAGCTTCCTGGGTAGCTGGAATTATAAGCTTATATACAAGACCCCAGCATAGAAACTTCAGATTTTTTTATAGTTTATGTAAAAGTTTTATTGAAAAAAGAGCTGAGTCCAGGTGTTGGAAACTAATGACCTGGCATTACAGTATGTGAACCTTGAGCCTGGGAAGCAATCTGTATACCCCGTTGAGCTTCAGTCTCCACACGTGTAAAGTTCGGATGTTACTCCGCCCCCTTAACCGATGAGTACAGCGGTGGCTCAGAGGACACTGCCAGGATTCAGTACTCACGTGCACAATATTTCCATAGATCCACCCCAGACTCAGGCTGCGCCCTGGGCACTGGCTTCTCACTCTTACCCTTCCCTGCAGGGATGTGAGCTGTAGTTATTGGAGCAGAGCTAGGGCCAATCACTTTACCTGGATATAGACAGACCTGTATCAGCCTTCTGCCTACTTGCAAAAGCAATCAATAAAATATTTGCATCCCCTGAATAACACGCTATTTCTGACAGTTAGGTCTGAGCTATGATTACTTTTGTGTATGTCTTATATCCCCGGTTATAACCCCTGATGGGATAGAAGGTTTCTGGGAGGTAGGGAAACAGAGAAAGGGGATAACATTTGAATGTAAATAAAGAAAATATCCAATTAAAAAAAAAAGAATTTTTGCTTATCATCCTAGAAGTTATTTTCCAAAACAAAACCGCCCTTGCATTTCTGTTTAGGATCATTTCACATCCCCAGATGAGTATGATGACCCCACTGTGCTCTACGAAGCCATCGTCTCGCATGAGAAGAACCTTGTGATAGCCCACGAAGGCGACCCTGCATGGCGGAGTGCAGTCCTTGCCAACTCTCCCTCCTTGTTGGCTCTGCGGCACGTCATGGATGACGGCACCAACGAGTACAAGATCATCATGCTCAACCGGCGCTACCTGAGCTTCAGGGTCATCAAGGTGAGTCTCAGGGTCACGCCGCTGTGACTTAGAAAGGAGCTTAGCATCTTAATCCAGCCTTGAAAGCGTGATTGTCACTGCCTGTTGAAATCGAGCAGCCTGTGCATTCCTTGTTCATGAACACTTGCTTACTTAGCACTAGATCCCTCTGCACTGTGAGGTTTCCTTAGATGCTGTAAAGCATTTGTTTAGCTTATTTCAGTGTTGGTGGCCTTCTGTCCATGCACATGAAATGTGGACAGTATCCCTCTAAAAGCCAGCATTCTGTTGTTTATGAGGCGTTCGCTCTCCTCAGTTAATAAAATAACAAAGTGTGTGCTTCATTGTGACTCAGAGCTAACTGTAAATGGTTTGTTCTTAGATTCTCCCTTACTCTAACACATTCTGCACATGTGAGTGTTCATATATGTGTGCATATGTGTGTTAGAGGGTTAGAAAGATGAGTTTTTGAAATTTATAGTTTATGATTCACTGTTCTCTTTAAGCACTTGTTGTGAGTGTGTATGATGTGTGCATATGCCGTGTGCAGCATTAATGTGGAAGTCAAAGAACAGCTTTCAGATTGCTTCTCTCCTACCACACGAAGTGGGTCCCAAGGATCATACACAAGTTTCCAGGTTTGGCATTTGGTAAAGATGACCTTTACCGCTAAGCCATCTTGTCAGCCTCCTATCTTGATCTAATCATTTAATCAGCCCCAAAATATCAGACATCATCTGAACTTGAAACGTGTGCTGCCTGTCCTTCCATCAGAACTGTCTAGTTCACTCGCTTGACAAAGAAAGGGACTGCATGTGACTTGGTGTCTTTAGGAGGTGGAGTAAGGGAGAGAAGGCTATTTGCTCTCCAGGAGGGCCTTCGGTTAGCTCCTTTCAAAGGTCACCTTGTAGTCCCAGCCTTTCAGTTGATCACCACGCTGTCACCCGTTTCTACACTTTTGTTCCTTGACCTCTGTCTTTGCCCTTTCCTGCCCCGCAGGTGAACAAGGAATGTGTCCGAGGACTCTGGGCAGGGCAGCAGCAGGAGCTAGTTTTTCTCCGGAACCGGAACCCAGAGAGAGGCAGCATCCAGAATGCCAAGCAGGCACTGCGAAACATGATAAACTCGTCTTGTGATCAGCCTATTGGCTACCCGATCTTCGTGTCGCCCCTCACAACATCTTACTCTGACAGCCATGACCAACTCAAAGAAATTCTTGGGGGACCAATCAGCTTGGGAAACATCCGGAACTTCATAGTGTCCACCTGGCACAGGTAGTGGGGTTGTATCTTTCAGGAGTGGTGTGCCCTGGGCCTGGGCAGCTCACCTGGGAAACTTGTAGAGAAAGTACAGGTGCAGGAGCACTGTGCACACTTACTCTGCCTGAGTACTGGAGGGTAGAAATCAGCTCTTCATCTCCAGAAGCTAACATCTGGCTTTGGCTGACCGTGGTGAATCTGATGTATCTGTGGCAGCATCAGCAGAACTTCACACCCCCTTTGCTCCTTTGCCCGAGCTTCATTTCCTCACTCTATAGCGTTTGCCCTCTTCTGAGAGAAAGAACATTGGAGACCTCGAGGGCATGTGGGTGACTTCCGCTGCTCCTGCCCTCCTTCCCAGCAGCAGGGAGCACTCTGCACATCTGGCTGGGCCTCCAAGATTCTTTGTTGCCATTGCAACAGTCCAGCCTCCCTAGGGCGAGTCTGTAGTGTGATAGGGTGTGCATGCCGAATTTCCCTCTGTCTGGTGAGAACTAACGTCGGGTATAGAAGCATTATAGTTTGGTAGACAGTAAGGAGAACTTATAGATTATTATTCCCAAAGATTTTTTTTATCCTTTTTTGGGGTGGGGGTTGTTTGCTAGTTTGTTTCTTATTTATCAAAGCATAAAGAAATTAGGATATGAGCTAAAGCCACAGATTCTTAATGGTGTCTTTAAATGTTCTGAGGACTAGCCAGTGCTTAAAGCGTCAGGTTGTATTCCCCTCTAATGGAACATAAGCCAGGGTAATGTTCACAGAGATTTCATTTTCAGAAAACCTCTGTGTTACCTGTAGTGCTAGAAGAACTTGAGTTTCCTTTCTGGGAGAAATAGCACATAGACTAGGTTATGGTTTGCCAGTGAGCAAGGGCATTCTTGGGGCACGGTATCCAGTACCAAACTGTCAAGGCAGCTCTCTGTCTTCCTGTATTTAAAACAGCAAAAAACGGAACAGGAAAGAAGGCTAAAGCAGCTGTCTAGCCATAGGTACAGCACTGCTGTGCACAAATATGTCTCAGCTCGCTCAAAGCTCAGTATGGTCGTTCACACCCGTAATCCCAGCGTTCAGAGGACTGAGGCAGGACTGCTGAAATACACACTGAATTCTTGACCACTCTGGGCTATAGAATGAGGGCCTGTCTCAGATAGCAAAGGGTTTTTTAAATCCTTTTTTGGGGGTTGGGGTGGTTGTTTCTTTGCTTGTTTGGTTTTGGTTTTTGAGACAGAGTTTCTCTGTGACACTCTAGCTGTCCTGGAACTTGTTCTGCAGACCAGGCTGACCTCAGCAAAACATCTGCCTCTGCCTCCTGAGTGCTGGGATTAAAGGTGCGTGCCACCACCAACCAGCCAAACAAATCATGATTCCACCTGGGGTCCAGATGGTGCAGCTGTGGTCTACACAGTTCTTAGGTGTGGTGTATGGACAAGCAGACGGACCTGTAGAGCTGGCAGAAGGGCTCGAGGCAGTGAGAAGGGCAGGGATGTGCTTCTCAAGCCATTCTTCCTGATACTGGTTATACCATACAGGCTTGGCAAGGCAGACACTGACAGTACTGACGACTCAGAAGAGTAGAGGACTGATTTTGATGTGATGGCGAGCTAAGGCTTCCTGCTTTGCAATTCTTCCCCAGGCTAAGGAAAGGCTGTGGAGCTGGCTGTAACAGTGGTGGCAATATTGAAGATTCTGACACTGGAGGTGGGACTTCCTGTCCTGGTAACAGTGCAGTCACTGCCAGTGATCCCCACAACAATGCGTCCCAAGGAAGCACTGGACACCCAGGACAGGGAACAGGATCCGGACTCCACCCGCCCACCACATCATATCCTCCAACACTAGGTAACTGGAGACAAAATTCTGTGTAATGTCGACCCCTCAGCCATCGGGCCAGGACGTGTGTGTGTGTGTGTGTGTGTGTGTGTGTGTGTGTGTGTGTGTGTGTGAGAGAGAGAGAGAGAGAGAGAGCGCATGTGCATTCATGAGTGTGTCCATGCCTGTGTGTAAAGGAGTCTGTATGGTGTTGCTTGCTTACGCCCAGTAGTTGATGATACCATTGTTTATATCTGTCAGTGGTGCGCATGTAGAGATCTTGCACATGTTTGTGACACATACCTTTAATCCCAGCACTCAGGAGTTAGAGGCCAGTGGCTCTGGGATTGAAACCAGCCTGATTGATATAGTGAGTGCCAGGATAGCCGAGGCTACACAGAGAAACCCTGCCTCAAAAAAAAACAAACAAACAAACAAAAAAAACCCAAAACCCAAATATATATTACATTTTTAAGCGAATACTATTTAATTCTTGTATTTTATTTAACTTTTCTCCTGTAGTGCAGTGGGTTGGCTTCTTCTGGCATTACAGTACTGTTTACACAAGAATCCTTATAATCACTTAGTGCTTTCTTTGGCTGCTCCCTCTAAAAATAGGCTCAGTGGGACAGACCTTGTAAGTCTCTTGATAGCTCACACGAAGAATCTTTACAGCAGGTTTCTCTCAAGTGGGGACACTCTGCAGTCAGCCCTTCTTCCTGGGGGCTTCCTCATTACCTCCCTCCAGATCAAAGCAAGCTGCTCAACAGCCACTCACCCACCTTCCTTTCTTCCTTCCTTCCCTCCTTCCCTTCCTTCCTTCCTTCCTTCCTTCCTTCCTTCCTTCCTTCCTTCCCTCCCTCCCTCCCTCCCTCCCTCCCTCCTTCCTTCCTTCCTTCCTTGTGTGTATGTGTGTGTGTGTGTGTAGAGTGTTTTCTATCTACTCAGCAGTTTATAGGCACACAGATCGTACACTCACTGCGGCCATCCTGCTGCAGTGCACCTCAGAAGCCTCTCTTCCCTTCAGCTGGGCTCTGCAGCTCCTCACGCCCCTGCCCCGCCCAGCTGCTGTTATGTTCTTGGGCTCTGAGTTTGACTCTTAGATTCTACATGTATGTGAAATCATGCAGTGTTTCTGTTTTGAAAGATTTATTATTTTTATTTTATGTGTGTGAGTGTTTGCCTACAAGTATGTATTGAGCAGCTCATGTGTGCAGTGCCTATGGAGGTCAGGAGAGGGAATCTGTCCCTGGAGCTGGAGTTACAGATGTTGTGAGCTACCATGTGTGGAGGCTGGGAATTGAACCCACATGTGTGCAGGCCAGCCAGTGTTAGTTACCAAGCTCTCTCTGGCTCCATGCAGTATTCCTTAATAAACATTTCTAACTGTCTCATAGCCAAAAATAGTTCTACCCATTTATTTTTTAAAATTCTTATTTTTCAGAAATATTTCTGTAAAAAAATATTTTAGAGTTTATTGTAACCTTAAATCCAGATATTTGCAGTAATGTATTTTTCTTATGCCCTAGAATTTGAATTTTAAAAACTTTAAGAAAAAAAATATATGTATATGTGTATATATATATATATATATATATATATATATATATATATGGTTTTATGTAAATCATACAAGAAAATAGATCCCAGGTATATCTTTTTGGTAAGCTTAAAGGTTTTGGATGTAAACGCTAAGTTCTATAAATTTATGGAGTGGTTGCTTAAGGAAGACAGATTTAACAGGCACAGAGGCCAGGTGGAGCTTGTCTCTGGCTGAAGTTGTCATTATTTCCTGCCAGGCACCAGCCACAGTGCCCACTCGGTACAGTCCAGTCTGGTCAGACAGTCACCGGCACGCGCCTCCATGGCCAGCCAGTCTTCCTACTGCTACAGCAGCCGCCATTCATCCCTCCGCATGTCCACCACGGGCTTTGTGCCCTGCCGGCGCTCCTCCACCAGCCAGATATCTCTTCGGAACTTGCCATCATCCATCCAGTCCCGCCTCTCCATGGTGAACCAGATGGAAGCTGCCAGCCAGGGGGGCATGGGCTGTGTGCAGCACGGCCTGCCCTCCTCCAGCAGCTCCAGCCAGAGCATCCCGGCCTGCAAGCATCACACCCTCGTAGCCTTCCTGGGGGCAGAGGGAGGTCAGGGCAGTGCCACAGAGGCCCAGCCAGGCAACACCTCAAGTCCTGCCAACATTTCCCATGCCAGAAAGGGAGAAGTGATTTACAGAGTCCAGGTGAGTAGGCCAGGTGCTCTGTGCTGTTCACATTTGTTTTTATGTCTGTCTTGTTGAGTGGGGGATCCCTGTGAAAACTTGACTCACTCTGTCTTGTTGAGTGGGAGATTGGAGCACTTTGAAATGTTGGGAAATTCTTGTTCTGCCAACTTAAGAACGGAGAGCAGCAGCCTTTGATCCGTGTTTCCTACTTAGTGCTGGTACAGAATCATCGCAGGAAGGAGTCCAAAAGGAATCCATTCAGGGCTGTGTGGATTTTCTTTACATTTCATAGGAAGCAAGGGAGAGTTTACAATGCAGAGTCCTACGAGAGAAATTTTGTTTCGTTTAGCCTTATATTTTTCATTAAGGAGGGGAAATGAGTTGGGAGTGATTCTCGTGTGTCTGTTTAGATTGTGGATCTCAGTCAGATTCTGGAAGGAATCAACGTGTCAAAAAGGAAAGAGCTACACTGGCCTGATGAAGGAATTCGGTTAAAAGCTGGGAGAAACAGCTGGAAAGACTGGAGTCCACAGGAGGGCATGGAAGGCCATGTGAGTTCTCCCAGGAAGCTGCTGTGCACTTTAGGTCATCAGACCCATGCATGTTTTAGCTGCTGTGTCTTTCTGCTTGAGTGGTTAGCAGAACTGCACGGGGGTCGAGAGGGGGGGTACATTCAAGGTCTGACTCTGTGTGTTCTTCTGCGTTAATAGGTGGTTCACCGATGGGTGCCTTGCAGCAGAGACCCAAGTACAAGGTCCCACATCGACAAGACAGTGCTTCTAGTTCAGATCGATGATAAATATGTGACTATAATTGAAACCGGGGTACTAGAACTGGGGGCCGAAGTGTGAGCCTGCGCTGCATACCTGGGTTCCTTTCTCTGGCTTCCCAGCCCTTGGAGAGAACACAAGGTTGCAGAAGATCCACCTATGGGGACCGACCGCCTGCCCTTCGCAGCAAAGACTTGACCAGTGGCTTGGTTAAGCTCCTCTCCACCCTGACTCTTGTCACTGTCTTCATCCCCAAATAAAGCTGAAATATTTTTTTAAGTTAGCTGCATGAAAGGCAAACTCTGTTGGAACCTCTCGATGGAAGGCGCTCTATGCATCTATGCTTTAACCCATGGACTCTGTCTCTAACTCTAAACTCATATTTTTCTAATTTCTTTGCCAAAAACAGTTGCCATGGTTTTTGTTGTAGAAAATGAAATCCATTGACATGATTTTTGCAACCAGAGCCATGTGGAAGCATTTGGTTCGACATATAACAGTGTAAAGATTTAATGTACAGTGAGAAAGATGATGACTAGACATAGGTTTATCTTATTCCTTGAACACTAAAAACTTTAATGAAAAAACTGCACTAATTTTTTACAGTGATGCACTAAATCTGAGATTTCTCAGAACATTTATTTATATATAAAAATAAAATACCATTATTTAAATTGCCTTCAGGACTAGCCCCACCCTTTCCTGACACACAGGCAGCAGAGCCCGCTGCTCCTTTTCTGTCAATGCGCTGGACTCCGGGACACAGCTTCACCCCTCCCCTTTCCCAGGGCTGGTGACCAGCAGATACGCCTGGCAAAGGCCAGCGCCAGCTGCCCTGTCACGGCTCCCATGTGCCACACTTCTCCGGCCGGTGGCAGGTCCTGTCGAGGTTGCTTCTGGAACATGCCTTTGCTTTTCAAGAAGAATATGAAGGCCCCGGAATTTAAGAAAGGATCGGTTGCCTCTTATTTGATGAGTTCCTAGCTCTTGACATTACTCACATGAAGTTCAGTTTCACGAGTAAACTTTTTTCAAACAGACTTGTCTATGTGGCTCTGTTCTTGACCTGCCATCAACGGCAGCTCTGCACTCTGCTTCCTTCCCCTTTTTTCTCTATTACTTGAATTTATTTCCTGTAATTTATAGTGTATATCTGTCTTGAAAATATTTATGACTGTGAAATTGACTTAGTTCATATATTGTCCCATAAATTATATTGGTTTTGTTTAAAGAGCATGTATTCAGGAAAATATGTACCTTGGATTTACAGTGTGGCTGCGTGCAATCTGCACTTTAGGGTTCATTTGCAACTTTAAGCATTTTCAAATTTGTTTTAAACTCCAAAGAAAGTAGCCCCCCTCCTCTGAGCACCTGGGGCAGCCGTCTGTCTCCCCTGGACAGACAGTAGAAAACAGTAGGTCATTTTGATGTCCCTTACTCTTGTCAAAGCTGTGACCATTCCAGTGTGTGGCACTGGCCAGCTTAGTAGCTTCTGTGTTAGGCCACCCTGATATAGTATCTTCTGAGATGAGAGGAGAGAGCTGCTGAGGATACGGGTATCAGGGTGTGTCCAAACACGACAGGAAACAGCTAACAGCAGGCGAGAGGATCTCTCTCCACATGGCTTCAAACCCTGTTTGTGTTTCCTTTGGTTATTTTAAAGTCGGTGTTCAGAACCCAATGTGCCTTGTATTGACGTTTCCATAGACTTCAAACTTTGCAGACTTTATCCTTTAAAAATATTTGTCAAAAGGCTTACTGAATCTTTACAAAAGAGCCCTTTATCTTTGTAAATTGACCACTGTAAAGGGTATTTCCCCACACAGTTACTCTATTCCCCCATCTCTTACTTGGGCAGTTCTGCTCTGTCTGTGTTTAAAGCTTCCTTCCCAAAGGACTTGTGCTCCCTGCTGCTTGCTTGTTCCCTGCTCCGGATGAGTCTGCCTTTGTCACGTTGGTTCCTAGGTGACAAAAGATGGAAGACCATCCATTTGCTACAGGAAGAATCAGAAGCTAATCTTTGGATGACTTACTTGGTCGAAGGGTCAGAGTTCTGTCTATGCCTGCTCTCCCTGATAGTTGTTAGACGCTATATGCGCTAAAAGTAAAATTCCATACGTAAGGCGGGTTCTGGATGGAACGTGTATGGCAAGTCTTAATTTGGGAGAGTTGGACACTTTCCTTAAAACAAGTTATTGTTTGTTACCATATAACTTTACTAAATTTATAAGTTAGGAAGCCTAAGAAAAGTCTTGTTTTTAGTTTTTTAATCTAAAAACCAATGACCTTAAAAAAAAAATACTACTTTTCTAATTACAGCAGGAAAGATAATGATAATTACAGATTTGTGTTTTAAAATTAAATTTATCATAATTTGTTTTTCTTCAAGTACCCTAGTGATTTAGGTTTTCTGCTTAGCCTTTTTCACTAAAATGCAGAACTCTAGCATCTTTTAAGTCCTTTTAGTCCATAATTACTAAAACTTCAGAGATCCATAATTTTGCAAGTAGTTAAAAACAACTTTGTATCTCCTTAGATGCAGCTGCATAATTGAAGTCTCTGTTCTTCTTCTTTGAATTTCTCCTTTATCTTGCCCCATTTTAGGACAATCCTGGAATGGCTTTGTCTTCATCTTCTTCAGTAATTAAAAAACAACAACCTATTTGTACCCCAAACTAAGCTTTTGGTGACTCTTGAGCCCATATCTTGGTGGGAACCCCCTTTATATACACCCTTTTCCAGTGGACTTGTTTGCTAACAGGCTTTCCTTTTTCCACGGATCTAGATTAACAGGCAGTGGTGCTGCTGGTGGAACTTGGGAGGGTAGAGATGAGGCGCGTGGAAGCTTTACAGAGAAACAGTCGTTGCTTTTTAGGCGGCCAGTGAAGAGCTGTGCAGCGACTTCTCTCTGTTTCCATCAGCAAGGGAGAAAACACCTCCATCGGATCGCAGGTGTTTTGATTTTTTTTTTCAAGTATATTGATAATGCTTCAGGTTCTTGAACCAGAAGATAAGAGACAATATATTTGTCTCTTGAAAGGCACATAAAGAATTCTCTGGGTGCCGAATGTCAAGCGATGTGCGTGTAAATTCTTACAGAGGAAACCAAAGCTCTCACTGAGAACTCTTTCTGGATTTGTTTACTTTATTTTTCTGTCTCCTCTGAAAATATAAAATACAGCCTCATATTTGAGCAAGAGTCACACTGCCTCTTTACACTCCACATAGTTTCCTACCAGCATCCTCTTGCCTCAGCCTAGAACCTACCCTATGGGGGTGTCCTGCATCAGTCATCAAATTCTGGGTCTCTAGTGTTTGCCCAGTGTCTAAAATCATCTCTTTTTAGGTAAATTTAAGTCATCCTTTGTTCTGAATATATGACTTGACAAAAACTAGTAATCTGAAGTTGTGTCTCCTAGCTACTGAGGTATAAACTGCTGTCTGTGTAGTCATTGCTTTCATGTTTAAAGTGGTTTTTCATCAGTATAAGCAAATTTATTTCTGCACTTTTGCCTTTAAGTCCTTAGTATTCTTTCTCCTCTCTTTGGTAGCTACATTAAGTTACTTTGAACATGGGCCCACTGAGCTTTTCCACGGGAGATGGCCCATCTCTCGTAGAGGCGCTTTCTCAACTGCAAGGTGAACGGAGACTATCAGTTAAAGCTTTAAGTGGTGCATGCCTGTTGCTGGCCCACCCTTGAACTTTGTGTTTCAGGCTTAGATGGATGCTGAGATTTACTGAAGGGGCAAAGGAGATATAGTAGATACTGCAGTGTATTTAGGTGATAAGAGTTTTATACATAGGCCTTTTTTTTTTTTAAGTATTTGAAGACCACCAGCCGTTTTCTTGGTTTCTCTTTTCAAATTATCTAGTTGATGAACACCCAGGCAGCCTCATTTGGAAGCTGTCACCTGTTCACAAGCTCTAATCAGAAAGGAATTGCTTATCAAACAGGTCTGGAAAGATCTAACCTTGCTTGAAGGCAGAGGTCTCTCTTCTGTGGTGCCTCACCTACCAGAGTCATCTGTCCAGAGCTGTATGGTGAGAATTTCTCTTTCCTGCCTAGAAACGTGTTCTTTCTGAATTGGGGCAGAAGTTCATCTGTAAGCTGAGCATCCCGGCATGCCATTTTGTAGACTCGGCATCGAGATGTCCAGGGCCTGAAGCAGATGGTCACACAGGGTTCCACTCAGCTGTATGTCACTCTTATACCTATTATATAGGCTTGGCCTTTTCTCAGACTTCAGCTTTGTACCTGACCAGCTGTGGTTCGTGGGAACCAACAGGAGGGAGGGCGGCTCTCTAACAGGTGTTGAGGGTGAATCTGTCACCTGCACAGTAGAGGATGTGGCTGCTCCAGGTGACTCGGGTTAGGTGTGCTTGTTACTGAACAAAATCCTTTACATCCTAAGCTTGAGTCTGCAACCAAAACGATAGGAATGGGACAGCTCTATTTGGCTGTGCTTTCTTAAAACTGTAGTTTGAGTAAATCATCGACATGGATGATGCTAGCCCTGTACAAGCCTGGCATCAAGTTCTGTCTGAGGAAAAGGAAGAAGGAATGTTAGAAATGGTTGTGGGCGAGCGTGCACTGTGGAAGGAGTGTGGCTTTCCCTTTTCTCCTCGTGGGCTCTGAAAGGGCATTGCCTCTACCAGCATTCAGTCTACACCAGAGATGAGGATATGTGTCCATGCGCGTTGTCTGTGAGTGTGCGTGCGAGTGTTAATGCAAACAGCTTGTAAATACTATAGTTGTTTAAAATGGAAAATAAAAGCTGAAAAGTCTTTTGACATATATTGATCAGAAAAAAAATACAGTATTGACCGTGGATAAAAACAGGAAATAAATTTTTTTTCATTTTGCCTTCTGTCTTTTTTTTTTTTTTTTTGGTCAAAAATTTTAAAGAGGATACGATATCTCCTTGGTTCTGAGCTAATCATTCTATACCTGTAATCATGGGGCTTGGCTTACACCAGATAAAAGTGCACTCTGGCAGTAACTCTTGCACAAAGGTATTTCTGCCCTCTGAGTTAAATTGCGTGTTAATGGTAGAACTGTCAGATGATAACGTATATAAGTGCTCAGTTACACTAAGTTACAATGCAGAGGAAGGAGAAGCCCCAGTTAGTGGACCAGGGCTGCACCTTCACCAACCAGTCTTCACACATCCCTCAGGGTGTAAACTTGGATGGAGAGAATTTGCATGCTCTGGACTATGTCACTGGGCACAGGCTGCATCATTTCAGCTGGTGGTAATCGGGAGGCAGATTATTCTCTGCAATTGAATCCCCAACAACATGCTACATCCTCTCCCAGATCATAGCCTTCCATCTTGAAGAACAGCACATTTGTAGTGACAGGAACCACGTCAGTTAAGCTACCATCATCGAAGGGAGGAAGGTTCCCTTGAGGGTGACGTTCATCTTAGAGTTAATTCCAGGGGCTGTTGCTATGACACTCGGATCCCAGGAGACCTAAAGATTACTTAGGATTTGTCATCCCAAATGATCCAAAGATGCCTTGCTTGCTGTAACCGAATGGGAGCATCTTCCCCTCCGGTAGGCAAGCTGAGCCCTTTAAGGGTCACCTGAGTGTGGGTTGTTTAGCCAGCACTTGCCCACAACGTTCCCTTTCCCCTTCCATGCACGCTTATAGAAGGCAGCTGAGTGTAGTCCCATTTGCAGACAGATGCCGGGGGACTGTGGATTGCTTTGCAGTGTCTAATGGTCAGACTTGAGCTGGTTAGGTGCCCAGTGAACTAGGTGTGCTGAAGGGGAAAGTTGGGCTCAGTTCCCTTTTGTTTCGGAGTACATTGTGTGGGTGCATAAGTAACTGGCCCGTATGAGAATACACCAGATCTCTGGGCTCATCTTGAAACAGCTTTTTATCAGATAAAGTCAGCACCAGGATGGCACCGACCCTGCTTCAGGTGAGTACTTGGCGTCTTTCTCCGCTCCACTGATCTTTACCCTGTGAGAGTTGGAGGAAGGCACTGGGCAGAAGACAAAGTTGACCCAGCTTGCAGTCACCATACATGTTCCCACCAACCTCACACAAGCTCAGCATGCCCTGTACACCTTCAGCTTGTAGCTGAAGGTCACCGAATGTGGGGTTTCCCTAGGAGGAGACCTGGGTCCAGACGTGAGCATCTCTTGGTTGGAGGATGCTTTCTGGGGAAGGACCTAACAGTCCAGTCCAGGGAAAGAAGCGGTTCAGTGTCACACAACATTTGTGATCAGAGGCTAAAAAGGAGGTCTACTCACGAGAATGAGTTCTGGGAGGGCTGACAACTATATTGGCCAAGGAACATTTACTTTCCCATGCTCGACTCTAGTGCTAGACACAGGCTATGGACATAAAAAGATCTTGACTCCAGGAACTCAAAACTAAACCAAAGAAAGAGTCAACACCCAACTCGATGGGCCTGTGGCTAGAAAGACAAGGCAGTCCTTTGGTTTGGTGAAGCTGCTTATAGGCTTGGAGCTCATAGCTTTCCATCTGAAAATACCCTGGTTTCTGCTCAAATGAAGCATCTTCCTCTGAGGAGGCTGAAGCAAGAATATCTGTCCACCTGCCAGGTCCTGCCCCTCACAAGGTCACAGGACTACACAGAACTAAGCTATTTGTGGTGGGTCATTGTAAAGAGCCAAGTAGAGCTGGCGTTTTCAGCCTTGCCTAAGACAGCAGTGTGCTCAGGGCAGCCTTCCATTCCAGAGGAAATGAGAACCCTGGGCTCCAGAAAACCCCTAGATCTCAGCCAATGGGATGGCTCTGTTGTGTCCCTGACAGACTCTGCCAGGAGATGGCAGCAGGAGCTCGGCCCACACTGAAGAGACAGGTGGGCTGTGCATGCAGAGAGGCACTTGGGATGCCTCTTCAGAAGCAGGATCAAGTACAAGAGCAGCAAGCAAGAAAGGGCACACAGACCCTGAGTAAGTCCCTACCCACAGTGGACCCGCCCTGGCCATTACTCCTCGGCTCCTGGGCCTGCTTAACACTTGCCCCATTGAATTCTTTCCCTGGCAAATGTCAGCGTAGGCCCCACAATCATAAAACTTGAAATCAAGCCTGTCTATTAAAACATACCAGGCCTTGAAGCTTCAGTGATGGTGCTTTTGTCTATTAGTAACAACCAAGAGAGTGTTCTAGAACCAAATCCGTGGATGCTCAGGTCCCTTTGTAAAATGATGTGGTGTTTGAATGCAGCATGCACACATCCAGTATGCTCTGTGTGTGTAGGGATTATTCCCAGGACCATGAACATTCTAAGTGAGTGTAACACCACTGAGCTTTATATACCCCGAGGTGCTCTATTATATCTGTGCCCTCAGGATTACTTAAGATACAAGATCAACGGAAACCCTAGTACGTAGGTATTAAGCCACATTGCTAGAAATTAGTGACAAGAAGAGAATGTATGTTGAGTTGGCAAATTCTAGGTGCATCATCCCAGGATACCCAAGGCTTTTCCTTTGTTCTCTGATTCTTCACATGGATACCATGTAAGTATGTAAGCATCTGTAAGTATGGTCTGGGCTCTACTCAGGGATGGGAGTCTCAAGACAAAGCTACAGCTACCTGCTTTGGCCTGGCAGATAAGGGCAAGCTGGATGCAGCAGAGCGAGAGTAGGCAGCCTGGCACCAGCTCCTCTGGCAACTTGGACTGAGCAGTGCACCTGAGTGATTCGGTAGTAACTGTGGAGGCAGCCAGTGGCTCACACAGGATCCTTGGTGCTTCCCACACACCCAGATGAAGGAACTTGTGCACACTCAAGTGGGATGCATACACACACACACATACACAATGGAGGGGATATGTGCACACATACTCAGAAGGGAGAGGATGCATGTATACACACCCCTACCTCCATTCCCTGGCATGAAAGAACTCACATGAGTTTGGTACAAAGGAGAATTTAGTGTGGTAATCACACCTGAGGGGATGTAAGATGCTTTGGGGTGGGGGAAGGGAGTGGTGATAGGGAAACCGCTCCCCTTCACTACCTCTACGAGGTAGGTAAGGCAGGGAAAATAGGTTGGGGTTGTCAGAAAACTTGAAAACATTCGTTTTATTTAGGACATTGGATTTAATGCTATTGTGAAATAACGACATCTGGGACACAGTAGAAGCACATATTGTTAGAGTCTGTGAATTGCTGAAGAATGATACCCCAGATCCAAATAGTATGCAGAAGCAAGGAGCGTATATGCCTACATACTGAAGTGGAAGCTTAAAGGTTCTTTGGAAAGTCAGTTGTGTTGGATGGTGTTTTGTTGGGGCAAACACGTGAAGGAGTGTTTTCCTGAAGTGGACACAGGTGAAAGGCTAAGGCAGACTCGTGAAGGAACGTTTCACTGAAGCAGACACAGGAGAGAGAATGTTCTGCTAAAGCAAACACGTGAAAGGACATGTGATGAAAGATTCTTTGCTAACGACATGCTTGTATTGGTCTGCCTTACACTGTGTAGTTGAGCTGCATTTGGCGGGACTCCATAGAGAGAAATGCACCAAAAAAAAACTTCTGGCGGTGTGCTGCAGTTTGTTGCCACTTTTGAGGACTCAGGGTGATTGGCAGAGTGATGTCAGCTGAGAGAGATGCACATGCTGAGGCAAGACCCGTGGAGGACACGTGATGTTTGGAGGGAGTATAAATAGAACTCAATGGACAGTGATGGAGGCTGGGCTTGGCTTGCTTGCATAGCTAAACGCTTCCTGGTCTCCTATCTTTGCTGATCTTCACTTCTGTGAGAGAGGCACAGCCAAGAACTTCTGGTATTCATGTTGGCCCTGGTCTCTCCTGCTGACTCGAGCTGAGGCTGAGGCTGGCTGTCTCTGCTAGGTTGTGCCACCACTTCTGAATCCTGTTTACTATTCCAACTCAATCAAACTGGACTACTGGTCTACCCAAATGTATTCATGAACTGAGGTGTTTTTGAATGGATTGAGCTGCTGCTGCTAGTCTGTGAATTGCCACTCCCTGCCCCCCACCCAGTACCCTTTCTTTCCCACTACCTCTAGTAGGTGGTGGGTAACAGGGAGGTTAAAGTGTTTAAGAACCATCATTAAAATTAGGGTTTGAAAAAATTAACGTTACACATACAGTGGCCCAGTTCCATCAGGATGGAAGGGTTCTGACTGAATTCACAGATTTCGTTTTAAAGCCAAAAAGAGGAACATTAGGCAGGGGTAGGTGATCTATATCTCATTAGTGGGTTCTATCTCTGAGGGTCTGGGTGATGATGACTCAGATTTCATGCCTAGGAGGGGTAGCTCTTGACCTTTTGGCCACAAGCTTGACTAAGAGTCCTTTTGCAAGCTGGGGAGTAGTCCCTTTTACTGCAGTTGTTCCAGTAACTGACTTGCCCAGTTCTGGAAAATAGAAACTCAGGCCTGGTCTCCTGAACTGCTAGTTTGCAGCCTGTCATGGAATCAGCCTGTCTCAAGCCAATTCCCTCCTTTCAATATCATCCTGAACATAACAATGAGTTTTCACTGGAGGAGAAGGCTGCTAGAAGAGAAGTTGTTTCCTGATACTGAGAGCCCTGCCAGCCTTACCTGCACAGTGATGAGCAATTCCAGACATCCCCAGCCCCTCTAGCATCGCCTAGGAAAAAGCTGGGGAAATATCTACCTACTCCTATTTATGTTGTTGTTGTTGTTGCTTATGATTTTTGGTGTTGTTGTGGGGATGTTGTTGTTTTGGGGTTTTTTGTTTTGGGGTGTTTCGTTTTGCTTTGCTTTTAGATCCTACTTTGCTACCCAGGTAAGTCTTGAACTTGTAATCCTC